>NC_089642.1:673427-1010141 GCF_039881205.1 Euwallacea similis | reverse complement strand
TCAAACGCAGGCAAATTTCTGCTTGGGGAATATCGACGGCAAGTATGTTGGGTCTGCAGGAAATTATCCTACCAGCGCCATCTACCATGTCCTATATCCATCATGACTCGAGATGAATCAAAGTGATGAGATCTAATGGGAAATCGTTCTTTGAGGTGCTTAGGTTAATTAAACGCAGAGTTGGAATGAAGCGTGAAATTATTATATTAGTAAACCTTAATCTTCTCAATTTTTTTCTAGAACGGTTGTCGCATTCATCTTCATAGTTTAGGTCGTATGCTCTAAGTTCTGTTCCTTACACTCGAATATTTGGTCGACATAGAGCATAAAGGACTCGACAGATGGCGCTGTTGGGATATTTTCCTGCATGCCTAACATATTTGTTCTTTGTTTGTATTAACTCGAAAAACTAGTTTTTGGGATGCTCGGGGAAATTAAAAGCTAATTAAAGTTAAAAAATAAATAAACAGGATTAGAACGTGACATAAAGCCTTAACAGAACTTTTTTTTTTTTAGATGAAACATCAAGTTATAATAATTAATAACTATAAAAAAAAAGATCTAGGACAAGACATTTAAGAAATGTCGTTTATGCCCAAGAACCATAGATCATATTACGTCTGGTTGCAAACTTTTGGCAAATGGTGTTTATGTTCAGAGGCACAATGCAATAGCAAAAGATACTCATCAAGCAAGATCAAAACATCTTGAAAAAGTACACACCAAAGAAGAGTAAATATTAGAACCTCCCATTAGAAATAGAAAAACTAAGGAAATAAAATGTGAAGCGACCAATACGATTTTGCACACTTTTACAAAACATTTAGACCAAGTTAAATTGCTTCGACTACGTCGCAAAATTATATTACTTTTCATATCTTTTTGGAAGTCGTTCAAAATCCTCAAAATTATGTACAATCAAAATAGGAATTTAGGGGTTTTGAAAAATTTACAACAAATTTTGTGTGCAAAAATTTTTGAATTTATGGAAGAAATTCTGAAAAAAATACTTTGAATATATAAACTTTATTTTGAAATTTCTTGAATTATTATCATCATATCAATCATTAGAACAGGGATTCATGAAAGGAGGATTGACATTTTTATTTTAAAAATCTAAAAATATACATTATATACTACAATTTAATAAAATTAACTCTAACTAAATACAAATAATTTACCTAAATCTAATTCTTATAATATCGTGTAAAGTTATCACTCTTCACGGTCTACAACTGGAACACCCTCAGGAATATCATCCACAGTTTTCAGTCTGCAAATTCCTTCATAATCGCGCACCATTCCAGGACCGCACTGTTCTAGCGCACCCACAAGAGCCCATTCCTCTTTATTCTTTTTAATTACTTTCTTCTTAAATCCATCTTTTTTCACTACCTTTTTATTATCTTCAGTATTACTTAAAACAAAGTCGTCCTCGGGGATTGTTAGCACAAACGCTTTCGAAAATCTAGTTGACCTAAGTTTGCGCATCAGGGCGGCCGCTGTAGTTGCCACCGCAGAAGGTTTTTCTAGCTTCTCTTGTTGGTTTTTCTCTTCAACAGTCTTAAGGGCAGTAGGGTTTACCGGAGGGGACTGGGTGGCTAATATCTCGTCATTTCTTAAGTGACTGCTAGATTTTGTAATATCTACATGGTAGGGCGCAGTTTTAGATTCGATGAAATGCATAATTTCAGCTCCAACTTCGCCCTCGTCTTGGTGCTTCTTAGCACTGTGCTTTCCAGAATGTTTCGAATGCGCTCTAGTTAGGAGGTCCAGAAGACCGCCTCCCGAAGCATCTAACGACTCCGAGTTCTTAGGTATGATCATGATCACGAAGTTCTTTAAGTCTGCTCTAATATTGAACTCACCCTCTTGCCTCTGATCGTATAGAATACGTTCCTTATTGTCGACACTTTTTGAGTGTTTACTAGGTACCGGGTTGGAGATAACTTGTGAAACTGTTAAGGACACTATCAGTGTTAATACACTCGCGATAGACTTCATGGTTGAAAAATTTGTAGTTCAAGAGGCAACTCACCGGTTATTGACTATGAACTGGTCCGCAAGAGAAAGATTTCTTGTTTTAGCGAATGGGTCTTCAATGTGGATTTTACCGTAAGAGACTGGCGCTTCTTTGTATAACGGGATTTAGTTTATAAAATTAAATCGTCTCGGTGGTATTTCACTTCACATGTGGGTTAATTTACCATTAAATTGGGAGCAATGCAGAAAATAAGCACTGATACACTCAATTATTTATAATTTTAAATTTGTGGTACAAATATAGATCTCTTATCGGTGACTTCTCACTTATACACAAGACGTAAAGAAGATAAATCGATAAATATAAACTGAATATTCAGTGGTCACACTTTTGGATTTACGATTAAAAGGTTAAAAAGGAAAAATAGTTGAATAATCTAAGACTTCAACTGACTTCATTTAAATAGTTATTCTGTCCGTATTACAATCTTTAAATTTATCTAATCAACTTACGGGGATGCTTTACAGATACCTTTTTGCAATTATTTATAGCATGGGAAATAGATGAAACTAAAAAACAAATCAAATGCAGGTCCTAAATAGATGCCTTCTTTTTACTCTGGTGGTTAACTAAAAAAAAAAAAACAGAATCGGAAGCGAAACGGGAAAGAAAGAAAAACATGTTTTTGAAAGGATTTGAAAAAATAATCGAATTATTCAAAAACTTTGGGAGATAATTGTGAATTATAATTGATTATAAGTATAACAGTACAACAATTAAGTCAAAAAATAAATAAATACAGTCAAACTTCTCTTTGCGGACACTTCTCACAAGCAGACACTTCTCTTATCTGGACAATTTCCTTGAAATCGCAAGGTTCAAACCCTATTTCTATGTAAAAGAGTCTCCCATGAGCGGACACTTCTATCGGACGGACACGGACATAAAAATTTTCCCCGCAGTGGCAAAAAACCTCCCACAACCGGACATAAAACTCTGAACACCGCCCAAAAATAAAATACATGTTATGTTAGTTACGATATTTGCCGCAAAAACGAATGTCGGGGCTTCCCCTTTATTTGGTTCTTAGTAAATACGACTTTAGTTTTTACTACGTAGTGTCGCAAGAAACGAAACGCATCATGGCACCTCCTAAAAAAGGTTTATGACTTTAAAAGAAAAAATAGAATTTATAAATATTGCTGAAAAGGGCTAATTTATGTGTAGTTAGCAGAGTTAGCAGAGAAGTAAGTTAATAACAAAAACCTGGTTGAAAACATTTTAAGAAAATTTTTTTAAGATTTAAAATAGGAAAATCCCAGGCAGCAGACATTTTACAAGAAAAAGAGAAACTTAGTAAAATGTGGCAATCTGGTGATGGTTTAGGGCTAAAACTTAACAAATTAAAAAATGTTCTACAGAAAATTCATTAAAAAATGTCTGGTTTGGTTCTTTCGAATAAGAAGCCAAAACATTCCGATACCAAGACCACTGATAAAAGCTAAAGCTAAAGAAATAGCCTGCAGGTTAAAATGCGAATAATTCAGCACTTCTAATGGTCGGCTAGGAAAATGAAGAAGAAGGCACAATATAAGTTTTAAATCCATATCTGGCGAGTCAGCAGATGTTACCCCACTAAATGTCAGTGAATTTTTACAGAAGTTACCATCTCTTCTTCTTGGATATAGACCACAAGACATTTACAACGCAGATGAAAATAGTTTATATTTCCGAGCATTACCAGACAGAACATTGGCACTTAAATCTGAAAAATGTGTCGGTAACAAAATGTGGAAAGAGAGACTCAACTATTTTATTCTGTGCTAGTATGAATGGAGAAAAAGAAAAGTTATTGGTTATCGGAAAAGCTGCCCGTCCACGCACACTTAAAAGTGTTCCTATCAAAGATTTACCAGCTACGTGGAAGTCAAATTTCAAAGCATGGATGGCCCGTGATATAATGAAGGAATGGCTTTCAGATATGGACAGAAGAATGAGGATCCAGAATAGAAAAATACCTTTTTCTATTCTGGATTTTATTTCTGGATAATGCCGTTACACGTCCTCGGGACCTCAATTTAGAAAACATGAAAATATGTTTTTTACCTCCCAATTGTACCTCGGCGTGTCAGCCTTTAGACCAAAACATAATTAAAAGTATGAAATTCTTTTATCGAGACTTAATTTTAAAATATATTTTAACTATTTTATTTATTTATATATTATATTTATTTAACTGCTTTATCTGCTTCAGAATTGGCTAAATCTATAAATATTCTGGAAGCTTTGTATTTTATACATACGGCTTGGAATAATGTTTCCCAAGCCACTATTAAAAACTGTTTTGCTAAAGCTGGATTTAAGAAAAATGAAGGTTCTTTGCCTGCCTCTAAAGGAGAATATGAACAAGAAGCCTTTGTTAATTTTAGCTAGTCGCATAAGAAATTGTGAAGAAATCTGTAGCACTGTGTAATCGTCAGAATATCTAAACTTAGACGAAGCAATTTGTACAGAAGAACAATGCGACATTGATTACGAACTTCCAGAAGAGCGTGAGCAAGACATGCAAGAAAATGATGAGGAAAAAGTTATAATCACTAAAATTTCTTCAATAAAATCTTATAGTGAAGGTCTGAAAGTGATTGAAGAATTAAAAATGTTTGCTCAGGACGATTTTATGGCATTTCAGAATTTTAAGTGTGGAATCCCATTTTCAAAGTTGTTCACTCAAGGAAAAACAAAAAACGATGAAACATTCAAAAATTTCAGATTTTTTTAACTTTAATTAAGCTGTTATGTTGAATTGGAATTTATTTTAATTTAGGTTTTTAAAACCATAAAAAAATATGCAATATTATTTTTTATTTTTATTTCCACCTTTCTGACAAGCGGACACACCCTACAAGCGGACAAAAAAGCTGGAACCAACGGTGTCCGTTTATGAAAGGTTTCACTGTATTGAGAACTCGCAATGAAAATAGAGACGCAATATAAAAACGAAAGAGTGCAAATCATTCCATTCATAATGCTAGTAACAGGTATCTCTTTGGCTAACAAGATCCTACCGGGTTAGACCTCGGTGGTTGAGATCTAACCGGGCGAGTCCGACTGGAGTAGTTCGGTTATGAAAGACCAATTGGAGGACCCCGCGTATCCGTTCTTGGACGACCGAACTCCTCCGTCGGATCTTGGGCTAGGAGGAAGCCATCTTATGAGACCATTGCGCTCAATCCATTTTTCTGGATAATTTTTACTCAGTTACGTAGTCACTTACCTGCAACTAAGGCGAATTTTCATCCAGTTGAAGCCAACTTCGCTGTTTTACCAAAACGAACATTTTTCAGGAAAATAGGAAATTGCTATCTTAAAACGTTTAGAAAACTATCTGACTTCAATATATTGAATGCAGTAGGGCTTAAATTAACAAATTTCTATCAATCCTGGCCAAACATTAACCGAGAACTGATATTGATAATAGAAACCAAAAATGTTAAGAAGTTGAGGTTTTTATTATTGGGATTTTCTAAAAATGACAATAACGTCCACAGGTTGCCGGAAATTCCAGGAAACAAATATTCATGAGTAAAACACCCTGTTTATAACCAAATCATCAACTACTTTTTTTATTAATTTTTTAATAAAATTTCTCTTTATTACGATGCTGTAATCAGTGTAACGCCAATTTTAGTTGATTACTTTTTATTATTATTATTTAGGGGTAAGAGTTCTTAATTATGACTTACCTGATAACAGTATTGTATGCATATAATATTTTATTTTTAAAATAAATAAATTGCTCGTTGTTCCAATAAACTTTTATTTTCAAGGAAAGAATAGGATTTTTGATATTTTCTCTCAATTGCAAGACTGGATCTTAATTTGTGGTACATAAACGTACTAAAAAAAGCTAAATTAATGTGAAAATCCAAGATGGCGTCCATAAGAAAAAGCAAAGTTGATGATGGTTTTTAAAAATCGAATTTCAAAAATTGACGAAACGTCAATCATTTTGAATTATCTCGTTCAATAACCTGAGTAAAAAACAAAAACGTACTTCGGAAATTTCAATTATGTTAGAATACCTCCGAAAGTCCTCAGAATTTTTTAAATATTAAATTGGTAGACATATTCTAGAACTCCAAGTTTTGTAAATTTGCCCCAATTTAACCGACTCCGCGCCTTTGGTCACAACCACATGGTTAAGCTCCAGAAACGAAACTGACATCTTGTATAGAGCAAGTATCTCTATAATTCCTTAAGGAAGTATAATGTTCTGAAATGCAATAAGGCTCGACACCACTTGAAACTAAAGGCCAACGACACAAAATAAACTTGCTGGTCTCCTAACACAAAAAATGCAAAATCAACAAGTAGGTACTACTGACCGCCCATGTCTTTAGATATGTACCGTTTCTTCATAAGGCAGATGCTTCCAGTTAATTATTGTCATTTAACACGGAACCATTCGACGACACAGTTTACAAAAAGAACATAATATCTACGAAGTGTGAAAATAGACACTTTGTCTCGTGTTATATGCAATAGAGCCCCAAAATGTGGGATGCAATTTGGTATTTGGGTTTTCCAATGTTCGCGGTTAGTGCCTTCGGTTCACCATATAGAAAGTTTGAGAACGAGGGACTCTATGATTCGGATAAATTTGATGTTGTGTATGACCAGAGACAGAATGGAACAGAAAACTATAAAGTAAGTTTGATTTATTTGAGCTCAAGTAGAGATATATAAGGGATGTTCTTTTAGTTGACTGTTGATGGGTTGTCTTTAGTATGGTCTCCAAACTCATTACTAGCGGCGGCGGCCCTTTTAGAACCAGCTTTATATGGAGAGTATCCGGAATCTAGCGTTGATATTGTATTAGGACCTGATGCATCTAAGCCTGAAGAATCTCTATTAGGCACTCAGATAATTGATGTCGCTGACAATGATAATAAAACAGTGAATGTCAAGCCCGTAAGTACACTTGAAATTACAAAAATTAATCGGGTTGTAAATAGCCATGACGTTAATAGCTATTGATGTAACTATTTAGTTATGAAATGCATCCTTTTGGGCAAAAACTAGGATAGCGCTAAAATTTTTCGTCTTTTCCTTCAATTTACGTGAAAATAAACAGAAAGGAAATGTTATTTTCAGTAAGTCGTATCGCAGTTTGCATTTAAGGATTTCCTAATTATACATATAAATAGCTGACTTTAATTTAGGTGCATTTTCACGTTGCCATAAATTTGCGCTTCGGAAATAATGTGCATTGCCAAATTTTGAACTTTTTGAAAAACTCATCGATATGTGCTACTTTTTCTCAAAATTTTGTTTTAAGGTTCACATTCTCGTATATCACGCCCAACACCAAGACTTGGTCATTAAAACATGTGAACGTAAGGAAAGAATTTTTTCTGATTTTGACAAATAAAATGAAACTTTTCAGAATCAAAAAAAGTGATAGAATGTTTCCATTTCTCAATTAGTTATGTCAAAATGCAACTTCCCTATTTCACAATTTCGTTGACATATATTAAAAATAAAATCTACAGCGCGATACACATTTCAAATAGCAAAATTTTAAGGAAGATGAGTGAAATGAAAAAAAAAATTGTATCAACATGTGTTAGGAGTTTCACAATATATAGTGTTTTAATGTTTGAAAGAACAATTGGTGAAGCCTAATTGGGTTTTATGCGAAACATTAATGACACTTTTTTGGCTATGGAGTGTGATGTAGGTGAAAATTGTGCAAAATTTTGATGAATAACCACCTTTCAAACACTTCTGGTATATCTCTCCAGCTCCTATTTTTTAAATATTAAATCTCTGAAATGAAAAAAAGAAATAAATAAAGAGGCTTATAATAAACGCCCTCACATTAAAAAAAAAAACAAAAATTAAAATAATAACGTTATAAGTGAGATTTTTTTAATTCGAATAACTTTATTTAAAGTTTGGTCATTTCCGAATGATTCTAGAAACAAAAAAAATCAAATCAAAATGTCATTAATTTTTAAAGATCTTTTTTCTAGGACTATCAGGATATTGGCTTGATCATGTCTCCACAATGATTTCTAAAGACCTTCGTTTTCCGAATTATTAATTGCATTTCCCACATGTTGCGCGCGCAACGATTAGGAAACGAACTCATTTCCTACGGCTGAATAGCGATATCTATAGCAACGAGGCAAAACAATCAAACGGCAACCAGTCTTTTTGGTAACAGCTGTATAGTAGATTTTAAGCCAGTAAATATCTTTTTTATAAAATAGATAGGCACGTATTTAAACAAGATGATCATTTCTTATTCATATGACTTAGTTCCCTCACGTGTGCCTAATATGCAAATGTTTGGTGTTTGTTATTTAGTATATTTTTTTTCAGTTTCTGTATTAAAAACGTTTTAGGTTTGATCAGTTGTCTATCAGGGAAATAATTAGCCTGAATAAGATATTTCGTTATTTTCTTAGGACAAAATGGAATTAAGTAAACCATCAAAGATCGACGCTTCCTCTCCGCCCACAGTTTTGGTTATTGAAAGCAGTACTCCTCCCAGTCAGAAGCTAGATCCAAAGCTAGAATCATCATCAACTAACAGTGGATCCAAACGGCAAGTCTTTTTCATTGCTTAGAACAATTTTTTTGGTCCACGCCTAAGTAACATTCAACTGTAATGTTCAACTTGCTAAATGAAGATACAATAGCGTAAATAGTGAACAATTACCACACACTACTGCTGTCATTTGAAATATTTCAGCGATGGAAAGGTAGAGGGCGGCGCTGTAGATATTTTCTACAGTACGAAATCAAACGCCATTTACGTAGCGTTTCTCGTTTTTGTTGATATATGATTTATTGGAGATTAATGAACTAACCGAAGTAATGTGAATTAAAGAGACTCGTAATTGGTTTTCGAGGATCTCCAGTCGATCATAAATACAATAAATACACTTGACTGAATACGAGTTTCCTGTTGGTCTCGGATAAATCTGTATGTTTTCAAGATGAATTCTTGAACGTTAAAATGCTCAATTTTTTTCTAATTCAATCGATTCTGTAATTGTCAGTGTTCTTCGGAAACTCCAATGTTGAACATTGTGAAAGAGACCACCTGAGAAACATAGATATTAATCTTTGCTTATAATATGTTTGCAAGCACTAACTTTGCGGCCACATTAGTAATGTAAAACGATATACATATAATACATTCATTATTTTTAATATTTTTTGTATCTTTATAGAAAATTACGGCTTCCTGGATTACTCCGACCACTTTTGACGAAAAGTTCTTCATTTTCTATTTCTTCGAAGTGAAGGTCTAAATACTTAAATCTAAGTCATGTTAGTAACTTTCATACTTTAATTTATATAGATTCTTATGAGAAACTAATAAATTAGAAATCTTTACCTATAGTATCTTAAACGTTAGCACTGTTATTTAAGGAAACTTTATGTATTCTTTAAAGCATAATCAATTTTACGTAAATACTCCAATAATTTATTGGTCATTAAAATAAAGTGGGTGCAAATGCGTGTAAGTATGCTCTAAAATTCACCATAATCGACGACATGATAATTCAATGTTAAAGAATTCAGTCTTTAGTACCATCGGTGCCCGGTCCGGTGAATTTTGGAATATGCACTAATTAGAACAATTAGGTACCTAATAATTATTTGGATGTATGTGTAACGTACTCACATAAGAGTTTACAGAATTCGCAAGTGAATAAGGCGTTGAATACTGTTCGCTATAGAATATGCTATATTTTTAATAATATTTAATGTGTTTTAAGTGATACTTTTAGGATAAACGAAGAAGAGTAATATGTATGATATAAATGTAGGTACGTATATTAAACATTTAATTATGAAACGGTTATTTGTTTTCCTTAATGTTTCACAATAAAACGTTATCAAGATCAACAATTAGCAAGATAAAAATATCTAGAATTGGAATCAATGGAGAAGTTTCTGGGTGATTATACCAATACTCGGTAGGTACGAGTAAATTTTTTACTAAGTGAATATGTTCAAAGAGTATTGTTTTAATAGTAGGGAACATATTCAGGTGGAAAGTGTTTCCTTTCTGTTGAAATCAAAACATAGTAGATTTGATGCATATTTTTACGTTGCCTGTGACACCTGTAAGAGTCATCGATTTAAACTTACAAGAAAATTCAAAAAATTAGAGAAACGAACGTGACGTTCAAACCAAGAAAATGCTGAAATTTGCAAGAGAGAAATCAAATGTTTAGATTACATAATACATAGCGTGAGAAAAAACTAGATACTGAAAGAGCTGAAGGTGAGCTGAATTTGTTCAAATCAAAGAAAGAAGGTCGAAAGTTTCCTAAGGCTGCAATTTCGTTACAGTAAATTCAAAAAATACTTCCCTCTAATCGCTAAACTCTTGCACTAAACAACTGGGAATAACTAGAAAGAGTAACTACCACTGACGTGAAATATATTGTAAAAAAAATATTCAAACAATAAAAGAACTTAATTTTGATGTAGAGAAACTTAAATATATTTTTAAAGACCTTCAAGAGGTGGTGGGAGGCGTCTATGCAAACTTTTTTCTTAAATAAACATATCCCCGCGAATGGGCCGTTTTGAACAGAAAGAAGGCAATATGGTTTGGGCCATTATACTCACTTTTTGTTCATGTTAGACGTTATTAGACGTTGTTTTATTGATAAGTAAACAATGGCTTATAATAATTGCTCAAATTGACCATTTGCTTTAATATAAAGATTGCACCGTCGGTTCATTAACCCTATGGAATATTCCGGAAATAGCTGCAAGACGTGTGCAACTGGCCATTATTATTGCTAAGACATCTTTCTGCTTACGAATAGGCGTTTCGTAGACCAGAGGTTTAATAACCCCAAAGAAAAAAAATCCAGGGTGTTGAGATCAGGAGAACGCGCGGGCCATGCTACAGGACATTCTCTTCCAATCTATCGGTGCACATCGGTAAGTTCTTCAAATGAGAAGTGAACGTCCATTTTCAATACAAATTTTGATTTAAAATATCAACAAAATGAATGTTACTATGCAAATTAAATAATCATAGTGTACAAATAATACCTACTACGGTCTTAAAATTGGCATCTTCGGAATGTCTAATTCTGGAAAGAAATGTTTGTGTTCCCTAACAACAAACACAGTTAAAACAAAAAATGTTCAACAAAAGACAGTGATGCCCAACTAAATTAAAATTGATTTAGTTATTTGATATGATTTAAAATATTTTATTTGCTCTACAGCCCTAACAGCACTTTTGGGGGCATATGTTTATTAAAGAAAAAAGTTTGTTTTGATGTCTTTCACCACCTCTTAAAGTTTCTCGGTGTATTTTAAAGACACTCTGTATAATTGTTTCCTAAAACACCGCCATCCCTTTTCTTCCACTTACAACATATGTATTTTTTAAAACATAAAAACCGTGTCTTCATATACAGACGTCAAGTATTACATTTCTACAGATGCTTTTCAGTCGTGTAGTTTAATATAGTACACTTTCTACATATAATTAATATTGCACATAGTTGCATATAATCAAGAAAATTATTAAAGAAAAAACAACTACGGTTTTAGGCGAATCCTCAGTAGTTTGATAAAAACTTCATATGCAGATCTGTCGCTAGAGGACTGTATGCAAAAGCAGACATGTCTGAGAATGTGTAAAAACCAAATCCAATTTTAAACACGTCTAAAAACATGATTCGGTTTAAATTACATGTGATTAAATCGAAGTTAGACGAACGATTCTCAGACCTTAACGGTTCTTTTATTTAAAGTGATCACGTTATTACCATACACCCATGGAATAAATATACCGGGGTGTAAACGCTTTTTTAGTTTAGTTTAAACGCGAGTTTTAGTGCTCATAGGGTGGATGATTGCTTTTATTTTGATAAAAATGTTTTATTATTGTGGCTAGGAAAAAACTTTAAATATGAAAAATATAGTTTTCTGTGAGGTTTGCTCATGGGGTTAGATACCCTTTTACCTCCTTAACTCTTTTGTAGTGTACCATTGAGCATTTCTTTCCAAGTCGAATTCGAAGTTCAGTTTAGAAACTTTTTCGTGTTCTTCATTTTACTGTAAAGCTGTCACCGTTTTAGTTACTTGTAAAAATTTTGGAACAAACACGTCGTATTTTCTACGTCTTTTTAAGATTAGATACTAAGATAATAGAAGTAGAAAATATAAATAAACATACATTAATAGGAAAGTGGCATGCATTATCTGATATTTTTACAAATGACTCTAAAATGGTGTCAGTTATGTGTATAGTAAAATGACAGAGTTTCTAAATAGAACAAAGATTTTGATTTTTTAGAAAAAAATGGTCAATGTCGCGATACAAAAGATTTAGATAGGCTAAAAGGGCATCTGATTTCATAGATATCATCATGTAAAGTTTGTTTATTATAAAAACAAACTGACGTCACAAATAAGGACAAACTGTTGCCAATCAACAACAAATATAGCTTTATCTTTGTTTGTTGCAATGCGATTTGCGCATCTAGTTACTCCGTTTTCGGGCCAACCTGATGTGACGTTGACACACATTTTCGGGAATTTTGAATATTAACTTGTCAAAATTTTGAGCGCAAAATTTGGTTTTTGTGTATTTTTTGTTTTTCAGTTCTTTTTTAATTTATTTTTGTTCGAATTTTTATTATTTTACATTAAAATCTGTTCCTTTAAGAACGAATTAGCAAAATAATACTAAAACACTTAAATAGCCAGTGTAAACAACTCCTTGTGTCTTTAATTCAATATTTTAAACAGGAGCGAGATAACAACTGTCCTTTATTGCCTCTAACCGCTGTGCGAGAGGGAAATTTATTCTATATTATTAAAATAGAAAAAAAAAACATTATTATTATTAAAATTTATTTTAATCCGGGACGTTCCCAAACTATGTCAGGTTTGGCAACACTGCGTATTATTTGTGTGATGACGTCAGTCTGCTTTTATAATAAACAGATTATAGATTCTAGTAATCACTTGATCCGGCTAGTTGAGTAAATCTAAATCAATTTATTCATGTCAAAATTTTAATTTAATATCTCAAAAACTATCCGACCTTTAATTTAAAAAAATAATTGTACTTTAAATAATATATTGCATATCCCTGTATATCGAAAACTGTTAACATTTTACAAGTTTAACAAATTTTACCAAAGTATGATATTTTTCCAGGAAGAACAAACATATGAACTTGGGTCTACTCTATACAGGGTGGTCCAATTGCTATGGGCCACTATTACTATCTTCTAAACCATGGACATTACAAGTTCGGTTAAATTAGATAAAAGTTGTTAAATTTGATGACAAATTAAGATCTCGAGACACTGTTGCCAAAATTTGTTCGGTTTTGGAAATATTGGAAAAAAATAGAATTTTGCCAAAAATGGGTTTTGTAAATAAACTGAAAACTAAGGGTTTTAGAAAAAAGTTTTTCTCATAACATTTTATTGTTTTTTAAGCTTCTACACACTAATGGTAAATTTTAAAAAATAGCACTTTTAGTTTCTGAGATATCGACACTAACTTCAATTTTTTAAATGCGGACCTTGATTTTTCTTTTATTATTTTAAATGCATATTTTATCCTAATTTCACTGATGAATTACATGTTTACATTTGCCGACGTTTCGTTAGAAAAATTCATCACCAGAGTTTATTCCCTAAAAAATACGAGTCCAACCCTGGATTTGAGTTGTAAATTACATGTAGGCACACTTGCTACAAATAATTACAAATGTTAAAAATGTTCCCCATTACTTTGAAGACATTTTCGAGCGTTTTTTATAACTCTGTTTTGTAAATTATTTAACATAATAGGGTTCAGTTTTTCACACGCAGCTCGAATTTTAAAAATAAGGTCGTCCAAATCTACGGGGGGTGTTTGATAGATCTGATCTTTAATAAAACCCCACACCGAAAAATCCATGGGCGTGATATCTGGTGATCGAGGTGGCCAGCTTATAGGACCATTGTTTCCAATCCAAGCGTTGAGTTTCCAAGTATTTAGATATCTATTGCAGCAACGATGACGATGTGCTGGAGCACCGTCTTGTTGAAAATATTTAAAATTATTTTTTTAATTCGAGCCGCCTGTGAAAAACTGACGCCTATCATGTTAAATAATTTACAAAAAAGTTATAAAAAACGCTCGAAAATGTCTTCAAAGTAATGGGGAACATTTTTAACATTTGTAATTAATTGTAGCAAGTGTGCCTACATGTAATTTACAACCCAAATCGAGGGTTGGCCTCGTATTTTTTAGGGAATAAACTCTGGTGATGAATTTTTCTAACGAAACGTCGGCAAATGTAAACATGTAATTCATCAGTGAAATTAGGATAAAATATGCATTTAAAATAATAAAAGAAAAATCAAGGTCCGCATTTAAAAAATTGAAGTTAGTGTCGATATCTCAGAAACTAAAAGTGCTATTTTTGAAAATTTATCATTAGTGTGTAGAAGCTTAAAAAACAATAAAATGTTATGAGACAAACTTTTTTCTAAAACCCTTAGTTTTCGGTTTATTTACAAAACACGTTTTTGGCAAAATTTTATTTTTTTCCAATATTTCCGAAACCGAACAAATTTTGGCAACAGTGTCTCGAGATCTTAACTTGTCATCAAATTTGACAACTTTTGTCTAATTTAACTGAACTTGTAATGTCCATGGTTTAGAAGATAGCAATAGTGGCCCATAGCAATTGGACCACCCTGTATAAGTTCACTAAGTGCTAACTCATATTCAAAAAAAAAAAAATTATCTAAACTCCTGAATGATCACTTATACAGGGAGGGACACCCGACGTGCCTCGGAGGATTACGTCCTTATTAATAGTTTATGTCAAAAATTGTTTTTAAAGATGTATGTAGGACCTTATAAGGTACATTTTAAAAATATTCTTATTTATACAGGGAATGTAAAAAAAGATACACTTCGAACATACGTTTTTGTTTTAAATGGAATACCCTATAGTTTGTTACATATTTGGAATTAGAAGAAAAAAATAGTAAAAGTTTGTATAACATACAATAGGTCTAAAACAAACAACTTCTCGAGAAATTTAGGAAAACATAAAAATACAAGGGTAAAGAAAATATTTTTCCTAAGTGAAATGAATTACTTGACATCTATTTTTTTACTATTACTTCTAAAGTACAAGCTATTCTTCGAACTAGGATGAATTCTTTACTATACTGATATACAAGATGAACAAAAAGAATGGTCAAATTTTACTCACCTACAATTTAACATAACTTTCGTATTTCAAATGAAATGTATACATTTTTATGTAATAATTAATCAATAATTAATACCCTTTCTATTGATACTATGATGTCCTATACCTATCTTTTACCGTTTTCCCTTAATATGAGATTTTATTTAATTTTCATTAATAACATTAAAGAAGACAAATTATTGTTAGAGTATGCCTTGGATTGGTTGCTATGCTTACGATAAGGTCTGAACATCATACGATAATAAGTGATCTTATTTTACACAAGTATCTCTTTTTGATCAAATTTCATAAGTTTATAGTTAAAAGTAACAAACTACACTTCACAAGAGAAAATCAATGTATTACTTGTAATTGGTGAGTGTGAAGAAAAGTATTTTCTATCTTCAACAGTTTATGAACAAAAATATCTGGAGGGAAGGTATCCAAATAAACGGACTTGTGAAAGATTGTTGTAAACTTTTAGAGAGACGGGAGCGAAAAAAAAACAAAAGTTACAAAAGTTAAACATATTCATTCCATAGAAAATGAATTTAATGTGAGAGAATCTATGATCGACGGCCCTTACATAAGTCACTGTACTCTTGAAAAACTGTTTGGTATAAAGAGGACTGTCGGAAGAATTGAAGAAAATTTTAAATTTCATCCTTATCATATACAGTTACATCAAGAATTATACGAAATTGATTATCAATTGTTTGTTCATCAATTGAATTGACTTTTGTCGTTTCGTTTTGGAAAAGTGTACAAAATGACAATTTTTTTGGATTTTCAGGACAAATTTTCGGATAAATCGACTTTTCATAAAAATGACTTAATTAACAGGCATAATTTCCATTATTATGCTGATGAAAAGCCATTAGTTTTCCGTACACTCGATCAACAACATAGATGGTCCCTTAATGTATAGGGTGGTATTTTAAATACTTTCTTTATAGGACCTTACTTTTGTGAAGGGCATTTAATTGACCAACTGTTCAAAAGACTTTATTGAACATAGACTTGTAAAATTATTAGTAGAACTACCATTAATAATTAAAAGGAAAATGTAGTTGCAATTATATGGAACACCCACACATTTTCATAGAGATGTAAGAGAAGTTCTCAACACTATGTTTCCGCGAAGGTGGATTGGTCGAAGTGATCTTTTGTTCTGGCCCGCAAGATCACCCGATCTTACCAGCATGGACTTTTTTATGTGGGGCTTCATTAAAAATGCAGTATACAATTTACCACCAACAATAAAGGAGGATATGAAAATCCAAATTCAAAATGCATTTAGAGAAGTAACACCAGATATGTTATCAAAAGTAAAATTTTCTTTTCGAAAACCTATTAAATTATGTATTTAACTGATGGCCATCATTTCGAACATTTACTGTAAATTTTTATTTTTTTTTGAGAATCTGTTAAACTGTAATAAATACTTTTAAAACTCGTCCTCCATAATCAGCTCCCTTCTGTAACCATAACAACCAATCCATGGCATACTCTGACAATAATTTGTTTTGTTTAATGTTATTAATGAATATTAAATAAAATTTCGTATTAAGGAAAAACGGTAAAAGATAGGTACAGGACACTATAGTATCAATTTAAAGGGCATTAATTAGTGATTCTAATTAATACATAAAAATGTATACATTTCTTTTGCAATAAAAAAATTATACTAAATTATAAGTGAATAAAATTTGACCACCCTTTTTGCTCACTCTGTATATCAGTTTAGTAAAGATTCATTCTAGTTCGAAGAATAGTTGGTACTTAAGAAGTAATAGTAAAAAATAACAATCAAGTAACTCGTTTCACTTGGAAAAAAAATGTTGTCTTGACCCTTGCATTTTTATATTTTCTTAAATTTCTTAAGAAATGTTTGTTTTAGATCTAATGTGTATTATACAAATTTCTACTATTTTCTTCTTCTAATTCCAAATATGTAATAAAATATAGGGTATTCCATTTAAAAAAACGTATGTTTGAAGTGTATCTTTTTTGCATACCCTGTATAAATGAAAATATTTTTAAAATGCATCTTATAAGGTCCTACATATATCTCTAAAAACAATTTTCGATACAAACTATTAAAAAGGGCGCAATCCTCCGAGACCCACCCTGTATTATTATGGATTTATACATATATGTATTTAAAGAGAATTGTTTCAGGCTCTTTACAAATCCAATAATATAGAGGGTGTCGCATTATTATTAATAATACTAAATTTGTATTACTTCTGTAATTTTTAAAACTCATTTGCTTCTTCTGATTACATATTCTGAAAAAACAGAAAGAAAATTCAAACTTTCGTATATGAAATTTTCTTAACCACAATAGAGTGGGTACAGGGTTAGTAAAAATTTCACCATCGGCTCAATATACATATGTACATATGTATAGCCTGGTACATTGAAAACATTTATCACAAGTGTTCTTCTTGTCTATTAAAATGTGATATTTGCTGAATTTCTAACCTCACTCATGTGTCAAATTCAACCCCTACCACTGTTTATTATTTATACAGGGAAAACATATTTTCTTTTTGTTTTGCCAAAAAAGATTTTTGAATTATTTGAGTTTAATATAATGCCGATTGTATTCAATTGAAAATAATGCCAAATTCAAATAGCAGATAAAAACGAAAAAATATCTGTTTTCTATTAAACTGTTATTATCGCTTACTGTTTGATCCCGCATTTCTCCACTTCGTCCACTCTGTATATCAATCTGAAAGTTCCAATAAAATAACAATCTTAACACGAGCAATCATTTTTGAATATTCCGTTTGCAACGGGTATGTCGACGGAAAGTCATCGACTTGACTTGGACTTCTAAACTATAGCCTGAGGCAATTACTGATTCGCATGAAGATCGTCAAGAAAAAGATGACCCGAAGAATATTTTAGTGGCAGTAGTTTTAGAAGTCGGCAGGATGGCGGGCGCTTCTATATCTTCATCATTTGACCCATTGTTAATTAGGGCCATTTCGTTGCTCGTTCTTTGGTTGGTGGCTTTTGCGGGGTCGGTGCCCTATAGGTCAAAGGGCAAAGGACGAGATGCGCCGCAGCTCATTTATGATCAGAGACAAACGGGTGATTATAACATTCAGCTGCATCTCAAAGATTTTCAAATTATCGCGTTATTGGGAGATGACACTTTGTCGGTAAGTATTTATGCGAATATTAATATTATTATGAAAAAATATTTGTCAACTTTGTCCCAAATGTGCTTTAGTGTAGGTATGTGGATATAGCATATCACTAGCGGGTATTGGAAGAGTCGGGTAAATCGGGAAAGTTTTAAAGTAAAAAAAAATTGATTCCTATCACATTTTAATCGGTTTGCAAGAAGTTAAAATATAAAGGATTTTTCTATTGAATTTTTAGCATTCTATGTTCTCGTAAAAAGTATTTTTGACATAAGGTTGATATACAGTGTGTCCCACTTAAGATGAATACAGTCCTATATTTTTTTATTTCAGAGGTAAAGAAATAATTTTTGATACTTATAGAACTCCATAAACTGCATATTTTACGGTATTTGATATGGGAAAATGTCGGCGCGTCGTTTACTGCGATTAATAATCGAAGTGACTTTTTTGATATTTAACTTCACGTTAAAGATTTCGAAAAAGTTATTTAGAATATTATTTTAAGTCTATGTATCGATTTTCATCGAAAAATTCGCATTTTTATTTTTTTAATTATCTTTCATGCCTTAATTCTCATATTTAATATTACTAGTAGGCCATCAATACAAAAATTATGGAAACAAAAACAATTTAATGAACAATTTAATAAACAGATATTCTATTATTTCAACACAATAGTTGTTTGTATTGTTCGCAGTTTAGCAAGTAAAATTATAAACGCCCGTCGAATATCTTATATTACAAAAAAAAAATTAAAATAAAGAAATTATTTGGAGACAATGTTTAAAGTTGTAGAGAAATTGCTCGTGGATTTAATAGAAGCCATCCACTTCGGCTTGCTATTCAACGTGCAATAGGAGTTAAGATAAACAGGTTGTTCAATACTACTGGTTATGTAGTAAAAATTCACGGCAAACCAGTTCGTAGACATCGGTAAAACCCTCAAGATCCAACTATTTCGACCGTAAACCAAGAAAATCCCAGAGCCAGTTTAAATAATTTGTTGTTAAGACTAAATTTTTCAAAAAATCAAGGATCTAGGAAGATGTTTCCTTCGTCATGGGATAAAGCCATTTAAAATCAAATATTTACACACTTCGATGGAGGGTGACAAAAATAAAAGGTTTTATTATTGTTCTTAGGTCCAAGAAAACATTTTAAATGATCTAAAATTTTTAATGAAAATTATGTTCATTCAGGAAGCTACATTTACTGCAAACGGAACGGTATGTTCACAAAATTGCAAATATTGGGCTGTAGAAAATCCTCACTGGATTATTATTTGCAAAGACCAATATTTAAAAAAAAATTAATGTTTAGTGCAGCATTTTAAACGATAGAATAATTGGGCCTTTTTTTCCTTAACACTACGTTTAACGCAAACAGCCTGCTTAATTTTTTTAACAAAGAATTATGGGATATTATTGAAGATTTGCCTCTCAATATGCGACAAAAAATATTTTCATTTAGATGGTGCCTCTGTTCACAAATCTCGATTGATTCAAGATTAGCTAAATCAACATTTTCCATTAAAGTGGATTGGTAAAAATAACTCTTTTGAAATGTGACCTCCTCGTTCTCCAGATATTACACCTCTAGATTTTTATTTCTGAAGTACTATCAAGAATAAGGTATTCAAAGTAGAGCCTACAAATAATAATAAATTGTGTCAAAAAATTACTGAAGTTTGTCATAAAATAACAGAAATAGAACTTAGAAGAGTTGTTAATAATAATCATAAGCAGATTGAAAAATGTATCTGTCTGGAAGGTGGACTAGTTGAATCAGTTCCTTTTCGATAATCTTACATTTGATATATTGTAAAGAGTTATTTAATTTCAATTTATTAATTTTTTTTGTCTGTGTTTTTGTTTGTTGATCATTATTTATTGACACAAGATAATTAAAAAACTAAAATAGCGGATTTTTCAGTGAAAATCGATACATAGACTTAAAATAAATTTTAAACAACTTTTTCAATAAATTTCTCCGTATCTCTAACACGAAACTAAATATTAGAAAAGTTGTTATGTTCATCAATGGCAGTAGGCGACGCCCCGAAATTTTGCTAATGTTAAATACTGTAAAATATGAAATTTATGGAGCTCTGCAAGGGTACCAAAAATTATTTTTTTACCTCTAAAAATAAAAAAAAAACATAAAACTGTATTCATTTTAAGTGAGACACATTGTAAATACCGAGTTAATTGGTATTATTTTTTAATATATTCTGTTAGAAAATTTTGGTTTCCACATATAAATTCCTTAAAAATATCAAAATTGATTGATAGGATTTTAAATAGAATACTTTGCCTTTTTCAGAGTCAGGAAAAGTTCTGAGATTTCTAAAAAATACATATTCTGAAATGCTTTTTGTACATTAAATCAAAATGATTGAATGATGAAGCTTGATTGAATTTTGAGATTTTTAATGTTGATATATATTTTTTCCCATGTTCCCTAATAATTCAGACATATTCATAATCTTTACTTAACTCTGGAATCAGGAATGTATTCTGCATTAGAGTCTACTCTACTTCTACTATACAGGGTAATTCAAATTCGCTGCTCACTATTGAGATCTCAAAAATCATAAAAGATACGAGGATTTTGTGTGTTTTCAAACTACAATTAACGAGCAGTAATCACAATTCTCGAACTTTTATTTTATTTCTATTATTATGTTATATTAAGCATTAGATGAAATGAAAAAGCCAAAAAAATATCAAAAGTTGGCCACCTTTAACTTCGATATCTCTCTCCCGATGTAGCATTTTCAGTCTGTGGTGGAAAGCGTTATCCTTTTTTGATATGTCATTAGCATAGGTTATTTTTCGTAATGCATTTTCATTGTACAGGGTGTGAATTTAGAGTCGTGAAACATTTCAATTTTTTATTAAGGACTTGGTAAAAACAAAGGATGAAATGTCTTCAAGATTTTATAAACACATTGTGTTGCTATAAAAATACCACAATTTCATCAAATTCAATTTTTCTTTTAAAATATACCATTTTATAATTAAACAATAACACGCACCATCCAAAGCGCAACAAGCACTCATTTCTAATAAAAATATTCAGTGGCGTACAATATAGAGTTTGTGGAATTTAAAAACAAAAATTTCTTTTTGTTGAAAATTTTAACAGTTTCATTCAGCGTTATAGTTTAATAGGTGCCGTTCTGATTTATTTAGAAAATATATACTTCATTGAATACATGTATGCATCATTGAAGTCCAAAAGGCGATATGTTATAGAAGTTGATCAAAAAAATTCGAGAGAAATGAAATAATATTTGACATATTTAATATATTTTTAAACGTTGTCCTTTGCTCGGCCAATAAAAATTTGTTAATACAAAGAAGTATTGAAAGTAGAATTTAATTTTATAAGATGCCCTTCTGCAAGCTTCTGAATTTCTCCAAATCATTTTAAGTATAATTATCGCACTTTTTGAATTGTAAAACTGGTTGGTATTCAATTGGTCAAATTGTTCAGTAAAAACCGATTTTTCGTCTCAATCCCATAAACTCCATTTTCTTATAATTAACCCCACGCCGCTGGTGTTAATTTATTATTAGCGATATTTCAGCATTTGGCGAATCCTGATTAATCACTAATTAGTGAACTACCTTTTAAATTGTTCGTTATGTAACTATCAAATTGGCAAACTCTCAACTCAAGCAAATGCTTGTTTTGGAAATATTTATTACTTTAAACGATAATGGCGAATAATACCACGAACAACCAGTGTTTCACTAGAGCGATCCATCCATATTTACTTGGCACTTACCGAATGCCGAATGTTCTCTATTTGAGACTCGTCGAACTTTGCTTGTGTATATCCAACTTCAAATGGAACGCATCACACTTCAAATTTGTGAAAGTATCTTTCCGTTTTACATCTAAGTGTGATTTTTTTACCGTTTAGAGCAAAAATAACGCATAATTCATGTAGAAGATTAATTAAAAATTAAGCGAAAAAAATCAACATGTGTTATCAAGTCACATTTTATGCTTAATTTGTTAAATTTTTTTGAATAACTAAAATGAAACTTATTAGTAGCACACATTCTATTCAAAAACCCAATGGGTAACTAATAGTTAGTTACCCTAGTAAGCAAAAAAGCAGAAAATAGGTAAAAAAGTGAAAAATTACACAAAACAGGCGGTAAAATAATACTTGCTCGAACAGCAAAAATGCCAATTCTTAACCTAGACATTAAAAGTGGAAGTTTACAGCCTGTTTTGTGCCGTTAAAATGTCACCTATTTATCAACCGGATGCAAGTATGTATATGAACGTCCTGTTAAAGCCACCTGTATAATAACATTTTTACACAAAGTCTAGTCTAGAAATGGTAATACAGGTGTCTGAGCGTTTTTCACTAAAACAAAGAATGTCCTCTTCGCGATTCCAATCTGTATTGTTTCATTCCTGTATATTGTTATAGGAATATGACTACAACTACGACTACGCAGACTTCACAATCAAACCCACAGCTTCCTCATCTACATCAACCACAATCAAACGATCCACCACCACCTCCTCAACATCAGCACCCTCGATTGTAAATTCTGGGACTAACAACGCTGTGTCGTTACCCTCCCTTCCAGCAAGTTCTACCATAAACTCACATGGCAAACCTTCAACTACCACTGTTAGCAATCCACAACCACTTAATACCTCAAATGCAGACACATCCAAAATCCCCATCCTCTTAGAGGACGACGCCATAGATTCAACAGAACCACCCTCAACGAATTCAATAGTCAACGACATTTTCATTAGTTCCACACTCTCCCCAACTTCCTTGTTACTACCTACACGAACGTCTTCTTCTCTATTGCCGATAGAATCGATGACTCCAGGTAAAATTAAAGTACAAATAGTCGAGGCTTCTGGTCCAGTATTAGGGTCTCCACCTCCTGCTGTGGGGATTGTGCCAGGGGAGGAAATGCAACATGGAGGAACTACAATATTGGAAAGCGAGGTGTCGAATTATCGAAAATGTGCTAATGGGTTTACAAAGGATAAGAAAGGTCGATGTAGGAGAGTTAGGAGACCTGGAAGTGGAGCACATCAATTACCGTGAGTGACACTTTAAAATTCCTAAAGTATTATAAAATATTTCAACAGTCACATAAGGCAAAAATGATTTTCGTCAATTTTTCGCTATTTGGAAAACGATATGAGAGAAGATGAAAATAGTTATTGCTTAGTTATATGATATTCTGTATAAATAACGAACCATGATAGTTGCTGAATTTGACATTTATTGAATTTTTAATCTCACTCATGTCAAATTTGGCTACTGTCACCGTTTATGATTAACACAGGCTCAGTGCAAGTAATTTCCCTGGCACTGTCCGCATTTCACTAACAAGAGAAAGGATCCAAGTGACCCCCCCCCCCCCGAAAATGTCACTTTTTTTGGTTAAAAAAAAGTGAAATTTTCGAAAATAAAACTAAAAATTATATTTTTTCCAGACCTTGACAGGTCGATGGCGAATTGAAAAAGGAACATTTCGCTTTTTTTGTTGTTTTAACTCATCTGAATCAAAAATTATTGACAAAACACAAAAAATTGGCGAAACTTTGGGGGTAGTTTTCACCGCTTAAATCTTGAAGATGGCATATAAAATATATATCACTATTCTTAGATAGGTTTAAACTACTTCTCTGCAAAATTTCTTTAAAATCGGGGGGTCACTTGAGTCCCTTCCCTTGTAAGTTGGAGTATCATACACCTAGCATTACATATTTGTTTAGATAGTACTTGTTGAATAAATTCCACATTTTTTCAAATGAAAATGAATAAAGAGTGTAACGAGTTAATACAAGATATTGCAAAATGTTATTCACATAACTCTAAAATCGATTCCCTATTGAATACCGACGGGGGAACCTGCCAGTCCAGGTTCGACCGAGAGGCCCTGGACGTCACTCTATATAGACCTGGACATGACAGTAAACCAAACGGGGTCCCCAGTCGAACCTGGACCACCGGATTCCCCCGGTTAGACTGGGAGAACCAATCTATGGAGCACCCCAGAGCTCCGGAATGTTTTTTCTCTCCGAAATTAGGTGACCAATGTTATATCTAATGAACGATGCTACATGATGCGAAATTGACGCGTCGCAAATATTCCCCTACAATGCAATGTGTCAAAATATACTGTTTAATAAAAGTCTTAATATTTCAGGTTTGGTTTTGGAAAAATTGCCAGTAACTTAGCTACCAAATTACGATTGCCTACCAGAGAGATTCAACTTCCTGATTCTAAACCCACAGAAAAATAAACAGTGTCATTTTTTAGTTGTTAAATAATATGTTATTTAAATAAGTATACTTAAAGAATTTTTATTTAAAAATGTATATAAAGCATGTCCCAAGATGGGGTTGCCAAGAGGAGGAAGTTTTTTATTTTTCATTTTACGAGAAAAATGTGTTCTTCAGAAAGTTTTTGCTTGTTCCAAAACAATTCAATCAGTTCTCACTATTTCGATTTTCCTTTTCGTTACAGAGAAATATCGAAAAATAGGTCCATATAATTGAAAATTTTTTGAAAGTCCCAAAAATTAATTATCGTTTTTATTATACACTGTAACTAAAACCTCTGTTCATTAAGTTTTTATTAGAATAATTCGACAAAAAAGAGGAGACTACAAATTAAAATTTCACTCAATGTGAGTTCACTATAACTTCAACCGAAGAGCAACTATTCAAAACGCGTTATGTCACCTCAATCCTGTTTCGAAATAATGGCAAGAAACGAATATCGTTGTATGCTTTATGAATATGTCAAGAAGCATGTGACAGTTTTCCATCCTTAGGTGTCTACTCATAATAACATAATTTTGTAAAATCCATTTGTTGTTAATTTTGCTAAAAATAAAAAAAAACATTTAGACATAATGCATTTCGATCATATCATTTTTGGATCTTCATCATTTTAATGGGATCTTTGGGTCTCAAATGCTATGAAATACACTGCGTGACATAGAAAAGAGAACACCCCGTAAAAATGATTTGATTTAAATAATTTTTGGTATGCATGTTGTTTACGCCAAAACAAATACTTCATTAAAAAGTTGAACAAATTTAATTGTTAAAAACTAAAAAAAATTTAATAATTTGTCGGTCCTCCGCGGTGTCTTTTACATTCTTGTACACGTCTAGGCATGGATCTAATGAGGTGATTGATGTCCTCTTGGGGGATCTCATTCCAGGCTAACTGGACAGCATGACACAGCATCGCTAGGGTTTGCGGGGGATGGGGTAAATTATGCAACCTTCTACCTATAATATCCCATACATGTTCGATCGGCGAGAGGTCTGGAGATCGAGGTGGCCAAGGTAGCAAATTGACTGCATTTTGTTGGAAGAAGTCCATAGTCACTCTAGCCACATATGGTCGTGCATTGTCTTGTTGGAAAACTGGATCAACAAGAGTTTCCAGATAAGGCACAAGATGAGGTTCCAGGACTTCTTGGATGTATCGCTGGGCTGTCATACTGCCTCTGACGAAAACTAAAGGTGACCTGCTACCATATGCAATGGCACCCCAAACCATTACCCCAACAGTCTGATGGACATGCCTCTGTATTGCAAACTGAGGATCCCATCTTTCACCCCGTCTCCTTCGTATTCTTGCCCGACCATCATGCATACCGAAACAGAATCTGGATTCGTCACTAAACACGATGTTATCCCATTCCAGAGTCCCATGTATCCGTTCTTGGCACCACTGTAGTCGATTTTGACGATGATTTAAGGTGAGGGGTAACACGAGATAGGGACGGTAGGAAATCAATCCAAAACTTCTTATGCGGCGATAAATGGTTCGTATCCCAATGGCCCTTCCATACTCAGCGAACCACTGATCCGCCAGCGTCCTCGACGAGACGAACCTATCTCTTAGGGCCATAATTCGGAGTCGACGATCTTGGCGTTCTGTAGTTCTTCGAGGTCGTCCAGTACCTGTTCTTCTGCCTGTTTGCCCTTCTTCGAACCATCCCTGACAGCATCTCACTATAGTGTTTACACTACGGTTCAATCTAGTGGCGATTTCCCTAAATGACAGACCAGCCTCTTGTAGACCCACTATTCGACCCCTCTCAAACTCGCTCAATTGATGAAAATTTCGCTCTATTTTGGTTCTAGGCATATCTCTACGCAGTTTCTAAGCACACTACACTCCAATAAATGTTATTTTCCAGTTGTATTGTTGATATTTTATTGCAATTTTTATATTTAAAAAAAACCTAAAATTCCGAATAACTCGTAAATACGTAGATAAATATGAGTGAAATTTTGATCGTTTCTGCTATACATATAAACAAACATGCATACCAAAAATTATTTAAATTAAACCATTTTTACGGGGTGTTCTCTTTTCTATGTCACGCAGTATACATATGTTAAAATAAAGAGGTAACAGATATTTTACTTCAAAGCCCTGTTTATTTGGAAACAAGTGACTTGCATCACAAAGTCTGCACAAACAAAATAAACAAGGATATCCAATAATACAACACCATATTATTAAGTTTGCGAACAAAAATAAGTTTAAGGAACATTAAAAAAATCAAATAATACTATGAAGCTCTGACTCTTCCTGTAAACAATCGCCTAATATTTCTTCAACTTCTTCTATTTTCAGCAGGAGTGTTCAAAACATTTTCAAAAAATGCCGTACATGATAAAGGTATGTCAAATTCACAATTATTTCTGAATTTAGCCTGAAGTAATTTCTTCACGTCTTTTTTTTCTTATTTTATATAATTAGACAAGAGTACAATAATGCGGTTATTTAGGTCTATGTCGATATGGATTCCCTGCTTTGCTATTGAAACATATTTTTTTGTGTAATCATCGCATCGATAGGTGTTTTCCAGTTTTATTTTTACTTCAGCCGTGTTTGTTTTCTCATTCCTAATTCTTCCAAATATCATCCTTCATATCACTAATTCCATTAGTCCTCTTCAATACCACAGTTAATGCTTTATAACTTTTTATCACCAAACTTCTTTATAAATTTTGCAGTACTCTGTAAGTGTTAAAATTTTATCAGCATTACGAAGCTTTTACTCGGTGAACCCAAAACTCTATCGGCAGGCAAATACGAATGCTCATCAACTGGAAAATGTAGAACTATGAGGATAGTCTCAGAAGTACCCAACCTAACACTTAAAAAAAAAAAATTGGAAAATATTACATTATTTCGCAACATAGTCTCCTTTGATATTGAGATTAGATATTTTTGTTTTAAAATAAAAATGAACTTCAGACTTCACTTCTTCATTATTGGCAAATCTCTTTCCACCGAGCCATTTTTTCAAGATCGGAAATAGAAAATAACCTGAAGGGCCTAAATCTGGCAAGTAGGGTGGGCGAGAAAAAAATTGGAAACCAAGTTGATTGATTTTGGTCATCGCGATCACGAAAGTGTAGATTGGTGCGTTGACTTGATGAAATAAAGTTTCCTTCTTGCCAAATGCGGTCGCTTTGCCTAATCTCTTCGGTCAAACGCCGTACTAAATTTGTATAATATTCTCCCTTTATTGTTTTTCCTTTAGGGAGATAGTCAATAAAAATTATCCCACGTGTACATAAAACGATTTTCGCCTTTTTTTGGAGCCAATTTTCCCCTTTCAGTCCATTGTTTTAACTGTTCTTTCGTTTCAGATGTGAAATAATGAACTTACGTTTCATCCATGGTTGTGAATTACCTTTATTGCTGCGAAACTTTGCCAAAAACTCCTTTGAAATCCCCTCACAGCACCGTTTTTGTTTAATTGTGAGTCACGGCGGCACTCATCTTACGCACAACTTTCTTGTAGAATATTTTTTGAAATGTTTATCATGTCTACTAACTCGCGCAATTTTAGTCGACGGTCTTCCAGTACAATTTTGTCAATGATATCCTGAACGGCTGGTGGACATTTACAGTGGCTCAAAGTGAAAATGATACACCTGTATTGAAATCACTATTTATCAATAAATTTTCATTTACTTAACAATAAAATAGGGTACAAAATTTTAAAAATATTATGCTATATCTGTTCTATAATATCTACAATAAAAAATAAAATAAAACAAAGGAAGGAAAAAAATTAAGTTCTATTTATTTTCAAAACGAATCTCAAAATTAAAATGATACACTTCTTTTTTTAATCGTTTTTATAATAAATTCATATTTAGTTGGTAGCCCCTTAGCTGAGATAAATTCGCGAAAACGATTTGGGATTGATTATACCAACTCATTAGTGAAATCAGGGGAAATTTTCTCTCATTCTTCGAGAAGAGCGCGTTTTAATTGGTTTTTTTATTGGAAATCTCATGTTTCCTAATTTCCCCTTCTAATTTAGCCTAAAGATTTTCTATGACATTAATGTCGGGTGATTGCGGTGGGGTTTTTATTACATGAGGATAGTTATACAAAAGCCACTCTTTCACAATTTGAGTGCTATGCTTCGGCTCATTGTCCTGGTAGAATACAAAGTTGTTAGAAATGTTCAGTTTTTCCACGCTGGGTTATAAATTTTGTTGTAATATGTCCAAACAAACAGGTCTATCCATAATGCCATCGATGAAATGCAGCTTTCCTGTCCCAAAACTGGACAAACACCCCCAATCACATTCCCTCCTCCGTGTTTAACAGTGGCTCTTAAATTTGCTTTATTTAACGCTTCACCGGTTTTCCTCCAGACAAAACCACGTCCGTCCGATCTAAAGAGGTTGAATTTACTTTCATCTGTAAATACAATTCTTTTCCAAAACCCGTCTCTTTTATCTAAATGCTCTTTGGCAAACTGTACTCCGATTTTTTGGTTCTTCAGACTAACGAACGGCTTTTTTCTGGCTACTCGACCATGAAATTGATGTTGTCTCAAACCTATTCTTATGGTTTCTGGATTCACTGACTTGTGTAAATGCTTTTCAACTTCTATAGACAGTTTGGGGGCTCTTATTCGAGGTTTTTACATATCGCAAAATCCACCGTTCATCAGCACCAGTAAACATTTTTTTTAGGCTTTTTCTTATCTTGTTTCTTAATCTTCTCTCACTTTTAAACCTTTCTATGATATGTTGTATTGTTGCAGGACTTTTTTTTAATAAAATATCGCCGATTGTCCTTATAAACTTGTCTTTTTTATGACTAATTACTAACTCACATTCTCTCACAGCGGTATGTCTTCCCATGTTGATTTTGAACTAAATTCTAACAAATATCAATGCAAGTCAACAAGAACTTTTTATTCTTTGCATTTTTGAACATTTTTTTGCATTCACAAATATTCTATTATCATAAAATTGACCTGTATCATTTTAATTCTGAAATTAATTTCAAAAGCAAATAGAACTTAATTTTTTCCTTTCCTTTGTAAGAATTATTTATTTTGTTTTTAATTATGGATAATATAAAACAGACATAGCATAATATTTTAAAAATTCTTCCTAGTTTATTATTAAGTAAATGAAAATTTATTAATGAACAGTAATTTCAGTACAGGTGTATCATTTTCACTTTGAGCCACTGTATTTACCATTTTGGGTATGTCCCTTTAGTTGTATCCATCTCTGTAGCGGAATAGAATTAAATTAAATTCACTAACTGTTGTTTGAAACTCATTTTTATTTAGTTTTGTTTAACTGAATGAAATATTGGTTTGAAATGACAAACTAAGAGAAAAACAATTGCTAAATCAATGCCGATTTCATAAATTTGAATTGCCACGTTTTAAGCCGTTTTTCTTTAGCTGCATCATTTAAGCTGTGACATTTAAATCGCACGTAAAATTCAATAAATACTTATTGTTACTTAAGAGGAGCATATCTGAGAAAGAAATATTAACTTATATATATATATATCGATTTAATTTGAGTATACGGTTTTTTAAAAATAAATATTGTGCCACTGAGGCAAGTTAGTTTTTTTCAACCGCGTTATTAGCCACTGTACGTATACATGGTGTTTCCTAAGTACAGTACGTAACTTCGGGAGCGTATTCTGTCGCTAAAATAAAGGTAGTTTTGTTATATAAACTATATCCCAAAAATGCTTCGTTACGGAAATACAGGGTTTCATTAAAAAATTACGTGGTAAACGTGGTATGCCAATGTTCTTTTTGAATTGTTGACATTTTATTACTCACCAACTATTTATTTATCTGTGCGTAAAACATTAAAATTCGAAAATGAATAACTTTACCAACGCTGAAATGGCTCAAATGTACTTCATTTATGGCCTAGCGAATGAAAATTCAGAAGAAGCTCGACAAAATCAGAAACGTTATCCGCATAAAGTAACGCCATGTGCTAAAACATTTAAAAAGCTACATGCCAGATTGAGTAAAATATAATAAAATAAAAATGGCTCTCCATTCATGAATAGTAGTTATTACATTACGGCACACTACAATGTGTTTTATTTTTTTTAATCGAAAACGGTGCGTCTTACGAAAAAACGTCAAGAAACCTTTTTCCTTCCCAATCGAACAAACAATTAAAAAAGAAAAAAAATATTGAAAAAGAACATCACGTTTACCACGTAATTTTTTAATGAAACTTTCACACCCTGTATTTTCGTAACGAAGCATTTTTGGGATATAGTTTATATAACAAAACTACCTTTATTTTAGCGACAGAATACGCTCCCGAAGTTACGTACTTAGAAAACACCCTGTATACATATGTATAGATTTTTTTATTGTTTGTGACTCATACAAAAACAGAAAAACATCGTCAAAGTTAAGCCAATTAGAGTAAAAAAGTTATGTAATATTTTCTTTGTGATTAAATTAACTGCTACTGAATTTTCTGCATATGTGAAGTAGAAGAAAGTGAATTGTCTTGTTTGTTTACACAATCTTTTAGAGGCATTTAATATGAAGCATTCGTGGAAAAGTGTTTTACGATGTTTCACACGAAGAGTATGCTAATTTGCTCTTAATGTATAACTTTCCTAAGGGTTTGATGTACCAAAAGGTCATAATTTTTTTCAAAAAGCGACAAAGAAGTTCGCGTCAATTGCTCTCTTTCTTTTAGATCTGCGCAGAAGTCATAAACAGTGCGTCATAGTGAGAGATGAGGCGCCATTAGTAGTGCAGTAATTTTAATTGATATAATTCGCACTTCGCGCCAATGAACAAATAATACGAATAAGTCCAAATGGACATTTCTTTTTATATTTTTTAGGTATTTCGCGTGTTAAATTTTCCTCATCAAAATCTGAATCACTCTGTGAGACAGTTTTATTCAAATATCGACAATAAATTGAAAGATGGTCAATTGTTCGCTCTACCATCCGACGTTGCTAATTCATAAACGCAAGCTCTGGAAGTCACGGCCCGATTTTTTTCTTTAATCTAACCTTACTTTCGGTTCTTAAATGCAAATTAAAAATGTTTTTCCGGGTTCTTTATAAAAGATGTTAAGATTATTCTGTTTTACTTCTATTTATATGTTTATGCATAAGTACGTAACTACCCAGAAACCGAATAAACAATACTAGAAATAATATGGCAGATGAAAGGCCTTATGTTCTGCCGGAGTCTAAGGTAGAAAAACCGAGTGATGCGGTAAGTCCTGTATATTTAATTTTAATTTGCTGCAAGTTTTCCACTACCACATAATTCTCTATATAATTCCCTAATCTAGTCCTCTTATTTTTTAATGAAAAATTGAAGTACTCTCAAGGGTGTTCTGAATCCAAAAATAATATTTCAGTAACTATTTACATATGCATATGTTGCATGTTCTAGGTTTACGCATTGTATGCATTCTCTTAATATTTCTTTTCCATTCAGTAACACTATTACATGTTTGTTCCTAGACATACATACCAGATATATATTGAACCTTTTATGTCAAACCTCACATTTTTAATTAATTTAATAGATCCAGTTAAGTGTTGTCATACACTCAGGAACATAACTATAATGCCACCCATAGTTTTTGAATTGTTTGAATCCACATATTTTTCTTTACTTTTTTAAATTCTTGAAATCAAATATTTTTCAAAATAAACATTTTGGCTAAATTTTATTACAACAACTGATTACTTAACTGACTTTAAAACAAAATTCAATTTTTTTGATAGTGCACAACAATAGCACCACTATGTAAAATTAAGAATTATTAACTTTATAATAGTAAGTTTGATCTTTTTTGCAGATTAATTCAAGTATTTTTGAAGATATACTATTTATAAGATTTGTCAACATTTTTGACTTTAAATTGTTCCAGTTACATTCATTAACCTCTTTCAAATCAACAATGATATGATACTGCTTATTGTCAGCACAAATTCTACACACTTAAATGCCCCATAGATATTTGATAAGGTTTATATCTGGATAATATGCTGGCTAGTTTTTACGATTGAACCTGTTATTCCTCAAACCATGCCATTAACTCTACTGACATGTATAACGAGATTGTCTTGTTGGTATAAGTAATAGTTGTCATGATTCTCATGCAAATATTGCTTTAAGTGCTGCTTCAAGACACTTATATTATCCCAACTACTCATTTGAGTGGAGAGAAAAGCTAGGCAAAGAACACCTCTTATGGTAAATGCATCCTATACCATCAATGAGCCACCTTCAAAATTGCAAGTATTGAAGTAACAGTGTTCTTAAATCACGATAATATGAATTAAAACCATCTGAACCATCAAGTTTAAATTTTTTCTCTTAAAAAAAATTTTCTGAAAGTTTAAAGTAACATTCAAGTGATTCTAATAAATTTGAATGAATAATGAACGTACATTTTGCCAGTTATGGTTCATGTTCTCCTGACCAAACATCATTCACAGTTCTTTATGATGAGGTAAAAGTCTGGGACCTGTGTATAATTTTCGAAGAACAATCTTTCCATTGATGATAAGAATTCTTTTGATGATCCATCAAGAAACATTGACTTAATATTCTACTGCAATTTCATGTCAGCTTTTTAGGCTATTGCTTGACACAGTGATGATTCTTCGTCTTGATAGTAGTGACACTTTCTTTTATGTTCCTCCCTTCTTATTAATTCCATATTGTTTTGGGTCTCTGAGGAAGTTGATAACTACTTTGTGCGATCTTCCAATTCTTCTTACAATAGCTCGTAAACCTACATCTTCTTCATGAAAAGTAAAAATTTTGCCTTATTTGACGTGAGTAAGATGAAATCCACGAGGCATCATGAATTATTCAACGATAATAACAGGTAAACGTCAAATAACAACACGCCTTAGTTTGAAAAACAAATGAATATCCACTGCTCACTTGATTCCCTATTAAAAAGTTATTAATTCTAAATTGTACATAGTAGTGTTATTGTTATGCACTATCGAAAAAATTGAATTTTGCTTTAAAATCATTTAAGTAATCAATAGTAGTAATAAAATTTAACTAAAACGTTTATTTTGAAGAAATCTTTGATTTCAAGAAATTAATTTTTTTTTTAAATAAGTAGATTCAAAAAATTCAAAAATTAAATTATAGACGGTGCTATAGTTATGCTCCTGAGTGTAGATAATTTTAATAAGAGCAAGAATTTGTTTATGTATAGGGTAAAAATTTACCATATGATACAATGATAAATTCAAATTTCTCATCAGATCCTTCGGATCTGGAGTCAGTTATTGTGTGGGATGGTGCCCTGTTGATAAATTTACTATGTATAGACAAGATGATACTAAAAAGTATACAAAAAATACTGCAAGAAACCAAAATCAAAACATAGACTATTTGGTTTTCCCAAAGTGTCTTCAAAAAGAGCTTTTTAAGAAAAATTCTTACACAACATTGAAATACATGTAAATTTCTTCATTTAGTTAAGTAATGTATATAATGTATAATAATTTCTTGCAACTCTTATTCTTAATACATACATTATGAAAAAACCCACACTGTAATTATGGCGTAAATATGCATTTATGTATTTATTTTTAGGGCTTAATTTTGTTTGGCAGAGATGTTTCACAAATACCATGTTTCCGCAATAGCTTCTTGTATGGGACTCTTGGAGGGTTAGGTTTTGGCCTTGCCCATTTTATGTTTACTAGTAAAGTACTAAAATCTACCAATTACTCTGTTTATGCTTTTTCTATGATTACAATTGGATACTGGATACGATGTAGGTAAGTCAGAATACTCAAAAAGTATGTAATCTATGATCGATATAACGAATCCTAGAAATGGCATGAAGTAGGAAAAAAGTTGTGCTATTTAAAAAAATCTATCATGTGATTTTTCGCTGCTTTCGTTGATGCGTTGTTCCAAAAAAAAATTTTTTAGATATTTTATTTATTTTGTTACTTATCATTGTCATTGTTTATAACAGACATTTTGGCTTTAAGCCACCATCAAAAATGTTTTTTAATTATCCCTTTTAAGTAATTTGGAAAAATTATTTTATTTTGAAGTCACCCATGTATCACAAAATATTTGAGGCATTTTTAGTTATTTATCCAAAAAAATAAAAATAATTGATAGTTACCTTTGTTTTACTACTGAGAACTAAATTCTGTTTAAATTGTTCAAATATTTCTAAAGTAGGGAATAAATGAGTGTTCACACTGCAGAACTGTATAGTAATCACTGTAGAATTTGCACATATAATAATTTCTTAGTAAAGTATAACACATACCTTTTTGTTTTGTAGATATCAATATTCAAAAACGAAATTTGAAATGATGCGATTGCAGAAGGCATTGGAACAACATATTATTTATGAAGGTACAGAAAAGGATCCTGGTATGAAAGAAACAATTGAGGTGCTAGATATTTAAAATAAATTGCCAAAATGTTTCAAAAACATGTCACTATTATCCAGAACACTAGTTAAATTATTGTAGAGTTTGTAAATATTATATAATTCTTTTGTAACATGTTCAATTTTTAAAAGAACAATTCGACGCGTTCTTTTCTATTATTGTATCATACATTAACTAGTCAACACACATTGCCCCTGCTCTAAATTTTGTAATACTGATCGTTGTAATCTAGCGTAATTATTAATTCTAACTTTTTTTCTACATTTAAGACAAGTTATCAAAATTAAGCGTCTTTCAAATACGATATAAATAAATGTCAATAGCTCCCGAATATGTATACAAAGAGCATGCACATCAACAGAAAATCTGCTTAGAGTTGACCTTACTCAACTATTGTTTCTGTTAAAATACGCTCAATGAGTTAAAGTGTTTTCAAACTGAACATAATTACGCTGCAATAGAAAGTTGCCTTTTTGATAAATAACATACTTATTGACCTAGTCATTTGCTACAGTAGAGTTAACTAGCTCTTATATTTTGGTGTAGAAAAAAATCTGTTGGTAAAAGTTGAAATAAATAATACACAGAAAAATACTATAAATGAGTCTCAGTTTTGTTTGAATGCTTAGCTATTTTTTTATAGGTATTTTGGCCAAATACCTACGTGAGATGGTGGATGAGATCGGAAGATTTTTTTACGAAGGATATAACCAAACCAAAACTTAATCAGACTAATTGTTTATCAAATTTATAACTTATCAGTTTATACTTAAGTAATAAACTCGCAATTTTCTTCATCGGAACCTGTAACATATATCATTTTGTAACGAATCAATTAAAGAAAGCAGATTAGTTGATGTGCCTTATTTCATTTCAACACTTATTCTTTTAACAAATGGGACAGTAGCAACAATACTTGCTACTAAGTTTATAAGTATCAGGTGCAATTTTAATACGTTCAAATTTCAGCCTATTTCCTATGAATTTTACACACTACAGCGAACTTTGGAAAAAATATATATAAGATTCACTAGGAAACGCTATGCTATGTAGTCCTTAATATATTGCGGGGTCCCGATTTGATTTTATTGCAGAATCCCGTTTGTTACGAAAATGTTTGTTGTATTACGTATTGCGATTACGTATGTTGCTATTACCGCACGCAAAACAAAATGGCACGTGTCAGTGTTGAAAATGTTTATGGGCAATCTATTATAGGCTATTGATTCGTTCAATTAACGTGCGTACGGTAAAATTGTTACAGTATGTGTGCGTGTAAAGATTTTTTACCACATGTGCTAATATTTAATAAATTTTACTGAAGGCAACAAAATTAACACACCTTCCCTCGTAGAAAAATAGCGTGGGTAAAGAATTGCAATCACGATCATTAACTCTGTGTTATGAGCAAAGGTGGTGAGGGGACGAAGTTCTACAACATAACGTACTCTTATTACTTTAATAAATTTAGCCCAAGGGGTGGAATTATGCCTACTCGTTTGAAAACTATTATATGAGTTAGGTATATGATCAGCTGACTCCCTAATTAACACACAATTGAAAATCAGAGGCATATTTGAAAATATCTCGGAAATTATCAAAATTATCTATTTGGATTTTCCCTTTATATAATATGTGTTAAATACTGATACATTTGTGTTTTTTTTTTTGGCCTAGATTTAGTTATATTTCATTAACTTTGTTTCAGCTTTTCTACTTTAGCTCTCTATTAGCCATAGTTTTGTAGACAATGATTTACAAGCAATTTCCCTTCACCATAATATCAAGAAAACTGACAAACTAGATCTACACATAAAAAGTGATAAAACATAACAAGAAGTGATCGAAAAATTTCGAAATTAATTTTTTAAAACTTTATTTAAAAATTATTCAACGTAATTTCCTTCAAAGTACTTCCCTTGGCAACGTATACACTTCTCCCAACGTCATTTCTACTGCTGAAAGGATCCTGAGAGCTGTTCTTATGGAATGTTATTTAGCTCTTTCAATGATTTCTTCAATGTTTTCAATCGAGTTAAACCGCTGCCCTTTCAAAGGTTTTTTGAGTTTGAGAAACAAGGAAAGGTTCGCAGAGGCCAGGTCTGGTGAATAGAAAAGCTGAGGAATGACAATTATACCGTTTTTTGTGGAGAAATCGCGAATGGGCAACGCAGAATGAACTGGTGCGTTGTCATGGTACAGCACCCAATCTTCACTTCGCTACAATACCCGTCTCTTCCTTTGCATAGTTTCACGCTAATTTTTCAGGATTTCAAGGTAATGAAAACGATTAATTATTTATATATAACCTCGTAAAAAGAACTCCTAGTAGACCATACCCTTCCAGTCGAAAAAAACAATGAATATGACTAAAATATTCATTCCCAAACTCTTCCTGTAACATTTGAAAAGTTTCAGTAAAAGTTTTACTCACTTTAACATAAAATTTTACACAAACATGTTGATTTTTACTTAAATTTATCTTGCAAAATATCAAAAAGTCGCCAAACACGCAAAACTGGTTTCATAAAACCAGCTGTAACTTTGCGAAAACGATAAAAATTGAACATCGAAAAAAACTAGTGTTTGAGCTTAATCACACTAAACAATGCTGCCATCCGCACTGCAGTTCGTTGCGACATTGCCCCGTAATTCCAATAGTCCTAGAACTTTTTGACCACCCCTCGTAACTGACTTATAAAAAATTCAAGTTATATTGCATAATTAGAAAGCTCGGTACAATAGAAAAAATCTAACAACGCTGCTAGAAATTACTCCGATAGAGCCCTTTAGAATATTTCGGTTAAATGTTTTTATAATGAGGCATTTTCGATTTAAGTATAGGTAAGTGAAAAAATGAAAAAACTAAATTTCAGTCTTCCACGAATATACAGGGTGTTGTACAATGAGAGGAAAATATTTTAATGGATGATTATATAGCGTGTCCCATTTAAAGTTATGATTGAAGATTACTCAAAATCTTTACATTGTATGAAAAAAAGTTTAAAATAAAAGTTGTCTGGTACAGAGGGTGATAATAATGAATAATAATAAATAGTGATAATAAATGAAAATAGCGACTTTTAGTCAAAACGTCATTTCAAGGGCAACTTCTTTTTGCAAATGGCATTCCCGTATTTTTTTACAGATCCTTGTAGATCTTCAAAAAATGAATATTTTTTATTTAAACAATTTTTTTATTAGATGTTTTGCTGCAGAGTTATCCTTGATTTTTGTCCAATTTTTGAAACAGTCAAAATTATTGCATTTTTTTCTAGAAATGTTTTGCAATGCATATTCTGTTTAAAACTCATAACAATCCTATAATATCTAAAAAAAAAAAATTTCTATGAAAAAAAATATTTCTTAAATTTCCTCTTGTTAGAGACTACATTATAACAAGGTTTACAGGAAGTCAATATTCTTTTTTCGACAATCAATCTAATTGTTTTGTATGAAATCATTTAAAAATTATTATTTTCATTCTAAAATTTAATAATTGAAATGGATCACTACATTTTAGATGATTGATGAATTTAAATTTATTAAAAATGATTGAAATTTGAAATTGATTGATGAATTGACAAACGGGTAGATGTTACGCAGAATAAACAGTTCTTTTCTAATAAGAGTCGAGAGGTGTTTGAAGCAGAAAAAACATTCTTTTGATAATAGTTAATAAGTTTCTCAAATCAGGATTTTAAATTAATTTTTCAAAATTAAAAAAATATATATTTGTTTCTTCATAGAAATAATTTTTTTTGATTAGATAGAAGAAGGATTGTTATGAGTTTTAAACAGAATATGCATTGCAAAACTTTTCTAGAAAAAAATGTTATAATTTCGACCATCTCAAAAGTTGGACAAAAATCAAGGATAAATCTGCAACAAAACATTTAAAAAAATCGTTGAAATAAAAGATATTCACTTTTTGAAGGTCTACAAGGATCTGTAAAAAAAACACGGGGTTGCCATTTGAAAAAAAAAGTTGCCCTTGAAATGACGTATTGACTAAAAGTCACTATCTTCATGACATGTCCCCCTCTTTACCGGACAACTTTTATTTAAAACTTTTTCATACAATGTACCGTTTTTGTGTAATCTTTAATCAAAACTTTAAATTTAAATGGGATACCTTGTATAGCTCATTTTTAATAAAAAATGTCACATTACTAATGATCTGATTTTTAACTGTTTTAGAGATATTCAGATTTTATGTGTTTTATTGATTTTTAACGATATTGTTGCATATCTACTGAAAAAAGTTAGAGTTAAAGTGTAATTCATCAAATTAAAGCAGTAACGGTGTTAAAGTGAACGTTTTTTTATTTATAATAATGTTTACTATCGAAAAATATGCGGACATGGTTTTTGTATATGATTTTGCTAATGGTAATGTACTTGAAGCTGTTAGGTTGTATAAACGCAGATTCCTAGAACGACAAATTCCCAATCGTAGAACATTTGTAAAAGTTTACCAAACTTGAGGAAAACTGGCCATTTCCTCGTTAACCGGTTGGAGTTCGAGAAGCACATTAAAAAAATGTAACAAAGGTCCTTAGAATTTTCAACGAAGAAACTAGTACCGGTCCACGTAGAGTAGACTTGACATTCCACATACACATATGTATAAATTGGTACAAAAAATATTTTGTTGGGATGGTCGGCATCCGTTTAATCAAAGTACAGTACAAGATTTACTAGAAGACGACAAAGAAATTCTCGTCAATTTCTGTCGATGGTATTTAGAAAAGTACACAGAAAATAGACAATTCGAGAAACAGGTCATATGGAAAGATGAAGCAATGTTTATACGTGCAGGAGTTTTTAACTCACAGAACTCATACTAGTGGCCTCATGAAAATCCATTTGAAATTCGCCGGCTGCGTCATCAACATAATTTCAAACTTAATGTTTGGTTAGGATTGATAGGAAATTATTTATTAGATCCCTTTATTATTCTGAATACGTTGAATGCATACGGTTTCCTAAATTTTTTACAAAATAAGCTTAACTATCACCTAGAAAATGTTTCGTTATTAGTCCGGCAGTGAGCTTGATTTCAGTTAGTTACATATCCAGCCAAGTAGACAGGTGACTATGCAGCTAAACCAAAATTATATCCAGACAGATGGATGGGACGTGATAGTCCTATCAGATGGCCCCCTCGAAGCCCAGACCTCACATCTCCAAATTTTTATGTTTGGGGTCACCTAAAATCTTCAGTGTATTCGCAACTCATCAACTCTAGGAAAGAATTGATAAAGCAAATACCAGAAGCGTGTGAATCCATGGACGAAAATCTGCAGGAAATTGGTCGAATTCGTAATTCGATTTCACGACGAAGCAGAATATGTATTCGAAAGGAGGAAGGACATTTTGTACAGTTTTGCATTAAACATATCAATTAATTAAATTCCATTTATGTTATTTACGTTTAATATGTGTTTCATTAAATTTTTGGCAATCCATAAATTGTCAGCAAACCAAGAATATTTAATGTAATTTTCGAATATCTCTAAAACATTAAAAATCGGACCATTAATTATATGACATTTTTTATTGAAAATTAGCTATATATTCACTCCTTACAATATTTTCCTTTCGTTATAAAATACCCTGTAGAGAAAAGTATTGCAAAACTGCCGAAATTTCGATTTAAATACCTTTGCCCTAATTTAACCAATCTTGTATGCCATAAGCGACTCAAGATTCCAATAATGGGGCTCGAATAATGAAGGAAGGATGGAAACTTTAATATAAGAAATAAACTTTTACAGACTTCGCACGTTCAAAGTCCTTCCTTTTATTACTTTAGTGAAGATAGTGTGAAGAAAGTTTCTAGCTTGCGCTTTATTGCAAAATGTAAATCTAAACATTTAATAAAAAACGCAATTTGGTATTATCTCTACGTGATATTAATAAGCAGTTTGAAACTTCGGCTCCTGTTATCAATTCACTGGCGTAATTGGTTAAAATATAATAATGCAATACGATGAAGATAAAAACCACAAATGTTGACTTATGTGATATTTTATATTCGAAGTAGATATAATGTGTGACCTAGGATTAAGTAGTTATCAGTGGCAGTATTCAATGTATGTACTTTAATTTCAATTTATCTTCGGCATACCCATTTGAAATAAACATCGTAAATAGTACCCACCTACTTTAAAAGAATAAGAATCTCATAAAGCGCATACATCTCAACTGGTGCTTCATTAAACCAAAGGCCACACACGTTGGGCCAAAAACTGTTTAGTTCATTTTCTGTCTTATTATTATTTTATTTCTCTATACACATTTTTTTCTAGTTCCCAAGAGAATAACGATGTTAATAAACTTTTGATAAGTGGAGTAAAATTAGATTTAAAATCATTATCGAGGGTTTTGCTTTAAGTAGGGTCAAGGGAGGTAAGGATGAGACGGATTTTAAAACTTTCCGTTTTCTGAAACTCGTAGCTATTGTTTTAGAGCGGTTTTGAACAAAATTGTTTGCTATTACCGTACGGGTTTATTTTATTAACAATTTTGACATAATATAAGGAACTTAAGAAAATATTTTGTACAATATATGTCTTTGATTTGGTGCAAATATGAGACACCTTCGGATAAAAATAAGACATGTTCTATTTTGCTGTGTATTAAACACAAATGGGCAATAGGAGGCCAATATTTAGACAGTTAAAGGTAAAAAAAGACAAATACTAATTATTTCTTTAATAAAGTAATAGATACCTACATTTTCATGTTTTTCAACAAATGGTGTCGTAACAATATACTCTATATGTATATTGTTACGTTGCACATATAAATATAAATTGTTTAATACCTATTAATACTTTGACTGCTGATGACGCAAAAAACTACCAAAATAATTATTTTTATGAAGCTTTCAATGATGTAAGAAAATAATTACCACCGCAGTACTTTACCAGCACTCAATGTGTTAAAGGCTAATTCATTAACAATTTAAAACGATTTTAAGACGATTTAAAACAAATTATAATAAGTATTCTCACAGGAACTAATTTAAAACAAATTCACATTTCAAAAAAAAAACTTTTGTCTCATTTTTACCTCAAAACGTACCATATTCAGAGTTGTCCTATCTTTACCCCAAAACGTGTCTTATTATTGGACTTACCTCTGTTGTTCATTTATTCAATTATCACATAGGTAACTCTAGAGTTTGATTTAACTAATTTCCATTAAGCAGGTACTAATTAACTAGTATAAACCATACATATTCTTTTTGTTTCACGAAAATGGTTACATTTTTGAAATGTATCAGAATAAGCGGGAAAAATTTTAGAGGTTATAAAACAAATGAATATGACATGTCTGTCGCCTTTTAAGATGTTTACAGTTTCCTGTAGTTGAAAACTGTAATATAATGAAAGATAAGGTTTAAAACTTTGCTGTAAAAATGCGTTTAAGTCGGTGATTGATTAAGAGAGATCAGCAGAAGGTGTCTCATTTTTACCTTAAAGATTTGGGTGTCTCATTTTTATCCCCCTTGACCTTATTTCGCAAAAACACTATGAATCTCCTAAATGTAAAGTGCTTAGTGTGTGAACTAAAATCTTTAACTAGTTGTGAATAAACCTTTGTTTTATGTACTTGCATGGATAGAAACTGTTGTTACTGCTTAATTTCCATATCGGAAACAATGAGTTAATGACCAGCAAGTACTGTTCTATTTTTACGCCCCGTCGCTAATAGCAACAGGTCGTAAAGTTGCCATAACCCTCGTCGCTCTAGACGAAGTCCTTATAATCAAATAACTACGTATAATGTTATTTTGTTTTCAGTTAGAGGATCAAAAAATAAAATTTTTGCCTAAAATATTACACGTAACACGGGCCTAAAGGGATAGGCCCTTGATCAAATTATCGAAACCGAGTACTCCGACCGCGGGCATAATTTCCTCTCGGCCCTCTACACGTAAGTAAGTACAGTAATTAAAAAAGCTTATTTGGAAAAATAAACTAAGTTTTATTCACATTAAATGTTTTGGTACACCCAGTACTTTATTTTTCGGAGATACAAAGTGTTTTTGCAAAACACAAATTAAACCCTAGCTTTGAAATACTGTACGTAAAAATTGGTTTCAACTGAGACCTATTTTTCTCGAGGTATCAAGAGCTTATAGATTACTATGCATTTTTTTGCAAATTTGAATGGAAATATAGAGGGCGTCCCAAGTTTTATGATCGAGGCTTCAGGAATCGTTGGAAAAACATATTTTACGATGGGTTGATCACATAAACATAGCTCCTATTTTCTTAATTTCTGAACTACAGGGTGAAAAGGTTTAAGCAAAAAAAGAAGTTCGTATTCTTTTACTTTCAAAGTGTTAAACCGTCCCAAACCAAATATGATGCACAGAATAGTTTCGTGGTGTCACAACAATAAACAATGTGTGCCAAGTGGCTAAGTTCGTCAGTAGTTGAAATATAACTATTGAGTAATAATAGTGCGATAGTGAAACAAATACACATCGAAAAAAAATCGGTATAATCATAGGATGGAGCATTCAGTTATACCAGATGGCAACGGGGAAACCAGGGTTATGCTCTTTAGCATTGAATTTCGATATGTTCAATTTATTTTCGGCATTCCCATTTGAAATAATCAATTTTATCAGTCAGTATTTACTTAATTCATTTGATCCAATCTGACAACCCTGCTAGCGTTTAAATATAACCTTGAAACAAATGCTAATGTTTGTCATAATATACCTGCAGGGGGCAATATGTCAAGTTTCCATGGCTTACTCCGCTGCAAACAAAAAATAAAGGAATTATAGTAATACCACTTTCTATACCTTCATCTTAAGGTTCAGCTATAGTGAAAATAGAGATTTTGACAGGCAAACAATGGTAATGTGTAATTAGTTAATATGTATTTTTGTTTCGTCAATAGAAGTGGTTTTACCAAAATTTTACTTGAATCAACTGATATTCGTATCACAAATGATTTATTAAATGCACAAAGTAATGTTTCACGTCGAAAGTCGAAAGAATTACGTACACTGACTCGTGAAAGTCTTGGTATCCGCCTATCAAATGTGTATTATTGCCTATATCTTTTTACAAACAAACGCAACTTTTAATTACACTTCACTTATTAATTCAAACACTTCTATATTAAATAATATAACTAATTAAAGATATAATTGTCGTCATGTACAAAAAAAACATTAAATACACTGCGTTTCAAAAAAATTAACCTCCCTGAGGGAGTAGAAGCAAAACTTTGAAATTACGTCTATACATTCCCTGCATAAAAGAAACAATTGATTACATTTACAAAACGAATGAACAATATTTCTCAAAAGAAAAACTAATAATGCATTATATCTCCGCGTAGCATTATGCATTCAACAACTCTTCTAGGCATGCTGGAAATTAAATCATCGATTGCATATTGAGGCAGTTCGTCCCAGGCTACCTGGAGCTGTTGGCGCAATTCCTCTAAAGTGTTGGGAAGATGACGTGAACGACGCAGTCTTCTGTCCATTATGTTCCAAACATATTCTATGGAGCTCAAGTCCGGTGATTTTGGCGGCCAAGGTAAACGATTGATGTTGTTTTCTGTTACAAAGTCTGAAGTTACGTTGGCAGTATGAGACCGTGCATTATCTTATTGGAAGACTGCTCTTGAAAGATTCTGCATCAATGGAAGAACAATAGGCTCCAAAACTGAATCCATGTAGCGCCGCGCGTTTAATGTGTCTGGAATAAATACCAACAAGGACTTGCCTCCGCACCATATTGCTCTCCACATCGTTACCCCAGGAGCTAACGCTGTATGGCGACGCTGAACGAACTCCAAATTTTGTCTCTGGCCTCTAGGTCGTCTAATCCGCAAACGCCCGTCAGAATGCCATGAGCAAAATCTGGATTCGTCGCTAAAAACGATTTTTTCCCATTCATGATTCCAGTATTGTCTATCCTGGGTCCGCTGCAATTTGATAACTTTATGTTGTATTGTCAGAGGAAGACGAAAATAAGGACGATAAGAACGCAATCCAAATGAGCGACTTCTGCGATAGATCGTACTCATAGAGACTCTATGACCAATTCCTCGTATCCAATTTATTGCAACAGCTCATGTTGGTTCTGTCGGATCTTGAATTGCACTTTGCCTTAAGAGACGATCTTCACGCTCTTATGTTGCTCTGGGACGTTTACTATCTCTACGACAAGCTTCCAGGTTTTTTTCTTGTTAGTCTCTCCAAATTCATCTTACAGTACTGTGTGTTCGACCTACACGTCGGCCAATTTCACAAAATGTTAAGCCAGCCTCGTGTATTCCTATAATTCATCCTCTTTCAAAAAGTGTTATTTGATGAAAATTTGCACGACGTCTTACTCGTGGCATCTTTCAAAGTACTAATACTTACAATAAGCAAAAAGAAATTGAAAAAAACAACTTAAATAAAGTGAAATAAAACACCTCCAAGTTATAACAAACAACTTTCGAGTCGAGGATTGCCTTCAAAATGTAATCAATGGTTTCTTTTTATGCAGTGAATATATAGACATAATTGCAAAGTTTTGCTTCTACTCCTTTAGGATGGTACATTTTTTTTTTAATACAGTGTATTTGTTCAGCGGACAAAATAAAACCTTGCAAATGTCTTGATACATACAGTAATCTCACGCCTTTAGATTACTTTCTATGGGGTTATCTTAAGAGTAAGGTATACTTTAATCAGCCAGCAATTATCAAAGCCTTAAAAACGAGAATCTGTAATGAAATAAGAACAATTACCCCAGCAATACTTCAAGATGTCAAACAGGAATTTATTCATCGTCTTGCTTACTGTCAAGAAGTCAAGAACATTTATTGGATTAGAAAACTTTTATGTTGTGCCATGCTTTACTTAATTTTTGATTATTTCTTTGAATAAATTACTTAAAAAAGCTTTGAATCGAAAAATTTTTCAAACAAATGTTTTTCAGTTTTTAGTGGTGTATCTATTTTTATTAAAAAAATATACTGTTTCCATTAGGAAAAATGTGAATGATCTTAAAAAGACCTTCTAAATGACAGTTTTTTGGAAAAAAAGGAATGTCAAAAGAAGCGCTCCTTCACCCCAAACAACCTTTATTTGAAAAATGTTTGTATTAAATTCTTAGTTTTCGAGAAAATCGGATGTGCATGATAAATCGAACACCCTGTATATATATGTCAGAGATTTATTAGTTTTTAAGATGTGTAAAAGTAACATTAGGATAGACAATAAGATGAAGAGCAGGCTGACAGGGCCATCTGAAGATAAAGCACTGTCGAACGAGGTCACTATTGCCACGGCGCTCTTAAGTGGCCATGTGTGCTAATTATTTGGGTGACACTAAACTATTGGTTCCTTTGTAATAGGGACTAACAGGTACTTTTCCCACGGTTCTGAAGGACCCACCAGAACTGGGAAAGTTAAGGCAAGAGAGACAAAGAACGGGCAGTTAATAGATTGATGGGAAGAAGAGCGGTCGTGGAATAGTGAACTGGTTTGTCTGTCTCTTCTATCTTTCTTTTTCTGTTAATAAAAAGAAGCAATATACAAAATACAAAAAATGGAGAATACTTCGCAAGTTACTCCGACATATATATATATATATACAGCATTTAATATTTCTCTAACTGTTGACAATATGAAAATTTGGCGAGACACGTCAAATGAGACATTAAGGGGGTCAACTTTTGAAGTATATGTAGTTGTATTCCTTTCAACCCCCTGAGCCCCAGAGTGTCTACCCCTAAAATTTTAAATTGCAACTCCCAATTTTTATATCATTTTTGAGATCCTTATGAAATTCTAAATAGATACCATCCTTTTTTTGTGGAAAAAAACTTTTTTTGTCAAAATTTAAGTCATTTACAATTCGACGAAACGCTTAAAACCGATTCGAATGTAAGTAATATGTTTAATTTTAAATTGCAGTATGTATGCGAGTTTTAAGGGGGTTCCACTGTCACATCCACTTCCTAAAGGGCATAATAAAACTAGTGAAAATTTAAAGTTCCTACTTTTATTATTTTATGAACTGTTGGAAATGATTTCCATTGTTTTCTAAGCACAAATGCAACCGATTTTCAAATTCTTCACGAACGTTTTCAAATGTTGGAGGTGAAATAGCCCTACATTCTTGAATAACCTTTTGTAGGAGTTGTTCTATTGAGTTTGGTTGGGTTTTAAAAACTATCGATTTTAAATAATCCCATAGAAAGAAATCAAGTGGTGTCAGATCTGGAAATCTAGGTGGTCATTCAATAGGTCCTCTCCTACCAACCCACTTCCCCGGGTAATGATTATTCAACCATTCTCTTACTGGACGTACATAATGAGGTGGTGCTCCGTCTTGCAAAGGAGCAAATGTTCATCTAAATTAAGATTTCCAACGACGTTCCTTTGACTTTTTACGTCATGAATTATGAGCGGCTCTATAGTTGTATCTAACATCTCAGCATAAACTTCACCATTTAAATTTCCATCTATGGAAAAAGGACCAATGATGGCATCACCTAATATGCCCGCACAAAACGTTTAATTTTTCAGGACATTGTCCCTTTCTAATTATGTGAGGATTAAAGTCGCTCCAGTAACGACAATTTTGTTTGTGGACTTTGCCATTTAAGTAGGAAGTGCATTCATCACTAAAGCAGATACTTTTTATTATTTGAGCAATAATCCTGTTAGTCATAATTTCGAAAAATTCAATACGTCTATCGGGGTCGTCTTCCTGTAATTCTTGGGTAATTTGTAGTTTGTATGGGAAAAATTTGTGAAACTTCAACAGTTTTTTGACTGATTCACGAGACACTCCAGTTATGTTTGCAGCTTCACAAAGCGATATAGTGGAATTCATTGCAAATTCGCCAATAACTTCAATCTGCGTGGCTTCATTGAGCAACCTTGGCTCGTTTCTTTTTTTATTGCAAACAGATTCAGTTGCTTCAAATTTAGCCACTAACTCTCAGATGTACTTGTGCCCAATGTTGTTTCCTGGATATCTAATATTAAATGTGATAACCGTCCTTGCAAAACAACGATTTTCGGCTTCATAAATAAAGATAATTTCGATGCGCTCAGTAATGCAATGGTGTAAGCCATTTTAAGAAGCAGATGCAACACGAACAGAAAATACACACAACAATTGAAAGCTATTAATTTTTTTTTTCAGGAATTGTATTTTTTCAAATATTTTCACTAATAAAACAATTTGTTAAATGAATATCACGCTACTGAAAATAACAACTGTATTTGTTACTTCTAAATAAAATCAGAAATAAGCAAAATGAAGCAAAAAATGAGGTTTGAGCATACCCGAAAATTTTAAATATTTCATGTTTTGTACCAAAAAAAGGTAAATAAACGAAAAACATTTAAATCTAGTCTTGTATTAACTAACATTGGAATCGATTTTAAGCGTTTCATCGAATTGTGAAATAAATGGCTTAAATTTTGACAAAAAAAAAATTTTACACAAAAAAAAGGATGGTATCTATTGAGAATTTCATAAGGATCTTAAAAATGACATAAAAATTGGGAGTTGCTATTTAAAATTTTAGGAGTAGACACATTGGGGCTTAGGGGGTTGAATGAAATACAACGACAAATACCTCAAAAGTTGACCTCTTTGATATCTCATTTGACGTGTTTCGCCAAATTTTCATATTATTAGCATTTAGAGAAATAGTAAATGCTGTTCGTTTTCAAATTGTCACCCTGTATACATTGTATGTATATGTATATACATTATAAATTTACTTCACCATGATTGGTGAACGAGGATTCATCCGAAAAAAGGACACGGAAGGAAAAATTCTCAGTTGATTGTAATTTTTCCCTTGCCTAATTACAAAATTGCATGCGGTGTTCAAATTGGTCATCACCTAATTGTTGATGAAGAAAAGGTGATACGGAAGGTATTTGTTTAATTTATTTTATTAATTTGTTGTGTATTAATTTGTTTAATTTTAAAATCCGATGTATATTAGTGTAGGTTTTTTATATAGTCGTCTAGGGTTTTTGAATAATAGGGTTTATTGATATTAACGGATTCTACTTGCGGATAACAGTTCTGATGAGCCATTCGAAAGAAAGAGGACCCTCTAGATTCGGGGCGCTCTTAAATACTAAACCTAAGAGTAATTAAAACAGTGTCGTACCGTGGCTAGAAAGCAATTACTGACTTATGACACCACCTGAGTCGCTACCATGGTACTGATAACGCTTTGTCGGTACATATCCAGAGATGCCGACAAAGCGCGGCCGTGCCTTTCATCCACGCCGACAAAGGGCGGCTATCCTTTCCCACAAATACCGACAAAGGGTGGCTAGACGTTAATCATAAAATAGCAGAATTGCATGAAGATAATGATTGCGAAACCCTCTTACTTGACGAAAATACCTCTAACTAGGTTGCGACATACATAGGCGTCCTATGAGGGCAACATCAGCCCCTTTACAATTCTTTCATCTTAAATTAAGACCTAACCTAATTAACAGCATTAGAGCACTATCATTATTTACAACTCAACGACTTCCGATTGTGCCTCGATTTTATCGTAAACATGGAAAAGTCTATATATGTGCCCAAGGGTTAGATCTATTCGACCTAAGAATCCCACATTAGTTACTGAAATGCTCGAAATTCTCGACAATTGACGGCAACTAACATGGGGATCAACAGCCACAGCTGCTAAAATTGCTACTTGATTATTTTCATTAGTAACCGTTCTTGCTCGAGTTTTTTTATTCTCCTCCACGATACCATTTTCAAGAAATTTATTAATTGTCCGATAAAAAGTTACACGAGAAGGTGATCTTTGATCAGGGAACCTTTACACGTAAATTTCACGAGCTTCACCGACATTTTGGTGGCTCTCACCGTAAGCTAACACCATTTGAATTTTTTTTTTAGAAAAACGTTTCATATTAATTTTGGTTCGAAATTTTTCACAAGAATCAAACGATGAAACTACTTGGGATATCAAGTTTATTTAAAAATTTCAAAGACGCATGAGATATTTGTGTTTGTAAACATAAATACGGGTTAAAAAAATAAATTGTGTTTATTTATTTTATATTCTAAGAAATGAATGGAAATACTTTGTTTTCATTTACAATGAGAATTAAAAAATGTCTCGATGTGGAAGGTCAACATTTTGAACATTCGATGGATTGATGATTCATTTGAATTGTAAGATTTTGTTATGTTTTATTTTCAATAAATTATTAATTATTTTTTACAATTTAAAGCATATTTAATTTTAAATGATTCACATTAATTTTTGTTACTATCACCGTAAAAAGAAATTTTAGAAAAAACTTTCTTAGCAAAAGTTTATTATTTTTTTAATATTTTTAAAAATCTAAAAAATGGGTATTCCATTAAAAAAATGTAGTTGACTTTGAAATGCCCTTCAAATGACCTTGAATATACATTTTATTATGCGTGTTAGGTTTCCCCCTTGACAACAATGTTTATTCGAAACATTTTTTGATTTGAAAATTACTTTTTGAGATAATTGCTTGTCTCACTTTAAATAAAACAACCGGTATATCAGCCATTAATACACACTGTACGCCTTGTGTTTGGGGTGGTTGTCTTGTTGGAAGTGAAAATCCTCAACAAGTCCCAATTTTCGGACACTTTGTATTAAATTTTTCTGTACAATGTTAAGGTAGATTTTTTGATCCATGATTCCATCTAGTATTTGAAGATTACCCACTCCAGTTGCCGACATGCAACCCCAAACCATAATACCACCATCTATCTCTACGTTTCACTGTTTTAATAGTGTTGCTTGGATGTAATCCTGTATTTGATTTTCACTATACTTTTATGCATCCATCAGATCCAAAAACGTTGAATTTGACTTTCATCAGACCAAATTACTTTATCCCAGAAATCAAAAGATGAATTTTTATATTCCTGAGCAAATTTTAACCGCTTAAATTTATTCTGCTTGTTAACATATGGCTTCTTGAGAGGAGTACAACATTTTTGAAACCACCCCGATGTAACACTCGACGAATTGTAACTTCATGCACTATTTTTCCATTTAGTTGCAGCAATTCAGCAGCGATGTTTGAAGAACTTTTCTTGAGATTCTTTTTGATTTCTTCGAGTATAAATCTTTCTTCTCGTTATGTTAACTTCCGTTGACGGCTTGTGCATACTTTATTTTAAATTCTTTCGTCAGTGTTATATCGATTAATAATTTTTTTAATTGTAGATTTACTTCTTTTCAATACGTGTCCAATTTCGGTATAGGATTTTCCTTCTTTATGCAAATTTATAGCGATTTTTCGTTCCCTAAAACTTAATTCACTTCGTGCCATTTTTAGTTAAATTCGGACAAATTTAAATTGATAATAATCTATTTACAATATATTTAGTAAACCTTAGTTGCCCTTTTCTGCTTTTTTCACAATATCAAATAAAAAATAATAAAAATAAACATGCATTGACTCGTACCAAGACTTGAGAAGTTTTATTTTCCGCTAATAAAATATTTAACGTTTTTTTGTACATGGCGATAATTATATCTTTAATTAGTTATATTATTTAATGCAGAAGAAGTGTATGAATTAATAAATAAAGTGTAATTAAAAATTACGTTTGTTTGTAAAGATATAAGCAATACTATAAATTTGATAGACGGGCATAAAGACTTTTGCGAGCCAGTGCATAAACAGGATGTTCGGAAAGGTCATGTCATAAATTTTACAGGTTACAGAAAAGGCCAAAATAATACTAGTACTTTAAATTAAAAAAATCCTAGCGGTCTTCATTATCAAAATATTCGCTTTCAAAATAAGGAGTTAAAGAAAGCCGTTTGCTGTAACTTTCAAACGATTTTCATGGTAATAATGAAACTTAAACGATTTAAATAGGTCATAATCGTACTTATTTTAATATGCAAACAGATGTTTTATATGTCTTCCTAACATAGGGAAAATCAAAATTTCTTATTTAATTAAATTTATTCATTTTTTTAGTGAATTGACAAAATTTGTATTTTTTTCCTAGTGCTGCGGTAACCTCGATGTGAACAGGACGAACCCAGTGTGAATACAGTATGCAAGTTAATTTTTTGTTGGCACATTAAACCCGAAACAGAAAAAAATTTCAAAAAATTCGAAACAAACACAGACGTAGTCGCTAGAGCGAACTAGAGGTTCTCAAAACGAAATGTATCCTGTAAGCTCGCAAGGGTCCGATACAGACCATGCATCCCAGTAGGTTTCATTCAGCCCAGATCAAAGAAAAAGGGCAGGAAATCCAAATCTATCCCTTCCACACCAACCACATCGACACGAGAAATCAAAAGGCCAGCGCTGGACTGATCAGCAACAACCACAACAACGCAACAAAACAACAATAATGCAATAATCACAAAACCACACAATCCATCATTCTCCCACTCAATAACGATCACAACAACATGGCCATCTCCAGAGTTGAATTTGCATTAAGATGAAAACAACTTAATTCAAACAAAGATGTTATCGTCCAGCAGGAGAAGAATTTCCTCTTCAAAATCAACAATGACACTAAAGCCTTAGAAACACTACAAACACTCATTAACCAGAAAGTGGTAACAGCATACAAAAATAACACAGAATTTTATGACTATAACACAAAACTGAACGCAATATCAAATAACACCATCATATTCAGTGGTAGCTACAGGAGTCGACTTAGAGATAACAGACGACGTGTTCTTAAAAAACCTGAAAAGATAGGACACACAAATTAGATTCTGCAAGAGAATTATCTCAAGACAGCGAAACTCTCCAACCTTAATGATGAGACATAACTGGGGACCCCACAACATATGAAAAACTGATGAAGGACAGGATGGTCCACTTTCTGAGACGTGTCTTTAGAATAATAGAAAGCAAACCGCCAATATCAGTCCCATGCCACAAATGCAACGCATTTGACTATAAGACAGAACATTGCAAAACATCAGTGAAATGTAGAAAGTGGCAGGGACCCCATGCAACGACATCTTGCAAATCGCCACTGCCAGTCGGTGTACTGCTTGTGGTTTGGAAGAGCATGCAGCATGGTGTGCAGCATATGAAGTGTCCAAGAAGACCTACAGCCCCAATCGAAGGCATACCGAACGTAAAGATTAAATGCGCAATAAGAAGTTTATCCAGGTATCCAAAACATTAATACAGAACAACAGAATTTATGCACCGGTAACAACACATGACTACATAATTAACAAGTGCAAACACCAACTAAATAAGACAAGCAACACAAATACAGAAGAACTTATCAAAAATTGCGAAAACAATTCGTAGAAGACTTCAGCATTGATACTTTAGTTGTGTTCTTCAGTAATCATATGTACATCTTAATGTTCGACATGAACGTGCCCCAAAGGAGTTTCCCGACAGAACCCCAAGACCAACTGAAACAAACAATCACGCACATGGAACATTCAATTTAAAACTTATATATGCCAACATCAATGGACTAACCAGTAAAAAACAATTAACATATAATTACATTGAATGCAACGAAACCGACTGCATGTTCGTAGAAATTAAAACCAAACCGAGACAGGTACCAACGTACAGAAACTGGCAGTATATGTAAACATGGGATTGCCCTAACCAACGCCAAAGAAGGAGCAGCAGTGTTGCTCAATCCAAAAATAAAATTGGGCAAGGCGAACCCCCTTTCACTGAATCACCCATTAAATGACTGTCTTCACTTTACCATTCCTCACCTAGACGACATTATACACATTTTCCTTGTGTACCTACACGCACGCTCCAATATAGAGGCAAATATCTTCATAAAGGCATGCCTCTACAAATACTCCATCATCGTTGGGGCTATAATCTCAACAAATGCAAAACAACTCAACTATACAGATTTCTGGGCAACTCAGACTTCATAAAACAACATACCCCTCCGACATTCTTAATGGCAGAAAATCAAGACTCAACTTCGGATATACTATTTTACATACCAAGAATCTGATAAACTATAAAAACAACATTAACATAACAAATGAACTTGAGTCGGACGACTTAACTATCAATTTTAGTATCGATCTCCTACATACTTAACCCATGCCCCCGGTAAATGTAAATCCCCAGAAAATTAAATCTAACAAATATAGACACCGATAAAGTAAGGCAACAATTATATGACTATATCCTATCACAAATAAAACCTACTTCGATAAATGATGTACAAAAACAACTAACTCTGGCAATAGAAAAATTCTTTCTCGAAGCCAGGAACGTATTCTAACAACATATTCTACCAAAATTTATATTACGACTAATTGAACGCAAAAGGGAATTATACGGACTATACACACAGACAGGAGACAATGAACTAAAGAGAACACTTAACGGTTTAAACAGAGATGTTAAAACCATAATTAACCAATATCAACATGACAGATGGTTAGAGGCATGCCAGGAAATTGGAAAGGACCAAGGGAAATCATACTGAAAAAAAATTTTAAAACTAACATGATACAAAAAGACAAATTGCACTGGTATAATAAACGAAGATGGAACAGAACGACACACGGACAAAGACAAAACGGACACCTATGTCAGGCACTTCCAAAGGGCCTTCAGTGCATCGATAAATCCTAAATTTGACGAACAGACTTGGCACTTAGTGAACAAACGGCACGACACCTATTTTGAGGATCCATCAGACTTCACATTCAAGTTATTAGGTACTTGAATAAGTTCTCGCTGTTTCGTATTAGATGGCATTATCAACACTAGATGCCTTTAATTTTAGATGATAACGCATCTACAAGGAAGTACTGTTGATAAGCTTGAACTTCATTTATTAATTTGCCATAGTGTAAACAAAGTTTTTTTCTTAATTCTAAAAATGTCGAGTTTTGTACCAACAAAAGTGTATTTGCGGAGAATTTTATTGCACTACTTTTTGCAAAAAAATCTGCTGTTGAAGTACATAGAATTCTTGTGGAGACTTATAGCGACCATATTCTATTGGAAACAACATGCAGAGATTGGTGTAGACGCTTCAAAAAAAATGATTTTGACGTTAAAGATAAAGCACGCTCTGGCGTGCCGAAACGGTTTGAAGACCAAGAATTGGAGGTCTTACTTGATGAAGACCCATGTCAAACACAAACTGTACTTGCAGAGTCATTAGGAGTTAACCACACAACAGTTTCCAAACGTTTAAAGGCATTAAAAATGATCCAAAAAGAAGGAAATTGGGTATTGTACGAACTGAAGCCGTGAGACATCCAGCGGCGTTTGTTTGCATGTGAGCAACTGCTCCAAAGGCAAAAAAGAAAAGGCTTCTTACATCGTATCGTGACTGGCGATGAAAAGTGAATACATTACGATAATTCCAAACGTAAAAAATCGTGGGGTAAGCCTGGTCATGCTTCGAAATCAACAGCAAAATCAAATATCCATAGTTCCAAACTCTTGCTGTGTATTTGGTGGGATCAGCTGGGCGTGGTGTATTATGAGCTGCTCAAACCCAATGAGATTATCACAGGAGATCGTTACAAGTTATAGTTGATGCGTTTAAGCCAAGCATTAAAGGAAAAACCGCCGCAATACGAGGAGAGACACCATAAGGTGATTTTACAGCATGCTAACGCTCAGCCACATGTTGTAAAATTTATTAAAACATACTTAGAAATGCCCAAATGGGACATCCTACCCCATCCGCCGGATTCACCAGATATTGCTCCGTCCGACTACCACTTATTCCGATCCATAGCACATGGCCTAGCTGATCAGCACTTTGATTCTTATGACGATACCAAAAGATGGCTTGATTCTTGGATAGCTTCAAAAGATGTTTCGTTTTTCTGGCGTGGAATTAGTATGCTGCCAGAAAGATGCGAAAGAGTGGTGGCTCGTGATGGACAATATTTTGAATGATAAGTTCTTCCCCAATTTTCCTCAATAAAGTAGTTATTTTCAAGAAAAAACAGCGAGAACTTATTCAAGTGCCTAATAATAATAGAAACAGAATACGATGAGACACTTGCCAATATCAAAAATACAGCACCGGGGAAAGACAAAATAAAGGGCAAAGTGGTCAAAAGTGTAACTTCAAAAACGCATAATCTCATACGACAGCAAATGACAAAAGAATGCCTCAGTGTTAGAAATCCATATATAATCCTTATATATATAGAATCTTATATATATATATAATATATAGAAATCCAATAATAAAACCATCCCCGAAGAATGGACTAGACTACACACTTATGAAAAACTATAGACCAATTACACTACTTCCAGTACTGAGTAAAATCTTTGAACAGGTCATGAAAACAAGCTCCAACAAAAGATCAGAAAACATATCCCAAACTACCAATTCGGCTTTAAGCCAAAACACTCGACTATACGAACAACATACAAACAACTCAACTGAACAGAGGGAAAACGGCATGCCTATTCATGGATATCAATAAAGCATTTGACAGTGTGTGACACAGGAGTCTGCTATACAAACTTTATAAACTTCAAACACTAAAATACTTACTACACATAATTAAAAATCTACTTGAAGACCGACAACTGGAAGTTCACATTGACACCAGTCTCTTCTTCCCCTTTTCACCGGAACAAGGACTTCCGCAGAGTTCGACACTCTCTCCTCTGCTTTACAATATATACTGCCACGACATATACCACGAAGACCAACAGGGCAAAACGTTCATAGACAAATCCGCATACATATTAGAATACGCCGATGACACGTACGACAAAAGTACGGAAAAAGTAGGAAAAAGATTGCAAACATTAACACACAAAAATATGACATGGTTCTACAGATGGAGGCTAACACCCAATTGCAACAAATACCAACTTCTCACAAATCACCAAATTAAAGCTAACTCACCAATAATAACTATAGACGGAAACACAACAGAACCGAAGAATGATGTGAAGTATCTGGAAATAACAATAGACAAAAAACTAAATTCACTATACACGTAAGAAACATTAGACCTGAAATCGTCAAAAGAGCAAAACATTTCCGACTATTAAAGTATAGGAACAAAGGAATCAGCACTAAAACTACAACAACAACTTACAAAGAAATCTGCAGAAGACTATTAGATTACGGACACGTACTAAGGGCAAATGCATCAGAAAAAACGAAACGGTATATACAAACAACAGAACAAATCGCCCTTAGACTCATTACAAAACTAAGACACTAGAGAAACCTACTACACAATGCACCCAACCAGCTACCATATGAATTCACACACGTGATAAAAATAAGAGACAGATCTCTACAACTGCAGAAAAAATGGAAGGACAATCCACATAACTGGACCATACTGACGTCGTTCTGTTTAACGAGACAGACAAGACACTCCCGAATTCTCTTTCCTTCAGACACATTAATAGAGCACTATCAGAGATAAACTAGTGATGAGTATTCTTCCCGTTCGTTCTTTTCCTTTCTTGTGTTTTTCTTTTTTTTTTCTTTTTTAAAACAGTAAATCAAAGATTATTAACTTGTTAAGCATTAGAATAAGACACTTCCATCCAAGGAATTGTAACGGGTAAGAACACATGGTCGATAGTCCATTTCTGAAGGCAGAAATAAAGATTGTTTAAATATACCTACTATATATATTTTTATAGCTCAATTTTTTCATAATTTTCCTATAAAAAAGATATACCTTGCTTTAATGGATATCTTATACCGTTTTTGAGAAAATCGCATTTTATTATCAATACGTACCATACATGACAACAATTTGAAATCAAATAAAATAGCTATTTGTTATAAAAAGTGATATGTATTACAGCTAAAATTATCTAAAATGTTTGTGGAAACATTCAATGTCATCAACAATAGTTAATTTAATAATATGGAGTTTAGCAACGAAGAGTGTGCAAATATGCATCTAATATTCGAGCTTGCAGAAGATAATCCCATCGAAGCTGCTGTGTTGCAATGAAAAGTGCTCATATTGAATTTTTTTGACAATATTAGTTGTAATACCTACCATTTTTTTTATAACAAATTGCTGTTTTATTTTATTTCAAATTGTTGCCACGTATGGTACATATTGATAACAAAATGAGATTGTCTCAAAAACGGTACATCTATTAAAGTAAGGTGCACCTTTTTTGTAAGAAAATTATGAAATAATCAAGCTATTAAAAAATATTGATTTAGTCAACTTATTGGGAAAATTAATAAGTTTAAATGAGAAATTTTGACTTCCTCTGTATAAGGAAGACATACGAAATATCTGTTCACATAGAAAAATAAACACGACTATGAGTTATTTAAATCGCTCAACTTTCATTGTTACCATGAAAATTATTTGAAGTTTCAGCAAAAATACTTTTTTTAACTACTTACTTTGAGAGTGAATATCTTGATAACGCAGGCCGCTAGGATTTTTTCTTATATGAAGTACTAGCATCATCTTAGCCTTCTTTACAACTCGTAAAATTTCCGACAAGACTTTTCCGGGCATCCTGTATATACTTATAAAAATTATAATATTTTTAGGCAATTTCAATGGTTTCAGGGTTGCAAAATTAATAAAGCACTGTTTGAAGTTTGGAAAATTTAAACCTATAATACCTGTAATCATTGATATAAAGGAATAAATGCACATACATTTGTTATTCCAGCTTATTGTTAAAAATCTTAGGAAGCTATTTAATGTGGATATTTTTCCGCGTACAAAAGATAGAGAATAACAATTGGCCAAATGAATATGGTTAAAAATTCAGCAAATATCACGTTTTATTCGAAATGCGCTAAATTTTTAACCTTACACATTGAACCAAACGGTTAAAAATGTAGTACTTTCTAAATCAAATTTTATATGTTTGCTGAATTTCTGACGATATTCATTTCCCTAACTATTATTTTCCGTTTTTTGTTAGGAGAAAATCATCTGCATTAAATAGCGCTCCAAGATTTATTATAAGGTAGAATGACATATGTGTATAAATTTTAACATTTAACCTCGATGAATAGTTTGAGGTGGAAATATTATTCAATCGATTACTAAGAAATTGTAACTAGTGTAGATTAATGTAGTTGGCATAATTTAATTAATATGTGATTCAAAGTAGTCTGAACTTGTTCTTGGTATACCGTGCTGTTCCGCGTGAGCCGAACACGGGTAAAACCTGTCGAACTTACTACTACCCGAATCATGCCCATATCTGTGCCCCTCTCACGCCCGCGCTAAGACAAGTGCGCGGTTAGTACCGTAAATAAATTAGTACAATTTTGATATTTGTGGAGTGTAGACAGCGGCGGCTGTGCTTGTAATAAAATACGTCGATCTCTAAAATGATCTTAGAATTACATCATTCATTCTTTCTTTGAAACGAAAGAATTTTCTCTAAGCAAAAAATAATAAAATAAAATCTAATTTAAAATTCTAAAAATAATAAAACAATAAAAAGAAATGAAATTAAAGGTTCGAAAATCCCACCACCCTGAGCTAGGTAGTAGTCCAACCTAACATTTCGTAGTATGTTACAGCTACAGTATCTAACAATCTTGTTCGTACGCATGGATTTGTTAAAGAAAATACTTGATTTTCGCAGTCCAAAAATGATTTTTTTTTTTTTTTTTTTACGTATTTTTAATGTATTTTAAGTATACATATTTATATATAAAAATTAATCTTTTTCAGTCAGATGGCATCCATAGGGTGTGAAGAAAAGTTAATGAAGATAATAATCTTCGTAATGCACTTCCGACCGTAAAACATAGAGATGGATCCCTAATGATTTGGGGCTGCATGTTCTCAAATGGAGTTGGAAATATTTATTTTATAGATGGTATTACGGATAAACATAGTTATAATGATAATCTAAAAAAGAATGTAAAACAAAGTGCGCAAAAATTAGGTATGCCAAATATTTACAGTTTTCAACATAACAATGATCCTAAGCACACAGCTTTAATCAACAAAGAATGGCTAATTTGGAATGTTTCAAAATTGTTAAAAATCTCTCCACAATCAACAGACTTAAACCCAATTGAACGTTTGTAGACAATTAAAAAAACATATAAGAAAACATTAAAGTTCATCAAAAACAGAATTAAAAAACATTGTATTACAAGAATTTAAAAAATCAGTCCTGAAATGTTAAAAAAAATAGTTTATTCTATAAATAGAAGATGTCAAACGGTCATCACAGCAAATAACTACTCGACAAAGTATTAATCATTTATTATTTAATCGAAAATCTTGTTTAGTTTCATGTTTAAAATTAAGTGTACGAACAAAAATGTATGAAAATGAGGTATTTTTGTTAAATTTATTGATTAGTTTTGTTATTTATTCTTTGAAAGCTTTGTACATAAATGCGTATATTTAAAATACATTGATTGTTAATAATAAAAGAAACACTAAAAAAAATTTTTTTTCACAGCGAAAATCGAGTATTTTCTTTAACAAATTAATGTATACGAAAAAGATTGTTAGATACTGTAATATCTCGATGTTTAGTCGAAGTTCATCCAAATTATTAGCCATATCAAAGCCATAAATGCCAGATTTTGCGTGCTCCCACAGAAAAGTCGTTTGGAGAGGGATCTGGAGATCTGGCAGGCCACAAAATAGTCCCTTCTTGCCCTATAATAAGTCGTTGTGGGAATGTTTGAGACAAGTATTCCTTGACTAAACGACTATTATGCACAGGGCATCCATCCTGTTGAAACCAGATTCCACAAAATCGATTCCTAACGACTCTCTAAATTTTTGGGCACGATTTGTTGTGGAAGCACATTCAAGTGCTAGTCAAAAGTCCATCAATGAAAAATGGACCGATCACATTTTCACCCCATATACCTCCCCAGACGTTTAATTTTTAAGGATACTAAGTGCGAACCTCAAAAACTTATGGGGTTTTCCCGAGATCAATATCACACATAGAATTAGGTCGATTTAATAATGGAAAGGTCGACTCGTCTGTAAAGAGAACGTTTTTAAGAAAATTATGGTCATTATTCGATCTTTCCATTACTATTTTGCAAAATTCCATTCTATGAAAATGATCTGCGGGAAATATCTCTTGCGTTTTTTTAGGTTTATATGATCGGTAACCATTTTTTGGGGGCTTTCCTGACATATGAACCACTAGTTTCAACTTCATCGGCAATGTGTTCGCTAGGAAGAGTGGGATCTTCAGTGGCTATAGCACAGATCTGGATCTGTTTGAACTCTACATCTTCGTGGAGTACAACAAGATTCTGATGTGTCTTTGGTGAAACACATTTCAGTGTCTCAAAATTATGTACAATTGCGTGCAAACTTGATATGATAGGAATTGGTCTATTTTCCTCTACAAATGTTTCCGAAAAAGTTTGCCTGATTTGACGATAGGTCTGACCTTGGCAATGCCATTTTACGATTTGGGCTTTTTCGGAAATACTATAAGTGTTCGGCATTTTTAGAATAATTTTTTCCTGACGATTCAGAGAAAAATACCTTACCGTACCACCTTCTTCGATAGCTCGAAGTAAAATAACAGCTTTGCGGCCTATTGTGGAGAGGTTCGAGCATTACAATAGGAGAAAATTTGCCGCTAGTCAATTCGACAGGTTTTACCCGTGTTCGACTCACTCGGAACAGCACGGTGTGTATACATACCACTCTGTACAACGGTGTAAATCGAATTGTTAAGTCAATATTCAACAGAACATACTTTATCAATTGAGCAGTACTTGTTTTCGTTGTTGCATGAATAGGCAGTATATAATAACATATTATTATCACAAAGCACACTTTTATGTTTAACTCACGCAGAAACGTGTAAATAGACACAGATTGATCTTCAATATGGTGGTCCCAAATAAGGAAAAAGATGTTAGCGACATTTTAGTATTTTATGTGAATGGGAAAAAGGTAAGAAACTTTTTTTATTTTTTGGACTTAACTTTTGCTTTCGCTTTTTTACCTTTATTTGAAAAAAAATTATTATAAAAATATAATAAATAACATAAAATATATTAAATGTAATATTAAAATTATGTAAAAAAATTACATTGGCCTCATCCTACAAAAGGAAAGATTGTCTAGTTCTGGAATACCAAAATCCCGATCCAAAATGCATGATTTGTTTCCAGATTGAAGATTCCAAAGTAGATCCCGAATGGACATTACTTTTTTATTTGAGGGTTAAGTGTATCCTTTCTATGTTACTTTTTTTATAATTTTTATAGTATTATTTTTTTTGTATTCAAATGCCTAATATTGAACCAATATCCAGTTCACTGACTGAAGTTACACAAGTACATACTATGTTCTATGCGTTTGAGGCGGATTGCTGTTTTTTTCTTACTTTTTTTTGAGGATAACGCCTCGCACATAAATAGGAATTGTTGGAGTGGCAGAATTGCACCCTATTCTGAGTTAAAACTAACTGAGATGATGAGAATCAGATTCATCCTGTACTAAGGGCTCAAATGAAACTTTCGTTAACGTTTTGGGTTAACTTTAACAAGGGTTCGTCTTATTAATGCTTCGGTTTAACTTCTCTTCTTTAAAACTTTATTATCAGCATGTTAGTAATAACCAACACGAATAATAAATTTTCCAAAAATTGCAGTCGATTGCATAACTATTTTCTTACCGTGAGCTTGATGAGCATTAATTTTAGCTTAAAACACGCATACGGTACTCGTTGACATTTTTCATACTAACCTGAACTAACTTAGCACCGCGTAGTGCGTAAAAACGCATTCTATAACAAGGCACTAAACTACGTACTAATCTCGTGACGCTATTAGACAACTTCTTCCGATTTCTGGAAAATTAAATAGTGAGATTTCATTTTCCAGTAATTTTTTAACAAAGCTCGTATGCCTTTCAAATGGCAATAAAATATTTATTGTAGTTTGTTTACGAGTTACGTAAGGAAATTTAGAAATTTCATGGGAGTCTGAGGAAGTTTTCACGGCCAACTTGCAAAAACATGTTCTATGGTCAAAGCTCTAATGCAGTTTGACCTTTTATGCTAGATATGCTCATTACTTTTACCACATTTTTTACCCTTTTGGCAGGACCGTTGATATATATATATATATATATATTGTTAAAAAACGTGAATTGCTGATGTATTAAGACGATTTTAAGTTTTTTTCTCTAAAATGACGTGTTTCCACAAAAAAGATTCAATATCTTTTCATACAAAAATGAATGCACGCTACAAATGTGATTTTTAAGTAGAGGAAAACCAGTGCCGTACGTTTTTTTCTTTAAATATATTCAAGGTACGCTACTGTTAAAATCAATTATATTTTACTTCAAAAAATTAATTGTTTGATATGAGTAACACCTACAAAATTACAATAAAATATATCAAGCTATTTATAAGAAATGAATAAATTTGTAGTTTGCTACGAAAATTTTAACGCATTGTATATCTGTTGCGAAACATTTTTAGGATATAACCTATACAGCAAACTACGATTATTTTCCCATGTAGAAATAGTGGTTAAAGATTAACTTCTAAAGATTGGAACACCCTGTATAGACACTTTAAGTTCCACAAAAAAACTTGAACGTTATTGTTGCGGCTGAGATTAAGTTTGCTCGCATGTGTACTGCTTACAGAGGAATATTGCGTTACGTATGCATGTTTACGTCATATGTAAACGCTAGCGTAACGCTCCGATTTTGCTGCACTGATAAGCTGCGCAGAAAGAGGACAGAAAGATATACAACCTTGACCCACCAAATTTTATTTTGTGATTGAAAAATCGGCAGTTTTGGCCTTTAACTTCTCTACTATATTTAATTATAAAATACTATGAGCATGAATGAATGTGACGAAGATATTGATTTTTGTTGAGGCTCTGAAAATAATATTACTGACCCTGACAGATCTAAAGTTCACGGCTACGCTTACAAGTAGTGCCTACGACTCTGCTCCTAAACTAAAGCATTATACGTTAACGGTAAATTGCTGGAGTGTACGTCTAAGTATACGTTTTACACATAATCTAATTAAAATATCAATTACTTGTGATCCTTTTTTCCTTAACAACATTTAAGTACGCCTCTGCGGTACTAAACTTGGATGTGGCGAAGGAGGATGTGGAGCCTGTACTGTGATGGTTTCAAAGTTCGATAGATCCAAGGGAAAAGAAATGTATCCTTTTTAACTAGAATGAGCAAAGTTACTAGGTACGGGTAATTGTGATGCACCAAGGGCTTGAACAATTTTTTATTAGGCCTTTTTAAACCGTTTCTCCAGATTATTCGAAATAATTTTGACGGCAGGAGAATAAATTCGTAAGTATACAGGGTGTCCCGTATGCAACCCGCCAAAGTTTAACCGCATGAACTATAGTTCAAAAATGCTTCTTTGCAGGAACAGGTGGTGACATATATCGCGTCTATCTTATATTTGCTCGTACAGGGTTTCGATTTCTATTTCGACATCCATTGCAACTTAACCGGTAAATAGTAGAAGAAAGTATAAATCCATAATTTTTATGATTTTATCATGAATCTGATAACACATCGCCAACGGTTTCGAGTTGCACACGTGATATTTTCTATAGTATTTTGCTAAATAGGTTTGCGAAATATTCACCTATAACACACTCATGGATAAAATTATCGAATATTTTTTATTATCTCTATTACTAGAAAATATTATTAAATTATCGCAGTAAACTTGCATATCTATTAAAATTATTCATTTAGTAAGCGGATATGACCATTTGTTTAATTTTTGACGTTTGACATTTTGACGTTTGATTTATCTTAGTGACAGTTAGATCATCTCTCGTATTTCACGGCAAACATCTTTAAATATCTTATTAAAAATATAGTAATATAAGTTATTTGTGATGAAATTAAGGAATTTATAGTGATTCATATTTTCATTGTTTCCATTTAAAACAACAGTATGCCACCGGTATGCTGCAGTGAAGTTGAAACGGTACAAATTGTAACTCTACATAACGAAGGATATACATACCTAAAAAGATATTGCACGATGTCTGAGAAAGAGTCAATCTACAGTATCGAATATTTTAAAAAGGTATCAAGAGACTGAAAAGTTTGTACGAAGACCCGAGCAGGGGTGAAAAGGGTGTACAACAGCAATTGATGACCATTTTTTGATACTTAATTTTACACGAAATCGCACATGGACATTCATCCATCTCGAAAATGAGTTATTAAAAGTAAGAGGAATTAATGTTAGTTCGAAAACAGTTAAGAGAAGATTAAAAGAGACAGGTTTAAAGCCAAGACGTTCTGCTATAATTTCTCGTCTTCTCCAAAATCATAAAACGCATCGATTACAATTTGCCAAAACACATGTTCAGTGGAATATTGAGCAGTGGAAAAAAAATTTGTTTACACATGAGGCTGGAATTCAATTATGGAATCTGGATGAACGAAACCACGTCTATAAAAGAGTTGGAGAGCGATACGCCACCTGCAATCTCATACATAGCGTTAATTTTGGAGGTGGAGGCATAATGCTTTGGAGAAGCATTAGTTGGGATCGTCCAATCACTTCCACCTCGTGGAAGTGATTGGACGATTGACTGCTAAGAGGTATATCGAAAATATCCTTCAAAATCTTGTTGTACCATATATTGGCCATATTGGATATGAAAGATTCGAATTAATGCACGATAACGCTCGACCACATGCTGCTGGCATTATGTCAATTGCCTCGAGGCAGTTTAGATTCACAGATTAGATTGGCCACCATATAGTCCAAACTTAAACCCGATAGAGCACATGTGGGAAGTTAAAACGCCGAATACGAAGAAGAAATCCCGTTCCAACTACAACAAAAGGACATAGATTTGTAGCACAATATGAATGGAATGCAATTCCTTGGAGAGTACATTAAAACTCTAATTAGTAAGGTGCTTAGAAGGATACATGCAGTAATAACAACTCGAGAAAAAAATACCCGTTACTAACTGTGCTCTTATTTCAATCAAATCACTAAGATTTGGTTATCTAAGTAGCATTTAAGTTCAGTGAATATTCTTCATTTTCATAACATTTAGCAATATTTCTTTTTGACGTTTTTCTTCTCCCAACTTAATAGTGTTCACATAAAATTTGTAAAATAAACTGTTTGTACTAAGTGTGTAATTAACTTAATTAATCAGAATTTATTTTTTCAAGAAATAATTATACACATTTTTACATATTTGATAATTTTGTCCATGAGTGTATGTTTCACCCATAATGTCTCACCAACACCGAACACAAACCCAAATATTTCATTTCATCAGCATCGTTGCTAACTTAACTTGCATTAAAAATGTTCATTTTCATCCTAGGAAAGACAACTAATCTAAATATGTACGTCCTCTTATTGCAAAATAACAATGTGGAAGAGTTTGGGGAAATATGGAATATGCCCATTTCCCTAATGTTTGTCAGTGCCATCTCTTGCCCAGGAGTGCAAATAAATATAAGTGTTCAAAAGGCTTTTTAAAATAATGCCGGATCCTGGGATCTACTGAACATAACCTTAAATTTTTTACATTTATTTGTGCGTATTTCAAAGTTTTTTGAGCGATCTTTAAAATTTTCAGTGTATTGTATTTCCAGTAATATCAATTGTTATAAATTTAGGTAAGTAATTGTGACACGTAATATAAAACTATGTGTGAAGTGGAATTCCGAAAATGTCTTTCAATTTTGAGTCTACAAATAAAAATATTGATCGTGTCAGTAATATCTGTAAGGATATGATATGGAATATTCTCCATTTTACTACATAAGCTTATATAAATTTATTAACAGAAGAATTTTTCACTACTTTTTAGTCGAATATGGCATCCATTTGCAAAGTGTACAAAGGAGAAGAAAAATAAATATCCTCTTAGAAAAAAATGAGATGAAGACGATATAAATAAAGCCTTAGAGTCAGCGATTTCAAGAAAAATGTGTTACAAGAAAGCAACCGATCGCTTTACGGTCCCACGGATAACACTTTTTAGGTTATTGAGATCGATAACCATTGGAAGTGTTGTCAAAGTAGTCAAAATTAAATTAAGGAGGTAATCTGTTCTTCCCGAAAATCTCGAAACAGAGTTAGTTGACCACATTTTATTAATGGAATGGAATTTATTTAGCCGAACATGCAAAGATGTTCGGTTTATGGCTTTTCAATTAGCTACGCGGAATAACATTAAAAATTAATTCTCTATTGTTAATGAATCCGTGGGAAGTGACTGTCTTCACTATTTCCCCAATCGCCACAAGAAGACTTTAACTAGCCGAAAGGCAACGGGAACTTCTTTTTCGAAAGCAGTGGGATTCACTAAAGGAAACACAAATATTTTTTAAAATTATCTTGAGCACTTGGTGGAAAAATTTAGTTATTCTGGTGTTAAAGTACAGGGTGTCACACTTTCGTTGTAATCGTGGGATATTTCGGTTATTGGCAAAGATATGAGATGCGGTTTTCGCAAACATGTGTCACTTTTTAATGAAACTAATGATGACGTTAACAGAATTGATCCAGCTATCTTAGTTTTTGCATTACAGGGCGTTTTTAAAAATATTGTATTTTAGGGGAATCAAAATAGTTAAAAATATACAGGGTGTCCCATTAAAAAAAAACATAAGTTTGATTCATATCTTGAAAACTATTAATTATAAATAAAATCTGAGTACGCCACTGGATTCTACGTAAAAATCTCTATCCGACACCGTTTTTACATTTCAATAACTTGGCGCATATTCAATCTATAGGGGAGGTTCCAAAATACAATATTTTCAAAAAGACTATAGGACAAAGACTAAGATAGCCGAATCAATTCTGTCAACGTCATCATTAGTTTCACTAAAAAATGACACAAGTTCTCGAAAACTGCATCTCTATATCTTTGCTAATAACCGAGATATCTGACGATTACAACGAAAATGGGACACCCTGTGCAATATTGACGAAACTGGCTGGAGCATTGTACAGAGTAAATGTCCTGAAGTTGTTGCCAGAAGAGGAAAAAAACAAGTGAGTGTCCTCATATCAGTTGAAAGGGGTCATTGCCATTTTATGTATGAATGCAAACGACATCTTTGTCCCACCATTTATGATATTGCCAAGAAAGGACTCCGGTACGCAATTGAAAAAGCTCCTCCTGGAACAATGTTTGCATTTCATCGTTCGGTTGGGCGCAAACTGATATCTTCATCCAAGGGTTTGAACATTTTATTCGAAAAGTTAAACCAACAGCCGAACACCTGTTTTTTTTACATATCAATGGATATCATACATAATCAAAAACTTGGATGTTATCATTTTAGGAAGACAACATTTTGTAACGATCTTATGCTTTCCATCCCACACAACGAATAAAATGTAGCTTCTTGACAAAACTATAATGGGGGCTTTGAAAACCTATTAGGATGAGGAAGTTCGAACATTTGTAAGCCGAAACAGACCAGTTTCATGTGGTGACATTGGGTCATATGCATAAAGAGCAGTAAATGCTTTTACAGAAGATTATGAAGAAAATACTTCACTTGGTAAGCATAAAAACTTAAGTAATTACTAGCCAGGACTACTCTTAGCATTTACATCACAAGATGGTAAATGTTTCATTTTATATGCATAAAAATGTGTGCTTCTAGTATTTACTAGCAACAATGGACAGTTAGTCAAATTAATATTGAGACACCAGTTGATAAAATTAAAATGCTTCTATAAATTTAGACAAATAATTCTATTTACGTTGTTCTTATAGACATTAGTAGAATATACTTTTACAAACATGTTAATAATAAAAAAATGCATGGAACAAGAAACAAACTGCGATTGAGCAAAATTAAAAAAATATCTCAACTTTTCAATGCAAAATTAATATTGGGACAGCACGCATGCTGCTACGTAAACATACTAAAAGACATAAACAAGTATGAATATGAGTAATGTAAATAGCAGTTTTCTCCTAAGTAGAAAAACATCATTTTGTGAGTTTCAACGTTATTGCATATTATAAAATTTAAGCAATATGTCGCGAAGAAGTTAAAATACTTCTGATACACAGCGTCAGTTAGTTAAATGCAAAAGGAAAATCGTGTCGTAAAATATCGAAGTTGTTTAATATCCCGAAAACCACTGTTTGGAGCATTTTACAACTTTTTAAGAAGAAAGATAGGATTGCTTTAAAAAAGCAGAAAGGCCGACCCGAAAAGCTATCTGTGTATGAGAAGAGATTTATTATCCATGAAGTAGAAAAAAATCCTAAAATAAGTGCCCCAAAACTAGTGACTACTTCTGAACACAACAAGAAATAGAATCTCCGCTCAAACTATTCGCAATTTAATTAAAAAAACAGGGGATACCATTCTCGAACAGCTAGAAATAAACCCTTTATAAATAAGGCTAATCAAAAGAAGTGTCTAGATTTCACAGAAAAATATCTTATCAAGGAGGAAAGTTAGTGGGAACACGCTATTTTTTCTGACGAATCAAAATATAATATTTTTGGGAGCGACGGTAAAGTGAAAATATGGAGAAAACCCAATACGGAGCTGCAACGTAAAAATATAAATACGACAATCAAACACGGAGGAGGACATGTTATGGTTTGGGGGTGTTTTTCGGCACAAGGCAAGGGTTCTTTGGTATTCATAGAAGGGAACATGAATGCAGATCACTATATACAGATTTTACGAGAAAATTTGCACGCAAGTGCTGAAAAATTTGGTATCCGCAACACTTTCCAGTATTACCAATATAATGACGCCAAGCATAAAGCTCGCATAACGAAGCAAACAACTGTCCTAAGGTACTGGAAACTCCTCCATTATCCCCCGACTGTAACCCTATAGAAAATTTATGGGGCTACCTTGATCAAAAAGTACGTGAGCACTCAATATCTAGTAAAACTGAACTGAATATTATTATATAATATACAGGGTATTTCAAATTCGACCCTCACCATTGGGATCTCGGAAACTAGAGGAGATACGAAAAAGTTTAAATGGGGGCAAAGTTGCGCAATCTAGTGCTTGATCGAATACCGTTTTCAAAATTTTAATTTTCCGAGTACTTCCGGAGATATCCGAGAAAAACTAAAAATTGGAGAATCCATTTTTATTTTTTTTTAGCGTTATTTGACAAGAAAGGTTAAATCCGTAAGCACATTTTCATTGTCACTTTTTCTCAGCTACACAATGACATATTCAAATTTGCGATCCGACGTTTCGTCTTTCGGCTACCATCATCAACTTTATTTTTTCTTATGGGCCCCATATTGGATTTTTCGACAAAAAAATAGTGCGTTTCATTCTGAATTCATTGATATAGAACTTCTTATAATTTATTTTTTTAAAAGCCGAAATATTTAAATAAAAAGAAATATTACATAGTTGGCCTTGACTCCATCGAAAGACTTTCTTTTGTTCGCGTTATATGACAGAACTTCTCAAACGAATTTAGAGCGTGTGCAGATTTCCAATGAAAATGAGTTTCCGAAGTGAAGAAAAACGAGATATGTTAAGACTTTATTACAAATTTGATAGGAACAGTACGAAAACAGCTCAAATGTATTTTGAGTTATATCCGGAAAGACAACAGCCGCATAGAACATTATTTAAAACTTTGGACGAACATTTAGCTGAGTTTGGTGCTTTTGAAAAATCTAGGATGAAGTATGGAAGCAGAATGAAAGAAGATACTAGAAATAACCTACTGGCAGAGACAAAACTAAATTATTATTAAATGATACAACAAGTGTTCAGATTGACGACCTTCCTCCTGCATACATAAACGAACACGTCTATTTAAATTAGTGACAGCCCTAATAATATTTCTCCTTCTGATTACTCTACATTGTGTAATGATGTTTTCTCTAAGTTCTTCTATTGTGTTATAATCTCGATTCTCATATATTCTATTTTTCAAAGTGCCCCACAAAAAAGTCGTCAATTTGAGCACTTGTAACATTTAATAATAATTTAGTTTTGTCTCTGCCAGTAGGTTATTTCTAGTATCTTCTTTCATTCTGCTTCCATACTTCATCTTAGGTTTTTCAAAAGCACCAAACTCAGCTAAATGTTCGTCCAAAGTTTTAAATAATGTTCTATGCGGCTGTTGTCTTTCCGGATATAACTCAAAATACATTTGAGCTGTTTTCGTACTGTTCCTATCAAATTTGTAATAAAGTCTTAACATATCTCGTTTTTCTTCACTTCGGAAACTCATTTTCATTGGAAATCTGCACACGCTCTAAATTCGTTTGAGAAGTTCTGTCATATAACGCGAACAAAAGAAAGTCTTTCGATGGAGTCAAGGCCAACTATGTAATATTTCTTTTTATTTAAATATTTCGGCTTTTAAAAAAATAAATTATAAGAAGTTCTATATCAATGAATTCAGAATGAAACGCACTATTTTTTTGTCGAAAAATCCAATATGGGGCCCATAAGAAAAAATAAAGTTGATGATGGTAGCCGAAAGACGAAACGTCGGATCGCAAATTTGAATATGTCATTGTGTAGCTGAGAAAAAGTGACAATGAAAATGTGCTTACGGATTTAACCTTTCTTGTCAAATAACGCTAAAAAAAATAAAAATGGATTCTTCAATTTTTAGTTTTTCTCGGATATCTTCGGAAGTACTCGGATAATTAAAATTTTGAAAACGGTATTCGATCATGCACTAGATTGCGCAACTTTGCCCCCATTTAAACTTTTTCGTATCTCCTCTAGTTTCCGAGATCCCAATGGTGAGGGTCGAATTTGAAATACCCTGTATATTGCCGAAAATTGGTTTCGTCTATACCTCGAAAACTGGCTGCCGTCATTACTGCCAAAAGACTTGTCTTGGGGGAAATTCTATCACTCCCCTGGACAATGTTGTAACTAGTGGGTTTTGCTTCCGCGGCTGGTTCTAAACTTTTTGTTACCGAAGGACCACTCTTGTTTTTGTCAGACCGAGAGAAACTGAATTGAACTAATTGGTTGTTTGACTTTTTTAAATGTACATTAACAAAAGTTCTTAGCTTAAGTGTGTTTTACAAGTAATTGGTGTCTGATGATTTCAAGAGTAATTTTAGAACCTTCACGACTTTCTAATCTCTGACGAGGTCAAGAGTGAATTCGTCAAGAAGTGAGTGGAAGACTCAATAGTAAGTTCCCACTCCCTTTCCCATGTCGCATTGTAACGACCCTTTTCAATTGCTTAAATTGGACGTCCTCCGCTGTACCAGGAACTGATCCTTTGTCTGCCTCTAGTCAGGATTTTTTTTTTAATCATCAGATGTTACAACTTTCTCTATAACTATGGCCATTTGCAGCCAATATCACAGATATACTGCAGTGTAATTCTTGGGAAATTTTGGCAGTATTTTTTTTATCTATCGGCAATAAACTGCATCAGGGAACGCCATTACGGGAAGGTTCCCAGGTTTATGATACCCTTTCGGCATAGTTTATTGCCGACATTTGGTGTTCCCCAAAATGTCTGATTGTCTTCAGACAGGACTTCATACTAAATATTAGCAACATTTCTTTTATGTTCTTTTTATGGCAGCATGCGTGCTGTCCCAATATTAATTTTACATTGAAAAGTTGAGATATTTTTTAAATTTTGCTCAATCGCAGTTTATTTCTTGTTCCATGCATTTTTTTATTATTAACATGTTTGTAAAAATATATTCTATTAATGTCTATGAAGAACAACGTAAATAAAATTATTTGTCTCAATTTATAGGAGCATTTTCATTTTTGTCAACTGGTGCCCCAATGTTAATTTGACTAATTGTAAGTTACCTTCTCAGCTGACTTCGAATAGTGTCAGGAGTCGAAAGTATGGCCGAATTTATGAACATTGATAGAAATAAAATGTATAAACCCTGTAAAAGTGATGAAGCAAGTATCCATAAATCGCTATATCGTTTTACACAAGAAAATGTCAAAATATTATCTGAAATAAGTTTTACCTGAAAAACGAGGAACACGAGTTGGTGCTCTAGGCAATGTGCCCAAAATTGAAGTCTTGTTAAGATACATGGGAGGCCCAGGGCTTCGGATAAGTGTTGCTGATAGCGCAGGAGTTCATCAGTCCATAGTGTCAAGAGCAATCAACCTAAAATAATTTTCCAAAAGGCCTCTGATTGGATAAAGTATCCCAATTCACCTGAAGAAATTATGAAAGCCCAAAGCTTGTGGTAGAAATCGTTTATATTTCCAGCTGTTATAGGAGCAATTGGCTGCAGTTACATTACAATTGAAAAACCAAAAATCCATAGTGATGGATACGTTAATAGAAAGGGTGCTGCTAGCATAAACGTTCAAGCAACTTTAACGCCAAAGAAATATTTATAGAACATCCAGGGTAAAAATGGTTGCACGTCATCGCGGTGGGTGAAAATCCGCTGCGTTGCCAGCTTGTAAATATTATACCTGAACATATATCTTCCGTAGAAGGTTGCACGACGTTTTTGTTCCTGGAACAGTTTTGAAAACTGGTAAAAACTCAAAAACTTTTAAAAAAATTTAAAAATTTGAAATGTGAACAGTACGATAAAACGTCAAACAAACAAATCGCGAAACTATGTTTGCGTAACGGCAACGTCGCAATATTTTGCCAACATAATTTATGGCGCGTAATTTAAATTTTCATAACGATTCATGTTCCGTATGGTCAGTTGGAATTACGTCACTTGCGACGTGCAACCATCCTTAAACTGGATACACTGTACAAGAGTAGATGTTAATGGGCCTGGGTCAGTGCATGACATTCGAATATTAAAAAATACCAATATTTACCCCACATTAATAAAAAATAATGGACAAATGATATTACTAAGAAATTCTGGGTACGCCTTAGCCTCATGGTTGCTGACACCATATCGAAATCCACAAAATGACGAAGAAAATCATTATAATCTTTAACATTCAAAAAATCGAATGATAATAGTGAGGTGTTTTGGTCAATCAAAAAGAAGATTTCCAATTTTAGGAAAAAAAGTAAGGCGGCGGTTAAATAAGATTAGCTGCATCATAATATGTGGATTTGTTTTGCACAACATTGCAAGACGCTTCATGGATCCAGAGGATTTTGAAGAACAATTTTTAGATGCAGATAATGATTATAATGATGATTCGGGAGAGGAAGGAGAAAATATTGCAGTTGATAGCTCGGTACTTTCGTTAGATTCAAAACCGGGTGTGTCAACAAATTTTACTTTTTTCATCTTCTTCTTTTATAGTAAACGATTGAATTTTAAAGTAAATACTTGTAAGCAGAAGTAAAATATTATACATACGGTTTGTAATAAATACCACGTATGCAAGTTTGAAATGCGGGTTTGAAAAACCGATAGCGCATCAGTGCAAAAAATAGGATAAAAATTGTTTTTTTTATTATTTTCTTTTTTATCCAACTTTTATCATCAATTTTTTATCCATTATCAAGAGCCCCCCACGCCTATATGATAAATTGAAAAAGTGTTTGCACAGTAGTGTTGTACTGCGTTCAATATATCGAACTTTGTGCCAAATGAAGAGCATTCGCGAACAGTATTCATTTTCGGTTTTAATTTGAAGAAAATTGCTGCTGAATAATACCGATTACTTCGAGAAGCTTATGGTGAACATGCTCCATCGTAAGATACGCGTGAACGATAGTTTCGGAGTTTCAGAAATGGCGATTTTAATGTTGCAGGCAAAGAACGAGGAAAACCGCCAAAGAAGTACGAAGATGCAGAATTGCAGGCATTGTTGAACGAAGACGATGCACAAACACAAAAACAACTCGCAGAGCTAATCAACAATTGGTTTCCATTCGTCTACGAGAGATGGAAAAGATTCAGAAGGTCGGTAGATGGGTACCACATTAGTTGAATAAGAGGCAAAAACACTCGTGAAATTTTGCTCGAAAAATACAAAAGAAAGTCGTTTTTGCATCGTATTGTCACTGGCGACAAAAAGTAGATTTACTTTGAAAATTGCAAGCGCAAAAAGTTGTGGGTGGATCCAAGTGCACCGTCCACATCAACCGCAAGACCGAATCGCTTTGGCAGGAAAATGATGCTTTGTGTGTGGTGGGAGGACCAGAAGGGAGTGGTCGATTGTGAGCTGTTAAAGCCTGGTGAAACGATTGATACCAAAAGCTATCAACAACAATTGCTCAATTTGAACCGTTCTTTGCTTCAAAAACGACCAGAATATCATGAAAGGCAACACAAGGTGATTTTTCTTCAGGACAATGTTCCTTTACATACGGCAGAACCAGTTCACGACATGTTGGAAACACTCAACTGGGAGGTGTTAACCCATGTGGTTTACTCCCTCGACTTGGCTTCTTCCGATTACCACTTGTTTTTTTTTTGGGCGACCCTGGGGATAAAAAATCTTGTTGGTAAGACAGTACTGGAGTTCGTACTACCAGCCTGTGTGGGGTTTCACCTACAAAAACACCTCGTGTTTGCAGAGGATTTCGAGCCCGTGCCCGAGTCCTCTATCGCGCTTTTGGGCCGCTTTTGGTGTTTGGCATGAGATAACAGAGTCAAGCGGGACTATCGCTTTTTACTCTGCCATCGCTCTAAGTCTTATCGTGTCTTTCTGGGAGGTGAGTCTAGGTCACCTCCCGGATCTTTGGCTTAAGTCACCCCGCCGACAGGGGGTTGTTCTGCCCTCTTCTGTCCTTCTGGACGCTTCTTTCTTCGTCCCCTTCCCTCGTTGGTTGCTGATTCGTAATGATGAGTCTGAAGTACCAGAAAGGCTATCTGGCCTTCTTCCATCCATCATTGCAGGATTGCCTTTTGGCTCTTTTTCTGTTCTTGGTTCAAGTCTTTTCATTTGTTTGGATCTGTGTGGGTAGATTCCCTTCATCATCGGTTTTCCAGCAACTGATGTCTCGGTCTCTTGTGCGGTATGGCATTTTCCAGATTGAAGTCGGTTGCCCTCCTGATCAGCTCATTCGGATGTGTTTCCGTTGTTTGGAATGTCTTGATTGCATGGTCTTTGATGACGTCCGTCATTGTTCTGTAATTTAGATCTTTCTTTATCGTTTTATTGTTAACGAACCAAGATGCACCCAGAGCTGTCCTCAGAGCAATGTTTTCCACTGCCTGAATTACCACTTCTTTGCATCTATGGATCACGCACTTGCGGAGCAGCGCTTTGATTGGTACGACGATGTGAAAAAATGGCTAGATGAATGGTTCGCGGTAAAAGAAGAAGCTTTTTACTGGCGTGATAGCCACAAATCGCCTGACAGAGTGGGCAAAGTGTATCACTAGCAACGAAGCATACTTTGACTTTTTGAATATACCTTTTATCGTTTTTTCAAATTTAACATGTCGTTTTCGAACAAGAAATCCGCATTTCATACTTGTACACCTGATAAAACAAATTCGCAATATTCGCAAATAAGACATTAACCATAGATTTTGCATAAAACGATAAATAGTATTTCATATTCCCCCAAACTCCTCTACTAAATAAAATTAATTAGATACAAATAAATGTAAACATAGAATATTAAATAAACATTGCAAATGCAAATTAATCCATACCAACACACCAGCCCTAACAATCGTCGCTAGCGCTAATCAAACGGTAATTTTCGTGCTCAGCGAACGAATAAAATTCCTACCAATGTTAAGCTTGCTTTTAGAAACAAAAAATATATTTTACGCTTGATTTTAGAAAACATGTTTCTTGGGTGGTTACACCGCGTTGTCTAAAGGGATTTCTTTCCGACATAACTGAAGGCGATGAGGCAATAGGCGAAACAATATTCCAAGCTTCTCAACAATGACTGAAACGGCAACTGGATCGCCCGTGCAATTGATATTGGATGCATACACCCACATTAGTGGGAGGAGCTATTTTTTTTCTATTGAGCAAGATTTTTATGTTTATTGCAAAAGTAAAACAAAGATTTACTGAATGTAGCCTTGTCAAGATTAGTGCACTTAACAAATAACAGAAGGCGCCATTTAATGTTGAACAATTCGTCTATAATAATATTTTATCGTAAATAATAATATTATAGATTCGAAATTATCTCTTTCTCCAAATTTTTGGGGAGGATATTTATGATATTTCCTTTGTTAATAAATGCTGCAAACATTAAGGCACAGATTTTAATCAAAGGAATGTTATTCTTATCGGAGGACTCAAATTAAGCAAGCCTTAAGCCTTGCTTGTAAAGCTGGGTCTTAATGTTTCAAAGGTAACATCGTAGTTTCCAATGACTCTATAGTATCTTTTTTCTTCATGAAACTAATTTCAAAGTTTTTCCTTAACAATCGTCGTACAGTCACATTCCTGTCAATGCTTGTTTAGCCCCCGTATGTTCCATGCATGGCTTGGCAGTAACAACCGTGGAAGGCATTGGATCAACAAAAACCCGACTTCATCCAGTACAAGAAAGGATAGCTAAAGCTCATGGATCGCAATGTGGTTTTTGTACTCCAGGTAAGACTTTCCAGTCGTAGCAGCGGTGAGTATAGTGCCCTTTAACATATTTCGCGTTAAATAGAACAAACTGTTGGTACATTTTTAAATAGAGCAAAAAACTTTATTGTAACGAGATATTGTAACTTCCAAATTAATGAAACAAAAATTATTCATGACTGACGGGAACCTGGCGGGACCGACGGGAAACTGACGGGACCGACGGGAAACTGACGGGACTGACGGGAACCTGACGGTTTTGTACCGGGTAGTACTTTGTCGTTAGAGATAGTAGGGAGCCGAATCGCCTGACATTAAACGGTTGAGTATCGCATGTTTGCGTATGATGCATTTGTTCAAAATGGTGAATCTGTTGTTACCGTGCAGCGACTTTTTCGTGTCCTTTTTAACCGTGGGCGTCGCGGTACTGTTCCCAACCGCAATACCATTCTCAGTTGGATTTATAATCTAGGGACAACAGGATCATGAAAAAGAAACCATCAGCTCTGGCTAAGACAGGAAGAACACCAGAAAACGTTGATAGGGTGAGGTTCGCGCTGATTCGTAGTTGTCTGCACGAAGACATGCGCGCGAATCTCTGCGCACAATGTTACAAAAAGATCTAAAATTTCATCGTTACAAGATGTGCGTTGTTCAAAAGCTTCAGGAAAGAGATTATGCGCAGCGACAATAGTTTGCATTACGAATGTAAGGACTTTTGGAAAACAATGAAAATGCAGTCATTATCATCAGTGATGAGGCACATTTATATTTGAATAGGGCTGTTAATAAACAAAATTTAAGGTATTGGTCTACTGTAAATCCCCATTGTATCCACGGAAAACCTCGACACTCAGAGCGTGTGACTGCGTGGTGCGCAACTACTCCATCCGGCATCATTGGTCTCTATTTTTTCGATGATAAGAACGGCGCGACTGTTGCAGTGACTGCTGAACATTATTGCCATATGATAAACACTTTCTTACGTCCCGAACTTCACAAACGACAACTGGATTTGGAAAATGTTTTTTTCCAACAGGATAGTGCCGCCCCACACACTGCTTGTATATCTATGCAATTAGTTCAAAGCATCTTCCTAGAAAGTTTGATTTCGCGTTTCAGTGATATTCCATGGCCCCCGAGGTTACCAGACTTAAATGCATGTGACTTTTTTTGTGGAGGTATTTGGAAGGGCGTGTTTACTCTAATCAATCCCGTACATTACCAGAACTAAAGGAGGTCATCAGGGAAGAAGTAGCTCAAATCAACGCTGAAATGATGGCTCGGATAATGGCCGATTTCATGCAAAGATTGGAAACCTATATTTAAGCGGAGACACACCACCTACCCGACATTATTTTTCACACGTGATCAAATGGCATGTAATAATAAATCATTTTATGAATTATAATTAAATTTAAAAAATAACTGTATACAGCTCAGTTTAAAACCGTCAGGTTCTCGTCGATCACCCTTTATAAAATAAAACTTAACTATAATATTTTCAGTTACCTCTCTATTTTGTTTCTTAAGTTATTTCACGTTTTTCGTACTCTAGATAAGTTGCGCCACCTAGTGGTGAAATTGGGAACTTAAAAACTATTCCCAATGTACTCTATTGGCCAATTTTCCCACCAAAATGTTTTTCCCAGCGTTGTGTTGATGAACCACCCTATGCAGGGTGTATCGTCCAAAATCGAACGGAGCCATACCTATACAGGGTGGCCATAATCTATCTCTCAGTATAGGTAACTTTTTCATTTGAAGAAATAGAAAATCAGTTAAATGGGCATAATTGCGTAGAATTTCATATGTAACCCGATATCGGTTTTAAATATGGCAAATTAAGTCGTATTTCTGACTTATTTAAAAAAAATTGAAAATTGCCTAAATCTTTAAACTCAAATATCTTAAAATCTATTAAAGTTAGATCAGCGAAATAAGTTTGTTTTTACAGATATTTTTGCGTAAAATTCAATGATGTTACGCAAATTTTCAGAATTACCTTGATTTTCCAAATACGACGTAAACTTATGTTTTTTTAAATAGTAATCATAGTTGTCTATGGACGCATTAAATTGTTTTTTTTTTCGTGATTTCATTGATATATTTCATTGTATTATTATTTTTTGTATGCATTCAAAATTTAAAAAAAAAATTAATATTTTTTCCAAGATTTTTTAAATTTTTTTTTGATTATCGTTTTCGTGTTGTTATTTTAATTTTTGTTAGTCATTTCTGATAAATAAAATTTGTTTGAAATGTTTAAATATTTTATTTAAATTATTCGTTAAAAAAACTAAAATCCCACAAACTAATTTGGTTGATATTTTATCTTATTGTTAGTTTTATGTTGTAGTATAAGTTAAATTATTTTGTTTTCCATGACTATCTTGATAAAAATATTACTTTTGGCTTATTTTGATTATTTTGAATGCATTCAAAAAGATAATGATACAATAAAGTATATTAATGAAATCAGAAAAAAGCCATTTAATGCGTCCATAGCTATAATATTTATACAAATTTTTTATGAATGGTGAAAGATACGAGAATAATACAAGGGCTCAAAAAGTTAAAGAAATGAAGAAGGAATCTAAATGTGAAATCAAAATTTATCCAGGGTGTTCCAAAAAAAGTTTAAAAGCAAAAAATAGCACATGACTCAAGAAAGCGTAGGACCCTGTATGTGGAGAGAAACGATTTTGAAATTTTCTTGTAAAGGCTGTTAAAAATTAGAGGAATACATAATTCCATTAAGTTATCATTAGGCATACGAATGGAAATAGCAAAAAAAATTTTTTTAATCGAACTTTATCACCTTCTATATCAAAAATGGTGTTTTTGATCATGGGCATATTAGTATTTTCTTCCAATTTTACGGAGTACTACCATCCCCAGAAATATCTGCATAATAATCTGTTACACCCTGTACATATACATATTTTTAGCTCTCCTTTTGTAAATCCAAATTTTTTTCTATAAAAATTAGTCCATTTGCTTAATTACAAGCAGTGTTGGTTGCGGCATGGAAAATTCCTTTTTTTACAATCATCTGGTACCTGATAATTTGCAAATTTTGTGCAGTACTAACAGCCTTTTTTTTATATATAGGGAAGGAAAACCTTCATAGGTTATGTGAGATTCACCCCTGTTGGGGGCGCCTACTCACTAAAAACCTCCCCTCTTCACCCTGGATCCCCTCGTAAGCGCCGCTAGGCACTACGGGGGGGGGGGGGGGGTATCTTTACCATCGTCTGGTTGCTCCTCCCTTTCTTTCCCTCTCTCCCTTCACTCTTCCATCCTGCTTCCCCCTCTCATATCCACACCCTATCACTCCATAACTCCTCCCCCTGACCACTCCTCCCTAGGATGTCCCTCCTCATTTCCCCTTCTCTTTCTCTTCTCCCTAGCCATTAGTATTAACAACCTACTGATCTTGTTCACTTAATGGTGCCCCAAAAAGAACGGGAATTATTCCAATAAATTACTAAATACCAATTGTATTTCTTAATTACTAATTATTAAATTATGTATGCTTTTTTTTAGGAATGGTTATGTCCATGTACACTTTACTCCGGCAATCACCAAAACCGACTCTGCACGAATTGGAAGAGACTTTCCAGGGAAACCTCTGTAGATGCACCGGGTACCGCCCTATTTTGGAAGGGTTCAAAACTTTCACTGAAGAGTGGGAAGTAGCTAGAAATGTAAGAGCCGTGAAGGGTACCACGAATGGAGTTTGTGGCATGGGGGACAAGTGCTGCAAGATGCAAAATGGTACTAAAGGTACGTTTAAGGTAAAATTTCATATTATCAAAAACTCAGATTCTTAATTCTCTTAATAAGATGCTTACGAGAATTTTCAATAGCCTTATTTGTCTGAGAGAAATTTTATAGTGTATTCCATTATTATACTCCAATTAAGCTTGATGGAACAATTTGGGTACTTTTCTGTAGAAAGTGCCTCGATGAATGGAAATGACGTCCGTCAACCAATTGAACCATCAGATGAGGTGCTCTTCAAGACTGAGGAATTCGTTCCATACCATTCTTCACAGGAACCAATTTTTCCTCCGGAATTGAAGCTTTACGACAAATACGACAAGCAATATTTGCTTATTGAGGGTCCGAATGTCAAGTGGTATATGCAATCTATAAGAAAAGACATAAACATTCCTTAAAAATATCAATGATAGGCACCGACCGACCACGTTTGAACAATTACTGCAGTTGAAAAATACGTATCCTGATGCCAAAATCGTGATAGGAAATACGGAAGTTGGAGTTGAGATGAAGTTTAAAAGAATGGTGTACCCGATCATCATTCAGCCATCAATTATCAAAGAGCTCAACTTCTTCGAAGAAACATCCGAGGGAATTAGGTAAATAAATTCAATCAACTATTTCTTCTTCACATTAAGATGGACCCACACATGCGGCATTCTACGATTCTATTCTAGAATATTTGCCGGATTATTCGTATTGTGATGTTGATCGACTCCAGACGATACTGGCGGATAATTCCACGAACAACGAACATTTGTCCAGAGCAATTCAACCACACTAGTTGGCATTTGCCGAATGCCCGATGTTCGCTATTCGAAACTCGTTGAATTCCGCATGTGTTTAATAGCGGCTTTGTACCACACCCATCAGCATGACCCTGTTGTGTTGATTGTGAAGTGTGAAGGTGAAGGGAAATGTTCATATTTCCAAATCAAATTATTATTGTAGAGTAGGAGCATCCTCTACATTAGCAGACCTTCGACTGTTTTTAAAAGAGCAGATAAAGAAACATCCTGAAAGCAAAACCAGACTCTTTAAAACCATGGTGGATATGCTTTATTGGTTTGCAGGAAAGCAAATTCGAAGTGTTGGAGCTCTTGGAGGTTAAACGAAGTTTATTTGCATTAAAGATACAGTGTTAAACGAAGATTATCTGCAGGCAATATTATGACTGGTAGTCCAATTTCTGATATGCTACCGATTTTGATGGCTGCGAAAGTAGAGCTGGAAGTGCAGCATGCATTGACGGGGCTTAGAATTGTGATCTTGGACGCGCAATTCTTTACAGGTTTGTTCAATTTTTTTGTTATTGACGCGCAATTTTATGATATAAGGGGCAAATAAAAACGTGCGAAAAAGTGAGGAAAGTGAGGAGTGATGCGTAAAAATAAAACAAAAAATTTTGCAAAATATTTAAATACAGTTTTGTCCGGATAAAACGAACTTGAAAAATGAAACGAAATTGGTTTGCTATAACCGGAGTTCGTTGCGAAAGTAAAGTAAACTAAATATGTAGTATGTATGATGCATATATTTATGTATATAATTTTTTTCGAAAAACACGTCTTAGTGGGTTTAAAATATTTTATTTAAATACCACAAAAATAATTTATAACTTATTAAGTATTATTTCACCTATATACGAAGAAACGGTTAAAAAAGACACAAACTACTACTCTAATTATGAAAAAAGTATTCTAGTATTTTGGTTTGCGCATTCCTTTTAAAGCTAAGTTTGCTGATAAAATCTTCTACGGTACAAAAACTATTTCAAACTTCTTCTGGAATAGCTTGCGATTGCGAAAATAAGCGAGTTTCCATCATTTTCTGACTCATTTTTTGGGTGATTGTGGGCTCTTCATCACTCTCCTCATTACCACTCATTTCATCCAAAGTTTCACCTAAAAAATTTGTTTTTGTGTGTATGTTACCTACCTCTTGTGACTGCTTGAATAATTTCTTCATCTGTTATATGCTCAATAGACACAACGTTTTCGTCAAGATTGATGTACTCTTTAAAGTCGAAATTTTGAAAATATTTTCGAATTGCCTCTTCAATTCTTCGTTACATCTCCAAATCAAGAAATATACAATAGACATTTCTTAATATCGTTCCTTTAAGAGAGTTTCAATAGATGACGGTGTTCACAGTTCGATATAAACGGCAAATAAAACTTAAATACATGATAAAAATGGTTCGTTCTATCCAGAAGTTTGCTATAAACTTCAAAAAAAGCGTTAGCTTTATAGGAGTTTTTTTGTGTTCTTTAACCTCAATTCATTGTAAGTGGGTTCGCCATATCCGGACGCCACTGTATGCTTATTTTATATCGATTATTTTCATACACTTTCATACTGTTTTCATACATTTAGTTTTTGTTTTTGAGTTTTAAAATAAGAAATAAACAAATTTCAATTCAAAATTTTTTATATACGCCATCATTGGCACATACTTTCATGATGAGAAGAACGACATTAATGATTTTAAAAAATAGCATGATTAAAGGTTAAAATTAGACGAAGAATGCCCCTAAACAAAAAATTGTCAACTATCCACATCCCGACGACCCTGTAGGTTTTATCTGTGGTTAGACCTAAAGCCAAGATAACTATTTTACTGTGACACATAAATTAAACAAAACGATTTACAAATGGATCGTGCAGATTATTTTGTTTCGTTTGACGTAATTCCTCGTCAAACAACTTTTAAAATACCAAATCCATTGCATAGGTAAATGATTGCGTAGTTGCCGTATTACTTTTGATATTTTGCGTTGTTCTTTATTCGTTGTATTTTTCTCTTCTCTCATATTTGTTTCTTCTGGCTCCCCACATTTTCCACGGACCTGCGCACTGTTCTCCGACCATTTCGGACCGATTGAGTTTGACGTGTGGTGAGGAGGCTGGACGGGTCCGACCTACGCAAATTGTAGATTTTTTTTAAACGCTCATCGCTCATCTGATGACCTTGTAATGTTACGCAAACAGTAGTTTGTTGTCTGTCATTGCGTTAGATATAAGTTGTACATTTGAATCGAGATTTACATTAACGTCTATTCAATAAATACTATATTTACCGTTCTTTGGGTATTTACTCCACCAAAAATTTTTCAAATTGTAACATCTTGTATTTTTAAAACGAATAATTCGCTTATACAGGGTGTCCCACTATTCCGTGTACAGGGTCATTCAAACTCGACGCCCCACCCATTTTAAATGAAAATAGTTGGGCTTAGCAAAATAATTTTTTCACTGCACTACATAAAAGGACGTAAGCTGCAATAAATGCTAAAAATGTTGAAATGTGGAAAGCGACGCCGACTTTATGTTTTTTTCCAGAAACACACCTTTTTTTTCAAAAATGTGAACATCGATAGATTCTAAGCAAATTTTGTATAAAAAATATTTTTGAAATTTCTAATTATTTAAAAGGTACAGGAGGAACAAATATTGACATATTAGATAGTCTTATGTTAACATGTTGCATGGGGTATGCTTCGCTACACATTTACATGAAGCAGGCGAAGAAACAGTGTAAACCGTTGCCTAGCAACACAAACATTCAAATTGTCAATTATTTTTTATTTATTTATCAAACTGTCAGTTAAAATCATCAGATACCACACCCATACCAAACATTTTAACTTTCCATTAACACGTGTGTGTTTACACTGGTATTTTATAGCCAAATTATCATAGAATGTACATTTCGTGAGCGAACTGATATGATGTTAGTGTTTGGTTTTTGTATTATCTAATATATATATACGGGTATGCCGTGAAAGGTATCCACATCACAGAACTCCCAACCATCAGACTTTTACTAATATTGAGTGACGACTTCGAGAATTTGGACAATTGAAACCCTGTAGAAATAATGCTGGTCGTCTCTCTATCACTATTACAGTCATTATTAAACAACCACTAGTTCAAATGCATTTCTCTGCTGCTCATAGCGACATGACTAAGGTATACCTTTTCTAAACATCAACAATAGGCCAATACGCTGTTCTATTAAAAAATGAATTCACGTAACGCAGAAAAAGTAGCAAGCAATCAAATGAGTAACATAAATCGTTTGCTGCGCCCTCTATGAGTAAACCTAAAATCGTCAGCAAATTTGGATTATCCATCCCGAAAAACCCCCGAGTAGTAAACTTCAAGACATTTTCCCGTTCGGTTTAATAATTATGACTAAAAATTGATTTTCAAAATTCAAATTTGACACCCAGTAGCTCTGTAACTATTAACTTTCGGATTAAAGTATACAGTATGTCTACAGATAGCGGGCCCAAAAGGACAAATGGATAAAAAATGTCGTTTTTCGATAAAAAGTCATTCTTGATAAAAGTCTCTGCTTCTTGAAAAAATTCGATTTACGAAGATAACTTTAAACTTTTTTATACAGGGTGCGCAAGAAGTACAAATACATGAAATACTATCAAGAGTAAACTAGCTTTATTTATCATTTTGGAGCAAAATGGTAAATAAAAAACAGATTTTAAATCTTATCCAAAGTTTACATACAAAATTCCACTATCCCAAAATAGTTTATAAATAATTCAAAATAAAAGTTAGTAGATATTACTTATTCAAACACACCTCCCACGTATTCGATGCATTTCTCAAATTTAATATTGTGACATTTGTTGTTGTGCTTGTTGTGAATACGTGAAATGAGGTGAAAATTGGTAAAATTAGAAATTGTTTGAATTTTAAAAGAAAAATAAAACTTGGAATACTCAGTTAAAATTTTGTATGTAAACTTTGGGTAGGATTTGAAATCTGTTTTTTATTTACCATTTTGCTCCAAAATAAGAAATAAAGTTAGTTTACTCTTGATAGTATTTCATATGTTCGTAATTTTTGGGCACCCCGTATAAAAAAGTTCAAAGTTATCTTCATAAATCGTATTTTTTCAAAAAGAAGAGACTTTTATCAAGAATGTCTTTTTGTCAAAAAACGACATTTTTTGTCCATTTGTCCTCTGGGGCCCTCTATCTGTGGACATACTGTATATGGTTAAATCGTCACATTTTGATCTCAGGAATCTACAATAACTCTGTGTCCACGGAATCTTGGGACACCCTGTATAAGCTTTTTGTCTTGTTTTGATACAAGAAATCGCTCCCAAAATTTGTTCTTATTTACCTTATATATCTTCAGGCTATAGGAAAACAGTATTAAACTCCGAGGAAGTACTCCAGGCTGTGCGCATACCTTTTTCAAGTCAAAATCAGTATTTTGAGGCTTACAAGCAAGCAAGACGTAGGGAGGACGACATAGCTGTAGTCAATATGGCAGTGAATGTATCCTTCCTACCCAAATCTGATATCATCAAAAATATAAGCTTCGGCTTTGGGGGAATGAGTTTTAAGACAGTTAACGCCCCCAGGACAGAACAATTCCTCATAGGTCAGTTTCCAGCTACCTGAGAAATCTCAAAAATTTCTTTCGTCCAACTGAAAAGTTCATGAATTTACAGGAAAACCTTGGTCAAAAGAAACTGTAGAGAAAGCACATATGCACTTACTAGAAGATCTTCCTCTAGATCCCTCTGCTCCTGGTGGAATGATCGCATATAGGAAATCTCTGACTTTAAGCTTGTTCACGAAAGCTTTTCTTTCAATTTCTGAGGAGTTAAAGCAGAATTTGATAAAAGTTGAGCTTAGTACACGAGAACTAAGTGGAGCTAAAGGTATAGAAGACTTTCAACAGAAAAGTTCTCAGTATTTTACCGTAATTCCGGAGACTCCAGAAAAGTATGATGGCGTTGCCAGACCGATGGGTAAGTTTTTTTTCTACTTCACTAACACTAACAGTAAATTGCAAATAGCATAAGGACACTCTGTAACCTAAAATCAACAATTACAGGTAAGTGTGTGTTATGAAACTTCAAGTCGTGCGCAATAACATTACGTAACAGCATTCAGCTGGGACACGTTGGTAACTTGTCATAACGGTGACAATCACATCACGATGCGTGTTCTGATATGTGCTGCTTTAGGATTTCCAAATACAAGAAAAAACCTCTGGTAGTTGCTTAATTATGAAGACGTCAATAAGCTTATGGTGAAATGACTCGCTCAGTTTTCATTTTCTTAGTGTTACGAAACTTGTCAAATCGTAGAAAAAGCAGTGTATGTATATTTCTCGAAAGTAAGACATATTACTGTACTCGACGAAATTCCTGACTTCGTTCTGACAAAACTGACACATTTTCACTTTTTTCCAGATGTCAGAAACCGTAATAGACAAATGTAGTTTCAAGGTGGATTCTTAATTAGCATTAAAATATGGAACTTTTTCCTCGTTTAACTGACTTTGTAACTGTCACCCTTTTGGAGATCCCAATGATGAGCATCAAAATTTTCATCACCCTGTAGACAGTACCAAAAGGCGATGAAAAGCTAAAAATAGGAGTGAAATTGTACTAAGAACGGTAACAAGAAGATCTAGGAGATTACAATAAAGAAGCAATACCAACACCTACAAAAATGATCAAGAAGGATCGAAAAAAAGACTTTCAGGATGAAGAAATATTAAAACTGACTGGATGAAGTCTACAGTACTGGAGCGCAATAGAGAAACTGAACTAAAAGTTAGTACAATTGAAGATAAACTAGTAGTAAAATCAGTAAAGAAAAGATCATGGAAAATATGATAATCCTTTCCTGCTGAAGTATGAACACTGCAGATGGAATTGAAGCCACAATGCTGTTACACATTGGAGAACTTGAACTATAAGCTGAACATATCAAGGAGAAATAGTACCAAAAACGATAAGAGGAAGGTCTGGAAAAATACAAAAACGAAGTAGTGACGAAACCAATAACCAAAAGATCAGGAAAAGTTTAAAAAATCATACTATAAGAAATGACCACAATTGATAATCAGGAGGACTTCCAGCAGGAACCGGAAATTCATGAAAAGCAGTTCCAAAAGCGATAACAGATAAAAATGGGGAGAAATCCTAAACCAAAAATTATTTTCTCAACGAAATACCAATAATATCAATTTACAACTTTATATAAGTTTACTAATTTCATTAGGTTTCAGTAGAACCTCATGAATAACAAAATAAATAATTCTACTGGAAGCTAATGAATAATTGTGAAATGCGCAAACCTATACCCGTAAGATATGGGAATTGTGCGGCAAAAATGTTTATCGCACGCTAATATTTAACTTACAGAATTTTGTACTTGTCATCATCTCGTTAAAAACTTCATTTTTTTTTAAATTTAATGTGTCTTCAGCCGTTTAGATGTGGGCTGTAATAAGTATGATAGATACATATGTTATCTATCAGTGTTAAAACTAAATTTATTTCAAGCTGGCTTATTCAATATCTTAAAACTCGGTTGACGAAAAATGACTTCGCACCCATGCGTTTCAAGTACTCAATCCTCCATGCCATTTGAATTTCAAAATACACTGCTCTTCTCAATTTGACAGTTAAAGCTATCATTAATATTTCAGAGAAAAGTAGTAATAGAGAGAGAAGGAGAATTTCAAATATCTTAAAGAAATATTAATTTAACGAGTTCGAAGGTTTAGAGATCGAAACGAAATATTCTCCAACATTCTTGCAGCATGTCTGTGCGCATGCGTTGGAAACCTATCAAAACAAAATTTACTGTAAAATAAAACGACTGTGGGGGACGACTTTGGACGAAAGAGTCTGAAATTATTATGTTGGTTTTTGCTCGTTTTATCGCTACCTGGAAATTCAACCGACCAATCAGATAAAGATGAGAGGGAATGAGGATATGATTATGCCCGGTGGCAGACCAGTATTTAATTAAACTTACAAAAGACAATAGAGTTAACACATATGCGCTCGTTGGAAAAATATTATCAATAACACTGATTTCTGACTGCCTCCACAGAGCGGAAAGTTTAAAACACTTAAAAATAAATAAATTTGCAGTTCAAAAATTCGTAGCTTGAGTTGACAATATCGTAACATTTTAGTGCATGCTTCTGCATATAAACAAGCATCAGGAGAGGCAGTTTATTGTGATGACATTCCATTTTTTGAAAATGAACTTGCAATGGCATTAGTCATAAGCTCTAGGGCTCATGCTAAAATTTTATCAATTGACACATCTGAGGCTTTAAAGGTGGATGGGGTAGTGGGAATGGTGGGAATTGATGACATTGGCGTGGACCGAAACATGTGGGGCACAGTGATAATAGACGAAAAGGCGTTTTACTTCGACGAAGTTACCAGCCAAGGACAAATTATTGGTAATACCCTCATGCACCACAATGGGCTGTTTATAACACTAACAAATATTTTAGCTGCCGTAGTTGGGACAAATTACAGTATTGCCCAAAAGGCTGCAAAACTTGTCAAAATAGAGTATGAGGATATTCAGCCAGTAATCCTGACCATCGAAGACGCCATTGAGAAGCAGTCATTTTTTTTTAACCCATGCAGATCGATCAAGTATGGGCCCAACATCGAAGAGGTAATTACAAACTTCACTGCTGATCCCCATGGCTTTCAAATATTGTTGACCAATTTATAGGTATTCAATAAAGCGCCTCATGTTCTGGAAGGCCAGTGCAAGATGGGTGGCCAAGAACATTTTTATTTCGAAACGCAGGGCGTGCTGGTAGTTCCGAAGAAGGAAGATGACGAAATGGATATCTACTCTGCCACTCAGAATCCGACAGAAGTGCAGGTTTGTGAGAGATTAAATTTACCATTGTAGCCGACATTTAAAACAATTTTTGGGTCTATTACACATTAGGTCAACTCAGACGAATGTTTTTTTTTTGTTCAGGACGCTTCCTTATCACCGTTAAAAGTCATCTAGGTGAGGAAAAATCGAATTTTTCCAAAAAAAATTTTTGAAAAAATTACTCGGAAAATCGAATTTTACACTAATTTCAATACTTTTTCTCAATACTAAAGTGTCTTACGGAACCGTGGAGCGAAAAGGGGTATTGGGTGGGGCAGCTAAAACGGGGTTTTGATGTATTTTAAGGTAGTTCAGGTTAGTTCAGGTCAGTTTTGATGTATTTTTAGAAGTTTTCCAAAAAGTGACTTCACTTGTATTAAATATTTTTCTTGCGCAGGGGCGACACTAATAAGATAAAAAAAGATAAAGTAAGTGATGTCACCCTTTGGAAAACCCCTAAAAATACATCAAAACTAACCTGAACTAACCTGAACTACCCTAAAAATACATCAAAACCCCGTTTTAGCTGCCCCACCCAATACCCCTTTTCGCTCCACGGTTCCGTAAGACACTTTAGTATTGAGAAAAAGTATTGAAATTAGTATAAAATTCAATTTTCCGAGTAATTTTTTCAAAAAATTTTTTTGGAAAAATTCGATTTTTCCTCACCTAGATGACTTCTAACGGTGATAAGGAAGCGTCCTGAACAAAAAAAAAAAAACATTCGTCTGAGTTGACCTAATGTGTTATGGACCCCAGAAGTATTTTACTCCCAAAAAGTATTTTTTACATACATCATTTTTACACAGTTAAAACCATCAGTTATTCTTCATCACAAAATTCTTAATTTAAAAAAATTTCATTATTATCAAAATTATCATTTTTATTCTTAAAAAATGCCTATTCAACGAGTTCGAACGGTTGGAGTTTGAAACGAAATATTTTTCAACCTTCTTGCAGCATGTCTGTGCACACGCATTAGGAACCCATCAAAATAAATTGCACTGCAAAGTAAAACGCCTCGGGGGCGGCTTTGGAGGAAAAGAATCCAAAGCTGTCATGCTAACTTTGCCAGCGGTTGTCGCTGCCAAGAAATTCGACCGACCGATTAGATGCATGTTGGACCGAGATGAGGACATGATGATGACTGGTGGCAGACATCCTTGTTTGATGAAATACAAAGTAGCTTTTAATGACAATGGGAAAATATTGGGGTGCGAGGCTAAAATTTACCTAAATGCCGGGTACTCTGTGGATTTGTCTATGGGGGTACGTATCCTTCTAGTGCTTGTTTTTTTGTTTACGTATGTGCCTCCACACTTTTTTGGCAGCCCCACCCAAAATCTAGCCTGTAGACATTAAGCTCCCGCAATAGATTCGTTCTGGGACACTTTTTACCTATAGCTGTACTAAAGTCAAATTTAATTCATGGTAAACAAATCATTTCATTTGTGGTTGGAACAGATATAAAATACTTTTTATGTGCAAATTCTTCATCAACCTGTTTTTACGGCGCGGTTCAAACGATGTAAACGAACGTACGATAGAGATTCAGCTGACATATGAGCAGAACCTGCTGAATTGCCGTAGGAGTCTTACAGGGGTACGACTCTTACGATAATTACAGCAAAACTAGGTGAGGATTTAACTAATGTTTTTAATATTATACGTTAATATCACTTTTAATGGGAAATTTAAATAATAGCCCGTTTAAATATATTTCATCCATGTCACTTTTCCCCTAAGGGATATTTTTGAAAATTGACCATATCAGATTTTTCGTAGCATTTTTAATATACGGAGTGATTCAAGAAAGTGGCTCGTCCTTATAATTTTTTTGTTTTTAAATTTAAAAAGTTGAAATTTAGAGGAAAGCTATATGAGAATAGAGCCGATTGATTGACATTAATGACATTTATCTAGCACTTCCGGTTTAACCGGAAATGACCTCACCTTTCGATATTTAAATGTAATACCCTATAAATTATTTCTTTTTTAGAATCTAGAGGTAATTTTTAGTCTAAAAATATGTCATTTAAAAAAAAAGACTTCTTTTTTGTGGTTATTTCATGTCGAGCTACGCTGCTGTGGTATACGTATTAGGCAAAATTTTAGGTCACAATTATAGAAAAAAATACTAATTTGTAATTTTATTGAGTACTTTTTCTTTTATAAGCAATTTAAATATCAAAAAACATTGAAATTTTAAAAACGGAAGATAAACCTGTTTTTCGGTATTTAAATTGCTTATAAAAGGAAATGTACCCAATAAAACGACACATTAGTATTTTTCGCCATAATTTTGACCTAAAATTGTACCTTATACGTATACCTTAGTAGCGTAGCTCAACATAAAAAAAGTTTTTATTTTAAATAACATATTTTTAGACTAAAAATGACCTCTAGATGTCAAAAAAGAAAAAAATTATAAGGTATTACATTTGAAAATCAAAAGTTGAGGTCATTTCCGGTTAAACCGGAAGTGCTAGATAAACGTAATTAATATCAATCGAATGGATCTATTCTCATATAGTTTCCCTCCAAATTTCAACTTTTTAAGTTTAAAAACAAAAAAGGTTATAAGGGTGAGTCACCTTCTTGAATCACCCGGCATATTACCTAATTTTACAAATAATTTAAAACGAATTTTTCCCGTCAAATCCAGCTATGTGCTCTGTATTTTAGAAAGTTGCTAATTCTTGAGTTGTGAATTGACCAAAAGTCTGTAGTATGCGGTTGCTGAAAGTTTAGACTAAGACACAAATTATACATATTTTCACAGGTTTGTGAAAGAGCTCTAGCACACTTGGAAAACTCGTACTATATCCCTGCTGTCAAAGCTACGGGTTGGATTTGTAAAACAAACCTCCCTTCTAACACTGCATTTAGAGGTTTTGGGGGTCCTCAAGGCATGTTTCTGGCTGAGAATATGGCTCAAGACATTGCAGATTACTTGGGCATTAATTGTTTACAAGTCTCAGAGGTTATTGATTACCTAAACAAATTGTAGCTTCCTGAATACACAACTTAAGACCTTCTAGATTAATTTGTATAAATCTGGACAGTCCACTCCCTATAATCAAATTGTGGAAAATTGCACATTGGATAGGTGCTGGAAAGAGTGCCTTAATACATCTCAGTATTACAAGAGGAAGAAGGATGTAGAAGTCTATAACGCGTATAGATTCAGAAATGAAGTCGCTTTAAATATTGTCTTATTTATGAATTTTCAGGCGAAATAGATATAAGAAACGGGGCATCTGTGTGCTTCCCACAAAATTCGGCATTGCATTTGGTGCCAAATTCCTGAATCAGGCAGGTGCCTTGGTCAATGTTTATATGGATGGATCGGTATTAATACATCACGGAGGTAACCGCTGGATCAAATATTTTTCTACTGATAGGCGTTAACGTTCGAATTTTTTTCAGGCATTGAGATGGGTCAAGGTATCTACACAAAATTAATTCAAGTGGCCAGCCAGGCTTTGAAAATTCCTGCAGATAAAATACACAACAGTAGCACAAACACTGATATTGTTCCTAACACTAGTCCCACAGCAGCTAGTACGGGAAGCGAGCTAAATGGGATGGCTCTATTGGTATGAATTTTGTGTTTTACTGTCATATCATTACTATACTGTGTGGAAGTTTTGGATGGAACAGTCCATATAACTAAGATGTCGGACATATGCGGCCAAAATCCTCGGACACGTCGATTTTTATTTTTTCTTGTGGTTTTCATGATGGTAAATTCATGTACACAGGGTAGTCCAAAAATCAGGTACGACCACCAACGTTGTTTGTTTAAATGGAAACACCTATTTTTTATTTCATTTTTGAATTCTACGTGTGTTTCATGTACCACGTCCTATACCTAAACGCAACAAGTCTCGAGAAATTTACGATTGAACATATCAACAAAACTAAAACTTTTGATTTCTTTTAAAAATTCTTTGGCCCTGAAAAGGACCAATTTAATACAAAATAGCACCCCCTCATTACCACGTTGATGTTAGGGCTTATTTAAATGACGTTTTTCCTGAACACTGGATTGGGAGACAAGGGGTAATTGAATGGCCGGCACGATCGCCTGACCTCACGCCTTTAGATTACTTTCTATGGGGTTATCTTAAGAGTAAGGTATACTTTAACCAACCAGCAACTATCGAAGCCTCAAGAGAAAGAATCCGTAATGAAATAAGAACAATTACTCTAGCAATACTTCAAAATATGAAACAGGAGTTCATTCATCGTCTTGCTTGCTGTCAAGAAGTAGGTGGGATCCAATTTGAACATTTAATTTAATTGTTGCTTGTTGTTTTATTTTATATTATTTGATTCTTATAGAAAAATCTTAGATTTAGATTTAGAACTCTCCAGATTTCAATGAGTTAAATACAATTTTTGTACAACTTGTCTATTTTTGAGCAATTATTGTAACTGTTTTCAATGCAAAAAGAACCATTTTCCTATTACTAAGGTCACCGAACGCAAAAGTAGTTAACTTACCGTTCAGCTGAACGGTAAGTAAAATTCAGGGTTAAATACTAGTTTTTTAATATTTTCAAACGTATTCACTGACACACAAATAACTCGCTCAGCAAATAGCATTTTCTATTTAGAATCTTTCTTCACATTATTATTAATGTTTTTTTATCTCGAGGAAAGTCTTCTAGACACCCAGTCTTGTGTTCTGGTGATTAGATAGTGTGAGATTCGCCGGGCACCTACCCACTAAAAACCTCGGGTTTTCTTTTCCTGCACCCTGCAACAACCCGAAATTGTCGCTAGGGGATAAAACGTCAGTGTCGAGAGGCCTGAGGATTCGGCTGTCAATTGCCTTTAGGTCTACGGTCGTTATACCACTTGAGTGGCACCGCTCTTTTCATAATCCATCGCAGAAATGGTTTTGTTACAGCGGTCTCACTTTGTTTTGCATCGATTAATATTATTTGACTCTACCCCAAACGTATGTGATAGGCGTACACAATCACCATTGCGCACAATAACTGTATCCTATTTTATTTTGTGGAGTCCTTAACATAGCTACCTTGCCTTTTCGGCCCTAAAACACCTACAACTACATTTTTAAGCTATAAGTTTGTTCCTTTTCTTGTTAGTTACTGTAAATGTCCTTTGAGCTTTCGTTTCAGAGTCTTTTGAATATTCTTCTCCTGTCTACTGTCTCCTGATGTCCCTAAAATCCTCAATACTTAAAAGAACAAAAATACGATTTGTTTTCTAAACCAAAAATATTTCATTTAAAGCTGCATTTGGAAAATTACTCCTGTCATCCAGTCCATAGTGAAGATATTCGATTTTTCGGTTTATGCCCCACATTTTTCATTTTTAAGAGCGTTATCTATGTTAAAACTTCGAGGATATGTCGGTTGAGTCACACAAAAAATTGCTGGTTTTAACATGGCATATAAAGCTCATAAATTTTCAGGAGTCTTCAGTGTGAAATTCCTTTCAACATTCCTTTCATTGATCAATTGTGCATTTTTCTTTTTAAACGAACGTTTGTGAACGTTTGGTATGTATTCTCGCATCTTTCGCTTGACTTCTTAGGTATTAATGAAGAACACCCTGCTTGTCCCGCATTTTGAATATCTGAATCTTCCAAGTCAGACATCTAACCACAACTTAATTATGTTGTAGAACAGAATTAACACGAAGTGATAAGTTTTCCCCTTTCAGATGTAAATCTTGCTTGGACGACAATAAATATAATAAACACAAATCATTCAGATCCATCGCAAACAACAAATATCGAAAAAAGTCGTGAATAGAGCCTCACGATCAGCTTAATTGCTCTTGATATTTAAGAAACTGTTTTGAAAATAAGTTTAAATTAAGGATGATGTAGATCGACTGAATAAATAAATTTCAAAAAACAAAAAATTATTTGATGGAACAATTTCATTAACTAAGACTATCCGAAAAAGTTTGAATTTGAGACTTTATTAATTTTTTTCATTTTAATTGGACATTAAAAGACGAAAATTTCATCAAACGATTTCTCTTTCTTCTATGTCACTTTGGTTATTGTGAAAACGCCTTATATGTTGGAGGAATTTGAAGTGGAGGTTTGAAATGTAAATATCAACCCAAATCAATTTTGGGACATAAGACATCGCTGAAAAAGCTTGAAGTTGTAGACCTGTGTTTTTTACCGAAACATCTAGATTAACGTGAATTAGATATTGAATTAGAAATTGAATTATGCAAGAGCACGATACATTTAAAGGGACGAATCGAAGCTTTCTATGGGCAATATATAGAACGTTTCCTCCCTTTTTATGTGCAACATGGTATGCGATTTAATTTTATTACAGAATGCGTGTGAGATGATTAACGAGAGGCTTCAGCCTTACAAAGATGCAAATCCTAAAGGAAAGTGGGAAGACTGGGTTAAAACTGCTTACTTCGATAGGTAAGTGCCAAACTGTTGTTTTTGCAACGTGGTTTTAACCTGTTGCTTGGAGTTTCGTTCTTACCATAATTTAAATGAGTTATCGTTCCTATAAGATGGTGTAGATCTTTAACTTCTAAGAACCAATTTAGGTAAGTATTTATTATTAAATTAATAAAAAGCATCTCACGTACTCTCTAGGTTTTAAAATTCAGATTATTTTTTAATTTATCACCCTGTAAATTAGTTTGTCTTAGATGAGAATACCTAAAAGCGATCCATTTTTACCGAGCTGGCGATTGAGAATTGCTTTAATAGCAAATTTTCCAGAAACTTTCTTTATAAACAATCATAATTCACAACAGTTAAATCAAATGACTAATTGTGGAAAATGTAAAAACATAATTGACTGAAAATTAGGGAAATTCGATAAGGCGCCCATAAAAAACCCTTTTATGGCATTACATATTTGTATTTTAAATGATGTAGAAAAAGACGACAAATTTAATTGCTTATTAAAAAAACATTTGTATAAAATCTTATTTTCATCTTTTGGTGACGAGTAGTTTATAAGTTATTTAGAAAAAATAACTAAAGATGTAAGTTGAGGATGGTCGCCTAAAAACGAAACGTCTTATGTCAAGTTTACCAACGCTATTTTATAGAGCAGCAAAAGCTATCAAAATGAAGTAAAATCTAAAATGTCATATCTCTTCAAAACATTTTTTTTCTCAAAGAAAATATTTTAAAAAACACCCAGTCGATTATTCTGGCAACCGGATAGTTAGTATTCACCGACAGCGCCTACTCACTAAAAATCTTGAGGTTTCTGTCCAAACCTGCGACAACCTGGAACTGTCCCTAAGGTACAAAAACGTTAGAATCGGGGAAACGTAAATTCGGTGATTCTATTGTTCTACTATAGTGTTTATATACCGGGTGATTCAAGAAAGTTACTCACCCTTATAACTTTTTTGTTTTTAAAGTTAAAAAGTTGAAATTTGGTGGGAAGCTATATGAGAATAGAGCCGATTGATTGACATTAATGACATTTATCTATCACTTCCAGTTTTACCGGAAATGCCACATAAATGATTTGTTTTTTGGAATCCAGACGTAATTTTTAGTCCAAAAATATGTAATTTAAAAAAAAAAACTTTTTGTGGTTTCAGTTACGCCTCTGAGGTATACATATCAGGCACAATTTTAGGTCAGAATTGTGGGAAAAAATACTAATTTGTCATTTTATTGAGTACTTTTTCTTTTATAAGCAATTTAAATTCCGAAAAACCGAAGATAAATGAGAAACTGTTTTTCCGCTCGACATGCTGGACATGAAAAAACCACATTTTTTTTTCTTTTAAATGACATTCTTTTAGACTAAAAATAACCTCTAAATTCCAAAAAAGAAAAAAATTATAGGGCATTATATTTAAAAATTCAAAGTTAAGGTCATATCCGATTAAACCGGAAGTGCTAGTTAACGTTAATAATATCAATCAATCGGCTCTATTTTAATAGAGCTTCCCTCTAAATTTCAATTTTCTAAGTTTAAACAAAAAAAGTTATAAGGGCGAGCCACTTTCTTGAATCACCCGGTATAGTGTTTGTCGATTTATCATATTTATTAGGCATTTTCAATGCTGCGTTCCATCCTTTCCTTTTCACTGAACATTATAGAAATGGCATTGCTGCATCGGTTCCCTTTGATTTTGTTTTCAAGCAAAAAGTCCAGTGTCAACGTGTTTACGCAGACATTTAATTCTTCGCTTTAATTATCAAAATTGAGGTACTAAAAATACAGTTGCCCGCGAAATGGACGATTCTGCAGGCCCTTCATTCCAGCTCGGTTTTCCTTTATTGCCTTAAGCTTTAAGTGCCCGAGTTCAGTAATAATTTAGACGCCTGTACTTGCACATAGTCCAGATTTCGAGGTCCGGGATGAATCTTAATCCCCTCGCCCTTGTGATCTAGATCCGTTCATCGTTCCTATTATTTTCGAATGGTCATTGTTCTGGCCACTGTCCTATCTGCCTCCGTTAACTGCGGAAAAATGCTGAGATGCGTTCTTTCTTCCAGGAAAAAGTTGATGGGAAGGGAGTGCCCAGTACTACTTGCACTGTCCCGAGGGACTCAATGCGATACGCCCATATGACCCGCAGTTTTCCTTTGCATCTTCAAATAACCTAAAAATAATAACAATAAAAGCAAAATTAGTAATTTTCGTTTTTCTCTGGCATATTTCTGGAACTGTTGAAAACTTCAATTTGTATTCGGAATTTGAGTCAATATTAGATTACAGGATTTTATCGCTTCTGCATCTCTTATAGTTTTCGAGATTCCAATGGTCTTCCCAAAATTTGAAACACCCTGTACATTTCAAAATAGTATTGTTCATGTTGTGATGGCAGTAAAGGGTAGCAACTAATAAGAGGCATATCTTATCCAATGTTTTGCTAAATTTACAATTTTTCAACTCATTTGAAGTGAATAGTAACCTTAGAGAAGATTTTTGAAATGCGCTCCTATTCGTCTCCTCCTCCTTTTATTAAATTATTATTATTATCAACCTTATTTTTCTTCCTAGGGTGAATTTATCAGCACAAGCATTCTACAAAACTCCAAATATTGGACACGACTGGAAAACAAATGAAGGAAATATTTTCAGTTATTTTACCTATGGAGTCGCTTGCTCAGAAGTAGAAATAGATACACTCACTGGTGACCATAAAGTATTGAGAACTGATATTGTCATGGATTTAGGTATAAATTTTCCTTCCAAAACTCCTCATAAGTTCAAGTAAATTTTCATAGTTTCAGTACTGTACTTTATCCTAAATCCAGTATAGGGTGTCCCATCAATACAGGTGGTACTCCGGGAAATCCCTCGATCGATTGCGGGAAAACCATAATTTGGAAAAATATGATAATCGAGGGATATACTTAAGTCTTTGGGGGGGGCACGTTAAAAATATTTTCAAGATGGTAATACTTCCGGTATAACCGGAAGTACTACTATTTTCAAACAGTTGATTTTAGGTATAGGCATTAAAACACAAAGCGACAGTTATTTTTAAAGTTTAACACGATGACGTTAGAAAAAATGGTGGTTCCTATTTAAGAAATACGAGTTTTTAATGAGTTGTGATTGTCAACTTAAGAATTATTTGTGAAGACCCTGTATGTTATTTCGCGAGTTTTACTGCATACGCGGCTAAAGTAGTGTTTTATTGTCAATACTTCAAAAAACAGCGATACAACTTTCCCTTTTCGTAATATCACCAAATGAATCAAGGACTGCAACTGACAAATTTCATCTTTAAGTGTAAATATCTCCAGAACGGTTAAGGATAAGCGTAAAATGTTTTATATAAAAAGTGTTCAGAATTCATCGCAGAGTCCAAAAATGTAATAAAATATAGAGCGTTCCATTTAAAGTAAGCGAGTCAACATCCACTTCCGGTATAACCGGAAATACTACCATCTTGAAAATATTTTTAACGTGTGTCCTCCAAGAACTTAGGTATATCCCCTGATTTCCGTATTTTTCCAAATTATGGCTTTTCGCAATCGATCGAGGGACTTCCCGGAGGATCACCCTGTATAGCAACCTCCCTTATTATTATTATTTTTCACTTTAAACAAAATGTTAAGCGGATAATTTATGGACAATACCATAGATTTTTACAGCAGCTTAATGGAAAAATAATTAAGTTCCATGATTTTGGTATATGATATAAACAATGTTTATTTTAAATGGGACACCCTGTATATTATTGTTTGAATAGATGGGATTCTTCATGTCGTTTTCGTAAATTTAATGATATCATCTTTAAAATTTAATTTTTGCAATAGTTTTTACTTTAATTGAGGATTTCTGCTCCATAATAAAATTCTATTGAGAAATTTAGTTATTGATGAACAAAATGTTAAAAGTTATGTCAAGATAAATTTTTCAGCCATTTTTTTTCTTTAAAAAAACAAATAAACACATAAAAAGTTATTAAAATCTGTTATATTTGAAATGGTTTATAGGAGAGAGTTTAAATCCAGCAATCGACATCGGTCAAGTAGAGGGTGCCTTTGTACAAGGATACGGATTGTTCGTTTTGGAAGAACTCGTATATTCTCCTACGGGCATGTTATTTACAAGAGGACCGGGTACTTACAAAATCCCTGGTTTTGGTGACATTCCAGCAGAATTTAATGTGTCCCTCCTAAAGGGTGCCAGCAACCCGCGAGCCGTGTATTCTTCTAAGGTTAATAACCATTTAAATAACAATTGGCCATCACATGTGATTCAACAACCTCTTTTAGGCTTCTGGAGAACCACCACTGTTCTTGTCTTGTTCGGTATTTTTTGCTATCAAAGAGGCCATCAAAGCAGCTCGACTGGAGAATGGAATACCTGAAAGTCTCAAACTCGATGCTCCAACTACAGCTGCAAAGATAAGGATGGCGTGCGCCGATAATATCACCTCAAAGGTAAGAAGTGATTGTTATTATACCGTGCGACTCTAAATTGTACCTCTCCCTCCCTGTCAATCTCTTAAAAAATTTTTATTTTTAGAAAAATCAAAAGCGACATTAAATGGGACAAAAAATACTATCTTTTAATGTTTGTTTATTTTTGTAAATGTTGCTTACGTCACCGGTAGCGCAAAATAGCCGATTTTTATTTAATTGAAACATCAAGGTCAAGTGACACCTTAAATTAAAGGTCTTTTAAAACTACGTTTGAAGGTGTAATGCTATTTAAAATTCATCGATTTGTTTTTGAAAAAAAAGTTATGAATAGAAAAAAAATAAATGTCGTAAAAATGCAATGCGAATCAGTATTCAGTTATTTTTTAGTGGAGCCCATTAAGACCACAAGATAAAACCGTCCTTAACCGTTGAAACCACATTATTCTTCCTCATCATTTTCTATGAGCAATTGAACACCTTGGTGCAAGAACTACATTTTTTTTTTAATTTTCGGGAAATGAAAAAACTTCGCCATTTTGAAGTGATGTTTTATAAAATAAAAAAAGAACACAGTTAATTGGAGTATCATTTAGTGGCTTGGTTAATGAAAATTTGTACGTATAAAGTCACTCCATGATGGAAAAAATGATTTTGAAATTTTGGACTTGCCTGTTTCTTGCACCAAAGGTGGCATTTAACTATAAAAACATCCAGTTAATCTACGAATGTTATTTATTAAATAATGACAAAAAACAAGTTTTTTGTTTAAATAAATGAAGAATCAGTTTCATAGCCCTTATCCGTTTCTTCCTCGGCCTCTTCATCTGTATCATATTCAATACTTGACGATTCTGGTAATTCTCCAAAACGGTTTTATAGTAACTTTGGTAAACCGCTGGAACATATTTTTTCACAAGGTTTTTGCAGTCTTTTATCTTCATTTCCTTCAGCGGTAAGGGATTATTATTGTTAGCCCTTAAATTTTTACATAGATTCCTGTCGCACTACTCCTCATTTTGTTGGCACGTCCCACCTCTATGTACTCTCGACCTTCCGACCATTTCCTAATACACAATTTCACCTTTTCACGTGGAACAATAACCTTCATAGCCCGTGTACCTCTACTTGTGGATGGTTGATCGAGTTCGAGCCCATATTCACTCCCTAAACTTTGGTACGATTCTGATTCTTCATCAGAAATATCCATATTTGTACAGACTATTCAAATCACAATATATCAGATTTGCAAACACTTCTTTATAGTAAAAACGATATATTTGCGATTAGTGCGAGCCTAAAGTACGATTAACCAGTTCCCTCCTGTGCCCTCACCAACCAACCCCTATTTGGTGCAAGAACCAGGGAAGTCTTTTTGTGTAATAACTCGGTTAAAATTCGGTGGATATGCCTGATTTTTACACCAAAAGATGCGTAACGTTGATTATAGTATAGTGGCATTGAAAATTTAATAATTGAAAAATATGGACTTACCTGGTTCTTGCACTAAAGTCTTCACTTGTAAGTCTGATCATTATAAATTAGTTCTTTAGTGCAAAAAAACTCTCAAATTACAGAAGTTCGCAATCTGTTAATCTACAAATCTTTGTTAATGTAAATCAGGAATTTGTTGACAAGTTACATTTTTGTTAGGAGTAAAATGGTACCGATTTCGAATATTCAATGTAATTAATTTCCTATGAACAAACAAGTTTTTTTCATTGTTAATGTACTATGAAACTGAATTTATATTGTAATTTTTGCATTTCTTTTTTGTATTTATAGCTCTTTTTCTCAAAAACTGCGACTTAAAATTGCGAAAATATGATTTAAAATCGATCGATTTTGAATCGCATTACATCATTAAATGTAGTTTTGAAATACCTTTAATTTGAGGCATCACTTGACCCATGTTTCAAATTCAAAAAATCGGCCATTTTGTACTAACAGTGATGTAAGCAACATTTTAAAAAATAATCAAACGTCAAAAGATAGCATTTTTTGTCCTATTCAATGCCGCTTTTGAATTTTTTAAAAATAAGAATTTGTTCTAAATTTAACAGGGGGGACAATTTGGAGCTGCATGGTATTGTGTTAATTTAATTACTTTTGCAATTTTTGTGTGTTTTTTTAGATCAAACTTCCGGAACCAGGTTCGTTTAAGCCATGGAACGTGGTAGTTTAACATGGGAAAACTGGAAATATAGGTTTGGTGTCATTTTTATATTATATTAGACATAAATGCCTACTGTTTTATTTTGGGCATAGTTTTTTAATGTGATCGATTCGAAAAAAAAACAAATAAATTTAGTTAATAATTACATTTTATTTTTACTTATTTAATCGTTTTATTTATTTAATGATCTGCAATATTCTTCGAACATTGAACGATTTATCTCTTCTGCACCAGTTCTCATTAAATATGTGACAGCAGCTGCAACCGAAAAAAAATAGGCAGAAAGTTTTGCAAATGAAAGTTTAGTGGTAGTGTTGACTTACCTTCGAGTTCAAATTCAGTACTTATGATTCCACGTCCAATAAAGGAAATGATCACATCCGCTTTGCATAGCAAGCAAAATTTGTATTTCATCACGAGTAACATCAGGAGTTTAATTTCGAAATTTCCAAGCTTTCTCTTTTGCTTTTCTGCATCCCTTGCACACATTTTGTGAGCTATTATCAATGAGTCTTTGACATGATGCGTGATTCGTGCTTCAAGATCATTGATTTCCCCATTCTAAAATATTATATTAGTGGCGTTTGGAAAGGTGACTTTTTTAAGTCCACCAATTCCACAAGGTGGCGGCCAGGTGATTAGTTATGTTTTTTGTATAAAGTCCTATTGCTATATTTTGGGTTATTATGGAGCTGTAAATTACCTTAGACTATGCCTATGGATTTACTCCCCTTATACACTCAGAAGCATAATTATAACACTACCTATAATTTTTTTTTTTTAACCCATATATGTACACTCACTTTCACATGAAATGCACCACCCAGTAATAATAATAATTAAGTCTTGTAATTTTGGCAAAATAATGCTTCATAATAGAGTATCAAATGATCAGACTTTCAGTAAAAAAGAAAGAATGCTGGTGGTTTTTTTGTCATCGACCTATTAGATTTTTTATTCAATTGTAAATAAATAGAATAATATTTACATGGAAATATCAGTTTATTTTGTTGTTGAACTGCGAACAAGACATCTCAAAATGCCCCCAGTGAGACAGCGTCGAAATTTTTCCCACGTTTCGGATTGTGATAGAGGGCGAATTATCGGCGTGAAGGAGGGTGGACTTTCTTTTCGTGAGATTGCCCGAAGAATAAATCGGAACCACATCACGATTGCGAGAATATGGTCTTCGTGGTCTGAAGAGAGGGTTCAGCGACATCGTCCAGCTGGACGTCCTCCCCGTAGCAGCAACGCACGTGAAGATCGACTTCTTAGACGGATGGCCATTGGTGATTGATTTCAAACAACAATGTTTGTTGCAATAGATTGGATGGGAGCTCTAAATCGTCGGGTGTCGATGGCACCAGTTTACAGAAGAATTTCGTCTTTTGGCCTGCATTCACACCTCCCAAATCTACGACTGCCACTAACCGCCCAACACCAAGCTTCCAGATTGGCCTGGTGTCAAGAACGAATTGATTGGAATCATGAGTGGAACAATATCGTCTTCAGTGACGAGTCGCGATTTTGTTTATGGATCAATGATGGCCGTAGAAAAGTCAGACGATACCGAGGTGAAAGAAGAAATTTGTAATTTTCTGAAAGGCGCCACACAGCTTTAACACCTAGTGTTATGGTCTGGGGTGCGATATGTGTTGGCCGAAGATCTTCTCTTGTGTTCGTTCCAGGCACACTAAACGCACGTCGCTACATTGACAATGTTCTGAGGCCAGTATTAGTACCTTTCATGCAAACTTTACCAAATGGCATTTTCCAACAGGATAATGCAAGACCACATAGTGCGAACATTACTCGAAGATACCTGGAAGAAGCACAATTGGAAATACTGCCTTGGCCTGCGCGGTCACCGGACCTATCGCCCATCGAATATCTTTGCGATATGATGAGTCGCCGTCTTCGAAATTTACCGAGGCCTCCAAACAATGTGGATGACCTACGACATCATCTTGAGGTAGCATGGAATGAAATACCCCAGGAAGATATTGATCATTTGTTGCAAAGCATACCGCGAAGAGTACGTGCTTGCATTGCCGTACGAGGCGATGTCACTTATGATTAATTTTTTCATTATCAAATGTTGTATCTTTTAACTGAAAGTCTGATCATTTGATACTCTATTTTGAAGCATTATTTTGCCAAAATTACAAGACTTAATTATTATTATTACTGGGTGGTGCATTTCATGTGAAAGTGAGTGTATATATATATTTTTTTTAAACAAAGGTCCCTTCAAAATGAGCGTTTTGGTTAAATTTTACTGTCACTATTGATTACTTAACTAATTTTTTTAAAAATAAAACATTTTTGATAATGCATAACAATAGCACCACTCTGTAAAATTAAAAATTAATAATTTTTTAATAAGGAATCAAGTGAGTGTTCGATGTTCTATTGTGTTCTTTTTGACGTTTATCTGTCATTGCTGTCGAATAATTCCCGATGGTTTATGGATCTTATCTTACTCACGTCGAACAAGGCAAAATTTTGACTTTTCATAAAGTTGTCAGTTTGCGAGCTGTTGCAGGAAGAATTGGAAGATTGCACAAAGTGTTTATCAATTTCTTCAGAGACCTAGAACAATATAGAACTAATAAGAAAGAGGGACCAGAAAAGAAAGTGTTACCACTATCAAGACGAAGAATCATCGCTGTGTCCAACAATAGCCTAAAAAGCTGACATGAAATTGCAGTAGAATATTAAGTCAACGTTTCTCGATGGATCATCAAAAGAATTCTTGCCATCGACGGAAAGATTGTTCTTCAAAAATTACACACAGGTCCCAGGCTTTTACCTCATCATAAAGAAGCGCGAATGATGTTTAATCGAGGGAATATAAACTGTAACTGGCAAAGTGTACTTTCATTATTCATTCGAATTTACTGGAACTATTTGAATGTTACTTTACTCTTAGGTTATTCCTTTCTTATAAGAAAACATTTTAACTTGATGGTCGAAACGGTTTCAATTCATATTGGTGCGATTTAAGAAAAGAACCTTGTTACTTCAATTTTCGCAATTTTGGAGGCGGCATATTTATGGTATGGGGTGCATTTACCTTAATAGATACTCTTCGCCTAGTCTTTCCCTCCACTCGAATGAATAGTCGGGATTACATAGGTGTCTTGGGGGATCATTTAATGCAATAGTTGCATGAGAATTATGGTAGCCATTACTTATACCAACAAGACAATGCTTGTATATATGTCAGTAGAGAATGAATGGCGTGGCTTGAAGAACAATAGGTTCAATCGTTGAACTGGCCAGTGTGTTCTCCGGATATGAACCCCATAGAAAATCTATGACGTATTTTAGTGCGTTGACAATAAGCAGTACGATACCATTTCTGACTTAAGAGAGGCTATTCAACGCATCTGGAACAATTTGTAGCCAGAAATATTTGACAAATTTTGTAAATAGTGTGCCTTCAAAAATACTTGAATTAATCCGCAAAAACGGTAATCAAACTCACTATGAAGAAGTTATTAATTCTTAATTTTACATAATAATGTTATTATTATGTATTATCAAAAAAAAAAAAAATTTGTTTTAAAATCAGTTAAGTAATCAATAGTTGCAATAAAATTTATTCAAAACGTTTATTTTGAAGGACCTTTTGATTTCAAGAAATTAAAAAAGTAAAAAAAATATGTGAATTAAAAAAATTCAAAAATTATAGGTGGTGCTATAGTTATGCTCCTGAGTGTATTACTTTTCACTGTTTGCTTATGGAAACCTAATGGTAATGTTACAATACGATTAAAGTGTTTGTTTATTTAAAAACACCATCTCTTTGTCCGATATGGCAAAACTATTCAAATATATTATGTATTTAGTATACAATGTAGTTAACTTCAAGTCGAGTACACTATGTAGTTAACTTCAACTAAAACCTGAGATCTATTTAAACTACAAACTACCCTTAATAATGTGTTTTAGATAAGTTCATGTTGTGAGTTATACGCCTATGTTTTCTCTTTAGTATAAGTAGTTTTAAAACCCTTTTGAATTGTTGATTCTTTTTTCATGCTTACACGAAGAAATACTGCATCTTATCTTAATACTAATTTCTATTGTCGTACTTTTGAGAACTTTAATAAAAATGTTGTATTTTCTGATCGCCTATAATTATTCCACACTGGCACACTACATAACTGATGTGGGATACGTTCGACTACATTACCGTAAGAATTTCCTAAAAAGAGGTACAGTACATACGTAATCATATTTAAGTACGTCAGTTGGTAGCGAGTACGCTACTCAGGCAACATTTTTTTACAAAACTCCAAAATCAAAACCAAGCAGATTTCCAGCGAATATTATCAGATTCTCTGTTTCTTTTTATTGTAAGAAATCCAGGATGGTTCTAACAATGTATCTAGTAGGTACCGCAACTTCAGTGAACGCACCAACTTCAACTCCCCAGAAATTTATGATCCGATGCAACAAACAATTCTTAAGTAAGTGTAAAAGAGAGAAAGAGGGAGAGGGGGAGGGAGGTAGAGAGATAGAGGGGGGGAAGGAGAATTGGTAGAGTGATAGAGGGGGAGGGAGGGAAATAGAAGAGAGAGAGAACATTTTTTTCCAAATATTATTTTCAACTTTCGTTACTTATTCTGCATTGCAATTTCTCTCTACCAGACCTGATCCAAGTTCTTCTAATGTTCCTGCTTCTCAATCTATCTCTTGAGAAATAATCAAGCGAATGCTCAACAAATTCGATAGTGATAGAAGTAAACTTCACGAATTTATGGATAATTGTTCTTTAGCTATGTCGTTTATTAGATCAGATCAAAAATCTATTGTTTTTATCATTTTAAAATCAAAAATAACTGATAAAACCAAAATCCTTATAAAAAATCGCGTATTTGAAGGTTGACTCACATCAAAATAATATTTATCCGATGCACATTTGAGGAAAAGAACTTAAGATAAGTAGTAACTTGAATTACATTCGTATAAACAAAATATTGATGGAGACGTAATTTCTTTTGAAAATAAAATCGAAAATTGTTACATAAAATTATTGAGTACCTTAGACGACTCTGACAGTGAAGAGCACCGTCAAGGGTATAGTGAAGTTTTACAAAAGAAACACTTAGTGTGTTTTTGGCAGGATTAACGTTTCTTTATGTATAATTTTTTTTCTTAAAAAAGGTAGGTAAGTGAAAAAAGTACTCACATTACTTTAGTGACAAATTTATTAAAATGATAAAAATTACCACCATTTACCACCATACAATGAAATAAGTTTTGCTCAAAGCTTTGTCTTATGTTACGTAACATTTCGAATTATAAGAATAGAGACAAAACTCTCCTCCATCAAAGCGACTCACTGATACCTCATGCTTAAAGGTCTTCTTACCCTCATTTTGAAGTCTGCAGCTCTTATTGTAATAAATTAATTATTAAGTAAAAGCTTTTTTCTCACAGACTTTGACAAGCTGTCACGTCAATGGGGGTAGTAGCAGTGACTTCAAACTTGAAGGTTACAATCAGGGCACAATTACCTATAAAATAAGGTATCACTCGACACCTCTTCTTGTGAAAAATTTTGGGGCCCATTGTCACCCCTGTTCAAGGGTTGAAGTTGAACGGTAGAAAATACAATGAAGAATTGTCCCCTTCCAACCAAAAGTCGATAAATCCCAGCATTTTTACACGTTTTCATTTTAAATACTGGAAATCGAGGTGCAAAGTTTTCGTTGGGCCACCCTGTACACAGGAACAAACTCGAGAGAGAAATAAAAGTGAGTACAAATGTTAAAAATACAGGGTATCCCGAAAATCAATGTCAAAAATGGTATCACGAGATTATTTGGGTCAAAACATTAAGATTTAGGTCGAAAGTTATTTGAAAAAAGTTTCTCGTTTAGATGCTGGAAAATATCATAAAAATCAATCAAGAGATTGAACTAAAAAAAATTTAAAAAATAAAAAAACAATTTAAATGAACTATAAAAAACAATAAATATGAAAAATTTAATAATTAAAAAAATCATAGCAGATGTTCAAAGTGACCCCCCATTTTCTTGAATGCATAATTGGACTCTTCGTCGGAAATTAAATTGGACCCTTCTTAATACCTCTGGATTATTCTTCAAGGTGGTAAATTCGTGAATAATCCGATGACGTAATTAATTTTCAGTGTTTACGGTACTCGCATAGAGCTTTACAAATTCAAAAGGTCTTAAAATTAATTTTTACTAATCACTTATCTTTTTATTTTTTTTAATTTTTTTAGTTCAGTTTCTTGATTAATTTTTATCACATTTTCCATAAGTAACGTCAGCGTTCACATCGACAAGTGCGATCGAAGTATCGATAATTATCGAAGGAATGACAAGTTGGTGTTCTGTATGAGAAGAAAAAAATTTTTTTCGACATGAAATGTTAACCGTAAAAGAAATTTCCAAGAGATAAAAAAGTTGGAAAAAGAGCTAATGTATCATCAGAAAAAAAACCGATACGATGCAGCTACTCAACGAAAAGTCCTGATAATTTTCGTACGAAAATTACTAAGAATTTACCACTTTCACATTGCGAAAAGACATGAATGTTACATGAAAATAATCCCCATACTAATGAATAAATGCGCAATGGGATTTGTTAAAATCCATTGAAGCATTCTCGAGATATAGCAAAAAGTATGTTGTTTTTTTTCAAGAACTTTGACCACCAATAGCATCTAAACGAGAAACTTTTTTCCAATAACTTTTGACCTAAACCTTAATGTTTTGACCCAAATAATCTCGTGATACCCTTTTTGACATTGATTTTCGGGACACCCTGTATAGTGACTAAAATGTTATAAAATGAGTAAATGTAGGCGAAAATCAACAATTACGCAAGGAAGTTATGAGCGAAAAGAGAGCGACGATCAGAAGAGCTGAAAACTAAAGACAATAGAGAAGACCACTGCCTGAAATAATGACAAATAACAGTTCCAGACGGAAGCACGGCGAAGAAGGGACGTTTTAGTAAGTAGACGTTCCTAAACCAATGAATTCCACATAGCCAGGTCACCAGATCGCCAGACCGAATACCTACAGAAATTTCCTCCTCTGCATACAAGACAAATAGTTTTGTATCATGAAGCAAATGAAGTTTTAAAAAATCTCAGCGCCTTTAGATATCTACACCAAAAAGCTCAATTACTCAGGATTTTATTATTTAAAAGGAGTATTTTTGCATGCCGCTGTAATTCTTAATCAAAATTTTCCTTCAGAAATAGAAAAATTGTAATAAATTCCTTCGTACTTTTTATCTACCAAAATTATCTAGAATTACCTGTTCCAGTTCAAATTCTCCATTGTCGATGCGCTCTAACCATTCGGAAATGCCGCAGATCTTTTGCTCCTGATTTATATTTTCGTTAAGTCTCAAAGCTTCGGCCAACATTGGGAAACATCTTCTGGCATCTGATCCCAAAGACTGCAGTTTTGTCTTCAACTTCTTAAGTGAAGGTATCTGAAATCGTTAGTTCTACGGCTCTACTAAGAAATTTTTACTAAGTATCCAACTTGCCTCTTGTTCTAAGTTGTTATCATCAATTTTTCTTCTCCGAAAACCTACAGGTTTTCTTGAGAATAATTTGAAAAATGACCGTTTCTTTTGCCGCTTTCGCTCTTGTATCAACTCCAATAAAACGTTGTAAAACTCGTTATCATCATACAACTTATTACAAACTTCCACCTCTTTGTCATAAGCCCTTATCAATGCTTTGAGGAATTTTTCCATGGACACGTCGCTATAATTCAAGGGCTCCTTTTCAACTTTATATAAATTTTCATTGTTTATGAGATTCTCCACCAAGGTTGATTCCAGTTGAATTTCGCTCCTGCTCTTTAAACAAGAATTGCATAAAATAAGTTTCCAGCCCCCCATAGAAAATGAAGAAGGGGCCCTTTCGACTTCTTTGACTTCGAGAAGTTGAGTCTCCGAAACACTGTCTCCATCTTTTACAATGGCAGCCATACGTTCATTCTCGATTGCTTCATTGTCTCTAGAAGCACTTAAAGCTCTATTTTCCAATATTCCTGACTCATTGTCGCTCAACAGAAACTGTAGGGAAAACTCTGTATTTTGCTCCTCGTCAGATTCTTTCAAACTGTTTATTTCCCTAACTTTTCTAGCAGACTTCCGACAGCTCTTTATCATCCCCTCAGAGTAAATATTCTCGTCCAAATCCTTATTGCTTGGCCTCTCGGTCAATTTGGATGGTTTGAATGGGACGGCAATTTTAGTCCTTTCAAAAAAATTGACTGGACAGTTTAGGTAGTAATTGCTAGATCTAATGGTGGAATAACCGCTCTTGACAGACCCTGAGTTGCTCTTGGCAAAGTAAGACATTTCCATGTTGTATTGGCATGTATTGATACTAAAGATATGGTCAAAGGGTCTAGTTAGGTCGACCAACAAAGTTTCTCGATGGGTGGCCTCATTGTCAATTGACGCCTCATCTTCGGAGAAGAACTTAAACGAGGAAGAAGTCGTCGCTAAGGTGGGGCAACTCATAGACTGAATTATTAAACGCCACCCATTCTCTTTCGAGCTCTCGCAGCTGATGAATTCTGCACCGTCGAGCTCTTTATCTGAAAGTACAGCCATTGGAGATGAGTCGCTTGAGAAATTATTCAGAGAAGCTGAATATATTTCCTCAATATTGAGTGTATCACCTAGAGCCGGAGGAGATTCAGCAATAGTGTGAACACCTGAAGAGTTTTCTTCTTGAAACTTTTCATGAAGGCCGTTACTCTCTGATGAATTTTCTAGGGCTAAAGGAAATCCAATATTAATGTGAACACTTGATGAGTTTTCTTTCTGAGACTTTTCAAGGTAGCATTCACTCTCTGACCGATCGTCTAGAGGTGGAGGAGGTTGGGTAATAGTGTGAACATTTGGAAAGTTCTCTTTCTGAGGGCTTCCGAAGTGCCCGTTGCTCTCTGACCGATATCTAGCGAACAACGATTGTATATTGTCCATTAATACCAGAAAGTTTTTGCAAGCGGAGCACTGATGTGCAAACTGAAGGCAGGTGCATATAGCTTCCTGGAACGTGTCATCGTCGATAGCTTTCAGGTTTAAAAGCCTCCTGCATATAGCTTTCAGACGTTCCTGGTCTTCATCCACGGTCATATTTATTCCATCTTCTTTCTCGAACTTACAATCATTATTTTTGAGATTACTAGTGGAATCAACCTCAGGACCTCGACTAAGTGATGCAGATGTCTCATCTTTATCTCGCCCTACAACGTTCTCTAAATTGAGACTGAGGATTGATTTTTCAAATGTCTGGTTTGCATGTTTAGGCTGATTAAGTGATGGTCGCACGTCGTAACTCTCATGCCCCATGTCCACATCTTTCCTGAAGGTAACATTTTTTTTCGTGTTCTTTCTCCTGGAGGCATCGTAAAGCTTCCCCTTCTGATATGCACTAATAAGCCCAGTGCTATAGTCTTTGGCCAGAACCAGCCCGACGATAAGTTTGTTTGTAACATATTGGTCCACAGAAGACCCGCATGACCTGGAGGTATATCTCAAGTTAAGGTTGTTAGCGCATTTATCCATAGTATTCTCCAAATCACTGCTATAGCTTTCGCCCTTGATTTCTAAAATGAATTCGTTTGTGTCCACAAATCCGGAGATTCCACAACAAATTTCCGACTTAGATCTATCAGTGTCATCCCTCAGAGGTCTTTTTACATCCACTAAAGATTTGCTCTTGAGACTGGAGCAATCTGGGTGTTCTATATCACTCACCAACGAAGAAGTACCCTCTGCTGCTTCATTCAAATCAAAGCTGCCTGACTGGCAACTTCGGATGGCTGCGTCCTCATTAATAAGCGGATTACTATCGGCTAAGGTCGAACTTGGAGATCTCGCATTAGGATCTCCAAAAGGATCATGGCTGTGGAACCAAGACTCTGCCACATCAGCAGGTTTTCTGATCTCAGCTTTATTGGTCTCAGGATTAATCTGGTTTCCATGGCACGGAATAGTTACGCCTCGAATCTCACTCATTGCTTCCTCACTAGCCTGGATCTTCTGAACACTTTGTTTTTTAGCAACGTCTACCATAATCTGTGTTGGACTTCTGCACACTTTAATGTATTGCCACGTAGATTCTTCCGTTTTAGCACCCCTAGGAGTTACAACAGGGAATAATTCAACTTGGACTTGCATTCTGGACTTGGTCGGTCCATATTGAATGCTTCTAATTTGAAGCTTTCTAGTGGAGGCTGTTTGAATAGAGTTTTTACTTTGGATGGGGGTTTCTTGGTGAGAATTGGAGAGTAGAGGCTGTTTAGGGCGTTTTATTTTTCTTGAGGATTTTGTGGCGACCTTTAGGGTAACAAAATAAAGTTATATAGGATGTCCGTTTCTGAGGCACAACCAGGTTGACCTCGGTATCGATAAAAAAAACACGAGGTCGGTTAAATTGGGGAAAAGGTGCGCAATTTGGAGTTCAAGAATATGCCGTTTCAAAATTTGAGTTCCTGATAACTTTCGGACATACAGTCAAACGGGGTAATGAGCAACTAAGGGGTAATAAGCTATAAAATTAGAAATTTTGTTTGAAAAAATTGTCGGTAACAGTGCAGCATGCACCTAAAGTGGACAGGCTCTATTTGCATTATAGTTCCCAGAAGGAAGAATCAGTATTCAACCCCATAGAGAAACCGATCCAGTAGATTAAATACGCACTTTTCTTACTCTTACCTATTTTATTTACACAGGACTAGGATATACACTAATTATCACAGCTTGGTATGTCTAATACTAAGGACGATGTTGGTTGTGCTTTATCTCGAGAAAGCTGAGGATCAAAAGAGAGATTTTTAAGGGATTGTTTCAGTTTTAAAGGCCAACGACCCCTTTCCGTCCGCCGCTGTTAGTCACCCGTCAAGTGCGACTTGGGTGACAGTGTCATTTGTCGGTGCAGATTCTCGGAGCGGAGGATCTCTCGAGTGATGCGTCACAAATTTGTGGTGGAACCAGCAGCGCGATAGTGTCATCCGTCTATCAATGACAGTGACAATGCCCTGCGAACCAGAGCAACATCTCGGTTCTGTAGAGGATTCAAAGAACGGCGGCAATGCATTCCGGATTATTCGACCAAAACTCTATAAAACCGTTGGTTAAACCAACAATGTCCTCTTTCCTCTTTTGGGCTTTGTCTTCTCTACATGTACTCCAACAACTGGTAACAATAATACTCTATACACCGTAGATATAAGTTTATTCTAAGTGTTGCAATAAACCATTCAAAAAGTAACTATTATGAGCCTAGGCTCATAATAGTTACTCAGGTTCATAACGTTTTGCCATAATACTAAAAACACTTTTAACATAGGTCTTCCTTCAAAGAGCTATAGCTCCTTTGGAAGGAATTTTTGGGCATATGTTTATAAGAACTTTTTTTCTTATTTTCGACTATACAATCCACCATTTCTTTTTAGTCCCCTAATTTCCAGACACCCTGTATAACCACAACTTACAAGACAAAAACTATTTTGACAAAACAGTCTACATACTGCAATATGCAAACGACACGACTCTTATCATACACGATAAAACCACCGAGAAAGCGGTGGATAAACTTCAAACACTGACGAACAGCACAATGACTTGGTTCTACAGATGGAGATTAACACCTAAAATCTCCAAACATTAACTTTTACTACTAAACCATTAGATTAAAGAAAACTTTCCAACAATAATAGCAGGTGGTCACCAAATTGTACCAAAACACGACATAAAATACCTGGGGACAATAATAGCAATAAAGATGAAATTCACTAAACACGCGCAAAAGACAAGAATAAAAATTATTAAAAAGATTAAGCACTTTAGAGTATTAACATACAAGGACAAGACAATTATTACCAAAATGACTATCAAAATCTACAACTTCATCTGTAGACCACTACTGGACGACAGACACATACTAAGAACGAATGCGACTGACAAAACAAGAAAACAAATACAAACTACAGAACAAATTGCACTAAGACTAATTACAAAGACAAGGCACCCTAGAAACCTTCTTCACAACCCATCCAACAAACTCTTATACAGAGTGATAATTTAAATTTCATATTTAGCCAGCTGTGGAATTTTACACAAGAGAAATAGAAGATAAAAAGTAGGTCGTAGCTTGATTATATGCTGCAAAATGACGTCAAAATTAATTTTTGATAAAGGAGCCGAGTGAGGTTATGTTGCTTTATTTGCTTTCAATTTTCAAGATTTCAATTAAACGTTCAGGCCATTTTTTAACAACACAAGAATCTAATTGTTTGAAAAATTCACGTTAATTGCTGAAAATGTTGTTCGTTCATTTCAATGCACACATTTTTCATAAAAGAATCGAATGAGGTTATGTTGCTTTTTTTATTTGAAATTTCAAGATTTTTTCAAATTAAACATTCTAGGCTATTTTTTAACAACACAAGTCTAATTGTTTGAAAAATTCACAATAATTGCTGAAAACATTGTTCATTCACAAATTTAGGTCCTTTTTAAGAAGTCTGTGACAGGTACCATAAAATATGTATATTTGAAATCCGACGTTTCGATTATCGGCAACCATCATCAACTTTGTTTTTTTTTTCATGAGCGTATTAATCTTGAATTTTCACGCTTTTGCTAAGGGAGTAGCTGATTATTTGTCTGCAATCGCCACGTTGTAGAAGAGGAAAAATTGCAGTGCTGAAGTGTCCATCATTTTGAATAACTTCGCCAAATAAACTGACGAAAAAATAAAAACGTTTTTCCAAAATTTCAGTTTTTTTCAAACATCTCCGAAAGTCATGGGAATTGCTCGAATTTTAAAACGGCATATTTTTCAACTCCACATTGCGCAACTTTGCTAACTCTCCATGGTTGAGCTTCAGAAACAGATACCATTTTTCATAAGCTACACAATCTAGAAACATCTCTGAAAAACGTTCTCGTTTTCTTTTAGGTAACACAACAGGGCCATGATAATCAATTCTCATGAACTAACCTGAACTAACCTGAACTGATCTAAACTAACGTAAACTAACCTTTTTTCAAGCGGAACAGGTGAATGTGTTAAACACCAACCAAAAGACATTGGTTGTGTTAATGTAATTAGACCTCCGGGTGTGGGACTCGCTCTAAGGAAGTATCCACGAAACACCCTTACCCCTTTTCATCTAGAATCCCATCCAAAACCACCGACAAACATTACTTCGGGTGGGGAATGGGGAGATTATTCAGGCCTAACCTAAACTAACCTGGACTACTTACACGAAATTATGACATGAATGAAACATATTTTTGTTATAAGAGAAAGTAGTTTTGAACTAGACTTTTGTACAGTTTTAACGACACTTTGTGTAAGCAAGAAGAGTCTGACTTACCTGTACGAGGGGCTCTTCAATTACTCTAATTGAAGAAACTGCTGTCGACTTTTTATTTCCGACATAAGCCATTTCAACTCTCTTCTTGTCTCTCCTGGCCTTTATTGGTAACATCAGTTCACTTTCGCCTAAAACATGAATAATTAGTTATTTTTTGTTTTTATGCAAGAGAACATATTCAAAGCTAACTAACTCACCCACTGCAACGTCCACAGCAAGTTCCGCTTCCAGTTCATTGTCTTTTTTATTCCCAGCAGTTCTTATAGGTGAAGCAGCTAAATCCACCTTAATTAGAGGAAGAGGCGAACCAACGGCTAAACCTATGTTATTAACAGGAGGAGTCGGTCTCTTAACAACTTTTGAGCCTTGAAAATCAGTAACACTCTGAAAAATCGGATTCGCATCTTCTTCAGGGCAACTGCCTTCTCTAGGCCTTATTCTCTGAGATTCTTTGCAAGAAGAGATTTGGGATTTCGTTCTTTTCTCGACAGAAAGGAAAAAATTGTTTGGTATTCTGTTACTTTTACTTTGAAGGCAAGGATCTGCTTTAAAAATTGCTTTCACGGCTTGCCTGGCACCACCGCATATGGTGACATCGGATTTTGAAATGTACATCTGCTGGCGGAAATTTAGATTGGAAAGCAACCTACAATCGCTATGGGATTTGTCTGGTCTGCAACATCTATAGACAAATTTTCAAAGTCAGTCTAGTGATATCACCAGTTCAAGTAGGAACACAGGGATTGTGCAACTGAGAGAAAGATCACAAAAGGTTAAATATGTCTCCGATAAACGAGATGAGTCGCGAGACTAGCAGTTGAAGTAGGCGGAGTCAGTCCAGTGTTCATATCTCGCATCGTTTCAGAATTTTTACTAATACAAATTCTAGTGAGAGATAATTTTTTTTTCACATTTATTTGTGTTGCTTTTATATTTTTAAAAATTTCCATCGCCAAGAAGGTAGCGAAATCAATACTAAACTCACCATCGAAGTAGACTCTTAGCTGCACTGACTCCGCCCACTTTCCTTTCTCTTTGTCGGAGGCATATTAAACCTTATGCAGTTCTTCTCCCACTTACACAGTCCCTGTAGTTCCACTTAAAGTGGTGATACCTGTATATTTCTACTTGAACTGGTGATACCTGTATATGGTACTTAACCTCACCTTAACAATAATACTCACCTACACTTTCCTTCTTCACAACAAACATGAATCTCACGGTCTGTGTTCTTGGACGGGATGCTGATATTGGAATCTTCGGTGTCCAGGTAATTTTCCGAGCAACTGCTAGTCAGCAGTCTACAATAGAACTCGTTGGTACCAGTAATAGGGACAAAATATTGCCCGTTTTTAGCATTAAAGCAAATGTTTGAAAATCCCTCGATGGTGTTATTCAAATTTGAATTTCGTGGAGTGGAAAGCTGGTTAGAACTTTTGGGCTTCTGCAAAACTTCGGTATCCACCCTCTGACTTTTATTTTGCAAGTTCTGTTCTCTGATAGTGTCCTTTTCCGAAAGATCTGAAACTATGCGGGTGCTATCATTCAGAAGAGTCCTCCCATCACAACTTCCCTCCGAGACGTTATCTTCAATCGCAAAATATTTATAATACAATTTAAACCTCCGACACAATTTCCTCTTCTCCGACAAGTCTCGACCACCCGAGTACTTTTTCTCTTTGTTTCCCATCACATCAGTTATTCTGATTTTCTGAGGATGAATCGCAGTAATTGAGAAAATTTTGCATTCAAGCCTTTTAGTATTTCGTGCCTCTTCGACATGCTTGAAATCCTGGATGGTAGGCTCAATTCCATTTACACCAAAATCATGTCTAGAAGATTGGGATTCTTTAAAACTATCCGGGAGCAGGAAGATTTGTTCCAGATGCGGACTTCGCTTTGTAACGCGGGTCCTTAGAGGACTTCTCAAAAATTCGTTGTAGGGGTTTGAAGGTGACTTCGGTTTGGTTATGGATATCTCTTGATGGTCAGGTTCTTGCGCAAACTTCCAACAGCTTCGAGGGTTGCTCTCGTGGTACCTCCCAACTTTTTTGCTAGTAGAGATGATTTTCTGCTTTGAGCTTGAATCAGAGCTGTATGGACTCATCATATGTAGTTGCGGATATTTTTGGGGCCGCTTTTCGCTATTACAAGCCTGATTGTCGGGAAAATAAATTGACGAATGAGTCGTTTTATCTTTTTGAACTCTTCTTCTGCGACCATAATTATGCCGAGATTTATGTGTTAGCACGAAGTTGTCCGGAAATTTATCTGGAGATATATTGGGCAATGTTGCAGAAACTTCTTGGTTCTTTGCTAGAGCTGCTTGATCTTCTGAAGGGATGCGGTCTGATTTTCGTCGAGAATGATGATGCTTGTGGGCTCGATTCTTGAACACCTTAATTGCGCTGACATGGATATCTTTGTGAGCATTTGCTGTTGGTAGATCGGTACTAATTTTTTTTCTACTCCCTCGAGTTTCTTTTTCAATCGGCTCTTCCTTAAGTCGCCTTAAAACTTCATTCACTATATCCTCCTTTATCGTAGATCTTGTTGCGTGGCCTTTAACACACTTTCCGCTTTTGCAAGACTTTCGTCCTTTCCTCACTGATTTGCTGATATTGCTCACATGCTCTACTTTCAGCTTTATCTCCTTGCTTTCGTTGATTAATGTGTTCAGTTTTCGGTCTATCAACGATTGGATTTTTTTCAAGTAAGTCTCCTCTACAATTTGATAAATTTTGTGGTCTTCACTTTGAAAGTGTTCGCCGCGCGAACACTTTCTTGAATGACTGCACTCCCTTGTAACATGGTGCTTTGTCTTTGATTTAATCTTCTGCTGCCACTGACCTCTTACACACTCTTCAGTCCCCGATTTAACCTTGCTGATGTTATTCCCCGCGTCTTTATGTTTTCTGGCTTCAATCGGCATATTTCCTCTCTGTTGAACTCCGGACTTGTAATCAGCGTTCCTCATCTCAGCTACAAGTTCTTCACTTTCAGACTGCTTGCTCTTTTTCTTGAACTTTGTCAAATTTTGCTCCATCCTGCCATTGTTCGGGTCCGCCCTGGTTTTTAAGCAAGGAACATACTTTTGCCTAGAGGATCCTGCCAGTTGATTATCATCTTTGCTCTCTTTCTTTGAATGTCGATATAAATACTTAACTTTAGCAAGGTTCTTGTAATTTTTCAGCGAAGGGGGAACATGGCTCACTTGGCAGTATATAACTTCCTGGACTCTATTGAAGTTCTGCATATTCAAAAGCGAGGATCTATCTGTGGATCTGTGACCTTTCTGCAAAGACTTTCCACGCCTATCCTTCACTTCTTGGGAATTATCGATAAGTGCTGCGTTCTGCTGCTCTTTTTCTTCTCTTTGACCACATTTATCATCTTTTCTAATATCCCGTTCGTGACTTCTTCGAATGAGATGATTTTGTTTTTGTTCCCATTTTCTCTCGTCCTCTTTATCCTTCCATTCTATCGACTTTTGAACGCCATCGTTGAAGGATTTTTCTTTTCTGAAGAGCAGTTTCGTATTAGTTATGGTGGTGTTAAGTGAGTGGTGTTTGAATGCGATTTCGTGTGCTTTTGCTTCCGGTTTTTTAGATCGTCGGAGAGAATGCCTTTTTCCTAAAAATAACCTATACGTAGCAAAAAAAAATAAGATATCATTAATTAACCTCTGCCCTTTTTAGCTTCTCTCTGGACATCTGCAGACTTCATCTTACCGGCTTGGGTTGACTCCATATAGTCTCCACAAGCATTGTCGTCAAATTTAAAACTGTCTATGATAAATTCTTCTTCACTTTCAGATATCGAATCTGCCCTTTTTCGCCTGCAACTGCTCCTAGAGTTAGAATGGTGCATGTCTTTGCAGCGTTGTGGGTTCTTGTGTTCCTTCGGCGATTCCTGCTCAAAGAGTCGGATATGTGCAGTAAATCATTTAAAATCGAAAAAAAAAACTTTTATCAATTTAGAGTAAATTTCTTTCATATATGACTTTGCATGAAGTTTCACAGTTCAGATCAATGTCATGTAAAAATAGGTAGGAAGGTACTGACTGGTTCTCAATGGTTATAACGTAACCAAAAGAGTTCAAGAGACTGTGGTTTTTAAAGCCGGATTGAAATGCTGGATTTATCCTAGAGAACTTATAGAATTGTTTATGTCCATGAGAGCCCACGTAAATCATTTTTGTTTAGTGTGTATCGACTGTGACATCATATGGTACCTCTCACAGTCACCAAATTTACCAAATCTGGGTAGGTGCTGTAGAGGTCTTCGAAAACACAAATTTAAATCGAATTCATCTTTATAAGCAAATTTTGAATCAATCAAATGAAAGGAACCGATGAAGGTCAGGTGCTTTTCAAGGTCAGATTAAGGTTCGAAAGTTTCTTAAGTTCATATTTATCTTTCAGAGATCAATCCCATTTCGAACCCACAATGGATCAATCCCACAACAAGCTTCTACTAGTCCCTATAGAAAAAGCTTTCGAGTAAGAGAATCAATTAAAAATTCTTTAAAGTATTTGATAATCGAAAAACCAGTGGCGTTCACACAATTTTGTACTAAAAAATTTCATGAAAATTCTATGCTCCGATTTCAACGAGATTTGGTTCCGCAGTGAGGAGTACCATAAAACATTGACATGCCGCGATCAAACCTTGAGTTGAATAACTTTAACTTTTTGGCTCAAAAATTTTCACGATGTTCATTAAGTCCACGGTATTTTTCAGACCAAAAAATCGAAGCTTGTCCAATTCAAGTTTTGACCTCAGCAGTATGAATCCTGTATGTATAATGTGAAGCCAAATATCTCTTTGAAATCGGAGCAATTGGATTTTTTACTTTTGTTACACAAAATTATCATCTATCCCACTGGTTTGTCGAAGTCCAAATTTTCGTATAAATCGTGTAAATACTGATCCAAAAAATTTGACTCTTTTTACGATATTCGTGTGTTTCTTCTGCCATACGTTGAGATAAAAGAACTGTATAAAAGTATGTGTTTACTACTCGTCTAATTTTCTTTGTAGATGTAAATCACTTAAGACTCTTATTCCATAAGAATAATTAAAATAGATACTCTCTTTAAAAGAGACTTTTAAAGAGATTATTGAGTATGTTGAATGACCCCGAAGTACGTTTTCTCGCCGTTTTTAATAAAAGTTATTATTTACCTAACAATTTAAGACGCGCTTTATTTTTTATTGAATTTACTCCTAATTTAGGCAAGTTTTACCAAATATATTAATGGAGAAAAATCATACAGTAATCATACAGACTATTCCTAAACTAAAACCATTAGTTCAATAAAATTACACGAGCGTTTGAAAGTGTTGCAAAAAGTATACAACTTAGGAGTGTTATAATGAAACAAGTAATAAAATTAATCTTGTGCTTCTTGATGGTCGTAAAGTCCTTTAGGCAAAAAATGGATACAGAAAATTTAATAACACACATCCCAATCTCCTGCAGTGATATGAATAAGCATATAAATGAGGTATTTAATGAAACAGGAATATTCTCAAAAATAAAAGTAATCCACGTTAGAGGGTTACACATAATGAGCGAATAATACTGATACCTATTTGAGTTGGAGAATGATTAGTATAGCTTTAATATCCCGAACAAAACTGAGTGCAAATAGTGGTAGGAAAAATATATAAATATTAAGGCCTATTGTGACTATCCCTCATTCCAGCTTTGCGTTTAAATTATCTTTCGAGTATCGAAAACGATTCTTGAAGTGCTCGAATTATTAAACGCAGAGCTGGAATAAAGCATAAAGTCGTAACATGCCTTAATCTTCTCAGATTTAATATCCCTCGAGAAAATATTAGAAATTTCTATTGGAAAAATAAAGTAAACCCGGCTAAAATTAAATTTTTGTATACCTTTGAACTGAAAAATGAAAAAAGATTAGAATTCTGTTTGTGGGTTCAGGAAGAATATCTGGCAAATAAAAATTTTTTAGGGAAATTTTGTTTCCATATTATCGTTTAAGTTTCAAAGGATTTATGATCAGGGGCGAAAAAACAGTTTTTTGAAAATATGGCGAACACATGATAACGGGCACGGCGTTTCAGTCATGCACTGGTCTCACTGGCAAAAATAATATAAACATTAGAAGAATAATTATTCAAATAAATGTATTACAATATTACTTTATACACTTTTTACAATACAATAGTTACAAAATTGTACTTAAATAAAGACCAAAAAAATTTACAAAATAAACGATCTTTTCAAATAGGTACCACCGTATATTATATCAACGTTTAAATATTACAGGAGTATATAGAAGGGAAAATTAAAAGGGGTAACGTTATTTAGTACAGCTGTTGTAATAAAAAAAACTTGAAAAGCGTATTTTTCTACGAATAATAATAATTATTTAAGCAGTAAAGATCAAAAGAAAATTGTTATGAGAAGGAGAGCGTTTTGTGACAAAATTTTGAAAGTATGATTATCTTTAGCCGGATTATACGTCATTATCATTACAGCACCAGTACCAACGGGAGCCGGATTCTTTTATAGGGCGAATTTTTGGGGCTTAAGATTAATCAAGTTAAAATCCCTCCTCGTATCAGCTGATATTAATCGGATATTAGTTTTGACAATAGATTCATAGCGATGTATTTCATATGGATATAAAAATATATAGGTAACGGACTTAATTCAATCAGTTTAAACCATAACTCAACAGCTCACCCTTAGAGCACTTACTTTTGTAATCTCAATAGAAGATTCAGAATTTTTTGGCAATATTTAAAATCATTAAAAAATCCTACTTAGTAATAAAAACAACAGACTAAACGCTAGACTTTCCTTTGTGGCTTCTTGGTTGCTCTGCCTAATGAATCGTTCTCGGAGCCTGAACTATGAACACCTGTATATATATACACCTGTATAATAAGAATCTTAATTAATGCTTTACATTTCTAATAACAAATTAGCAAAACTAGTGCAATCACTATTTTTTTCTATCTATTGTAACTGTTATAGTAAAGAGGTAATGGTTAAAGTTAAATTCGATCAAAAAGAATATCATTTTAAAAATTTTATTACCTTTTGAATTTCTTCCATTGCTCCTAGGTTGGGGTCTTTTATAGTCTCTCCTATCGTCCCGTAATTGGTCTCGATCGTTGTATGGACTGTATCCTCGTATAGGTGGTGGGGACGCAGCGTATTCGGAATCATATGGTGGCGAGGGAGTTCTTCGATCATACCTATTAATTTGTGTAACTTATACCTATATTGTCTATTACATCCTAGTTACTAAAGTTTAGTTACTTACGCTAACCTGAGCCAACCTGAATTAAACGCTTGGCCACGATCCTTAAGAGAGTGATAAATTGGAAAGTTTAGAAGCATTTTGACCCTTGTTCATATCGGCATCGGGCAAAACGTCTGTCTGAACACAGTACAGGCTTTTTTAGAATTCCGAAGGTTGATAATAAAACATGCCAAAAGGTTTATCTTAAACCCAAAGTACCATCGGAAAGTGGTATATAACAGTTGTTGGCAGTACAGTTTGTTGCCGGTATAATAAAAACCACACCGCCGGAATTTCCCATAAGGTCATATATCTATGCAAAATTGAACTCAAAGAACCAGAGTTTAGAGACAACATTTGGTGATTTCAAAAAGTAAAAAATTAGAGGCCGATAAAGGGCCAATTCCCAGACTGAACAGATCCTTTCATCTCACTCATTACAGCTTTATGGTCGCTAGGACAGTAGAAGGGGGATTGGGAGTGGAGAATTAAGGTATCTACTCGGTTGTCAAGGCAGTTTTTACTCTTGAAATCATCAACGACTAGGTACTCTCGTAGAAAAGAACTTAGATTAAACATATTTAGACAATACATACTCAAAAGAATGAAACCGAAACAAGTTTCAATTCAGTTTCTCTCGTCTAACCAAAATGAGAGTGATCCTTCGATATCACAACCCTAAAATCAACCGCAGAAGCAGTCCACTAAATTTATATCGGTGTCCAGGGAAAGAAGTATAAATTCCCCCGAACAACGTTTGATGCCAATGCGAACGAAGTTAAGTATTTTATCAAAAATCATGCGGTAACTAATATTTATTGTTGGACGTGTCTAGTATATTTTCTTTAACTTTTGAGAAATAAAATGACAACTTTGTTAATCGAAACCAGAGACTAAATTTCATTTCGCAAATAGTTACGTAATGAAAGCAAGTACCTTCATTTTCTACTACAGTTAAAAAATGGAACCAGTAACAGCAATAGTTGCTGTAATTCTATAGATACAGGACAAAGCTCGAGTATCTTTAAAAAAAAGACCTATCAAAGGTACGGATCGTGAGCTATTTTAACTCATACTCTCACATCAAATTTCATTTTCATTATCTGAGTGCCGGAGAAGATTATACCAAAATTTTAATTGCACAACAATTGCATTTACCCTGAGTTTTGTAAAAAAAATGTTACTAAAGTGTCGTTCCTAATTCCTAAATCATACCTATCATATTCAGAATAAACCGTGGATTCGGGACTATATCTGCCACCTACAGGAGGAGGAGAGCTCATTCTGCCTAAAGGTGGAGGTCTATGATCTCCTGAAATAAGAATAAGCTATTAGAGACAAACACATTACTATTTCTTGTATAATTTTTCATAACATTAAATGGCACACTTCAGTAAATAATCCTATATAATGTAGCTCATGGTCTAACATCTTTTACAACTTTGCCCGGGATAAACCGATGTTTTATGCTTACCTGGAAACATTCCAGGTGTTAAACCAGGCAAGAACGGCGGCATCCCGCTAATATCGCTCAGTGGTGACATCATTCCATCCAAGGGAGGTGGCGGCATGAACGGCGCTCCTGCTAGTGGGGGTGGTAAAAATGGCGGAGGCGGCATCACCTTAAGCGGTGGAGATTTGGTAATATGGTCCCGGGGATTGAAAAGTAATGGAGGTGATTGAGTCGGGTTGGGTGAAACTGGAAGTTCGCCATTCTGATGGTGCGGGGGAGGTGATTGCAGCCCTGAAGAGACAAACAAAACGAGAGAAAGATGACGTCGTTGTCAGGACATAATATTAAAAAAAAATTTTAATGAGTGTACAAGTAGGTGTTATAAAAAAATTAGTGGTCATATTGTAAGATTTTAAATTGATTGAAATTTGGTACTTTCGAATTTTCTTACTAATGGAATTATTTCCCTCAGCAAGTGTACGTTCTCTTAACGTCAGTCGATTCCTCAAAATCGCCGCTTCATGCCTCGCTTCCTCCAGCTTTCTTTCTGCCTGACGTTGGGTTACCCAATTTTCTTGATTCTTCTTCTCAAGCATCGAAATTTGACTCTTGAGCTCAACCTCCTGGTTTATAATTTCTTGTTTTAGATTCTCGTTTTGACATCTAAAAAAGTATTTTACATTAAAGTGTTCGATTCATTGCCTTAACATTCACTTGTAATTTTGCAGTTCTTCTTGCATGTAGCGTATTCGTTCGGTAGTAGATGTGGCTTCACCCTCTTTCGTTGCCCATAACGACTCATGTTTATTTATTTCCCTATTGATGACAAAAATCAACAAATATATTACAAATAAGTACACTATAACATCTTACTTCCGCATTTGTGCCTCCTTTTCCTTGAAATAGTTGTTCAGTACTTCCAGCTTGGTATTAATTTCCACCTTGTCTTTATCTGCTCTCTCATATTTCAGCCTTAACTCTTCAATCTCTTGGGTTAAATTCTGAAGTTGCGTTGTATACGACACATTAGCTTCCCTTTCTGTATATGGAGAAATTCGGTTTTATCAAAATCCCGTCAGTTCTTGTACGAGCAACATACCTTTAGATAATTGTTGAGAGTATTTCAAGTTTTCAGACTTCATTTGTTCCAATTGTGCTTTCACCTCACTAACATCTAGGAAAGATTTTAATGCATTCTTATCATTTTTAACAGATTTCACAGTATTTAAGGTCTCTTTTAATGAATCGTATTCTTTGATCTTAGTATCCGATAGTCTCTGAAGTTCGGCAACTTTCTGATTTAAACTCTAAAAAATAAAAAACGATACTTAGGAAATAAACAGTTATACCTTTGATGAACTTACAATAATATTGTTTCTTAAAACGTGCTCTTGGGTTAAGGCCTCTTTACACTTATTTTTGTATATTGCTATTTCGCTCTCTAAACTTCCATGTTGTCGGTCTTTCTCTTCTTCAATCTTTAATATTTTTTCAACCATCTAAAAAAATTTTATCCATGAGAAGTTGTGTTCGCGTAGTTTTTAATGTAGTCATAAAATTATGGTACGCGCATAAGACGCCACAATTCCCTCTTCCAATTTCATCACGTTACATGTCCTATGGCAAACCTTGTCAGTTTAGCAGGTATAATATTTAATTATTAAAGAATACCATATTTTTTAAAATGTTTGTAAAATTTGTAACCACACTCAATAATTCTCATTCCTCACAAAAAAAATTTATTTTCATGCGAAAAATATTTAAATCTTGGAATAAATATAACATCCATCCTTCTAAGTGAAAAACAAATAGAAAAAAATATAAAAATAATAAAAGTGAATTAATATGCTTACCATATCAACTTCTCCTTGTAAATCACCAACTTTCTTCTTTGTAATATCCAACTCAAGCTTAATTTCATAATTCTCAGTCTCCCGAATACTGAGAGTGTTATTTAGGCTGTTAATAGTGTTTTGCTGTTCCAATAAACGTTTTTGCATCTGCTCAATATTATCTTTAAGAATTTCGCTTCCATCGCCAGAATTTAACATTTCTGATATGATCTTATTAAGTTCAATTCCAACTTCAGTGGAATTATCTAATTCCTTTTCCAAAGCTAGGATCTGATCCTCAAGAGCCAGTTTTTCTTCGATTGTTTTAGACAGTTTAGTATTCAGTTCATTGACAACCTATAAAATTAGTATACTGGCTGACTCGAACTGAATTTACAAGGTGCCCCCAATTTCAATTTCAACAGGTCAATCTTAGTAACCATAAGAGATACATGATTAAAAGAAGACAAAGTTTCGTATACTAGTGAAGAACTCTATTCTGTAGGAATGTCATCTTAGTTTTGATGTACTATGTTACTGTCAAAAAGTCAGAAAATACAAGTATGAAAATTTACACATTTTCAATTTATTGAATTGATTTGAAAACAATTAAAATTTGTAAAATGATAAAACTAAATATTAATCTGCGCTTAAAAAGTCACCTTTGCCTCCATTTAATAGATTCTCTTAAAATTCCTGAGATTTCTATGTTGGGTCAATAGGGATGAATAATGAAAAATAATTATCTACTAAACTTAAAAATTACATATGGAAAAACATTTTTAAATACAAATAATTACCCTTACTTCATTTGGCACAGTTTCCACAACTAACTGAGTTTTTTCTTCAACAAATAATGTTGTTTTCTCGTGCAGTGCATCGTTCTCCTTTAATGTTGTCAACAACTGCTGCTCTAATTTATTAATTCGTGCTATTAATGGTCCTTCCCGTCGACACTTATCAACCAAAATCCACACAAATATTAAAACCAGAACTGAGAACGAGGTAGTAGTGAGGTATAAGAACAGATCTGAACTAAAAGCTTCCACGAAGAGCTTCTGCAATATGTCGAACAAAGTTGTAAATTAATAACAGTTGTTTCAGTTTCATAATTAATTTGATTAATAAAAATATAAATCATGTTTATAATTATACACAAAATATTAATATTTACTTCAAAGTTCTCCGCGCTAAAGCTTCTCAGCAATTTGTCCTGCTTAGATATAGAAAGTACTTCATCTTGAGGACAGTCGTTACCATCTTTATCACAGAAACCTTCTTTGACAATCTGGGGGCACTGTTCTGGCTTACTATCACAGGTTTGGTCGTCATTAGGTTTCTGGTTTAAATTACTCAGAGAATGGCCAATATCGACATCATCATTTATATCATGACCCTAAAACGAATATAGAAAAAAATCTTCATTTTCCTGCATATCCCATTTGCACATTATTTGAAAGATAGACCAAAATCAAAGTAAAATTTCCACGGACAACCGCTTTGAAAATAATGAAAATGGAAAATAGGATAGATCTTGATCTGACATTCGCTCTTATGGACTTGCAAAATTAACCATGGTATTAATCTTGCTGCAATTCTCACTTAATGGGTCTAAATCTGTAATTTAATTCCAATGATGTGAGTGATTTTGTTGTTTGGTTAATGTATTGGTAATCTGATCACGTCCCAACTCTCACATTTAGAAGATATATTTAGCAGTAGGTAACAAATCAACTTTACTCTATGAACCCTCTTAAATTGAACTTATATTGTAGCTTTATCATCTTACCTTTTGAATTCCAACATTATGACTAATGTCTTCTGTGAAAGATGGCTTAACTTGCTCATGTATATTACTTTTTTCATCGCTAAAGCCGAAAAGGGACAGTATTCCTGAAAAAAATCCACCTGCTGAAGATGCACTATGCTGTTGTTGAAAATTATTTGGGTCAGCAGAAGTCTCCTTTGTAATTTCAATTTCTTCAGGTGGGTTAACTACTTTATCTGTAATTCTGTCATTACTCAAATCAACATTTTCCATCTTTTCTGTACCAAAATAATCTGTTATAGAATTTTTCCCTTCCGCGTTATTAGCTTCAGCTTTATTTTCAATAAAATCTACTATCTTTTCTTTATTTTCTTCAAGAACTAGATGGCTAGAATTATCATCAGGTAAACCATTTATTTCACTAGCTGACTCAACAGTATCTTCCTGCTTGGAGACCAAATTAAACAAAGGCAAAATGTTTCCAATACCGCCAAAAATACCTTCACCTTTCGATTCTTCATTTTTTAGAGTTTCACCATTGTCAACTTGAACATCATTTTTAACAGGTGAATCATGTGGGTTTGAGACAAAGGATTCAGCAGATATTGTGTCAGAAGGATCTGATATTACAGCCTCTACTTCTGGAGCCAAAACTTCAATTTCAATAGGAACTTGAGTTATAGGAACTACATTATTATTGTTTTCTTCTGGGGGAGCAAAGTGTTTAACATTTTCACTTGGTTCACTGCCCTCTTCATTCTGAAGACCAACATCACCAGAAGCAGCAGAAAGAGTTTGTGTATTGTCCTCTTCAGAGCTATTGGAAATAGTTTCCTTTGTGGCCTCTGAAACTATAGACCCTGTGTTCACTTCAAGTGCGATTTCTTTTTTTTGAGCTTCTAATGGAAGTACATCATTATCAATTTTTTTTTCTGGAAGTGTAGTACTTATTTTATCAATGTTTGGTGGTGCGACAACAGTAGGGCCTCCTGTTGTATCTAGAACGAAACAAATCTTATTGAAATAGCTATTCATTTAACCAGATAAGAAAGACGACATATTGTTTAACGTCCCCATTCTGCGGCAAGAACGAAGCGAACTTTCGTTTCGTTCGTCAACACGAGTTGAACAAGGTCATCTTTATTTTTAACAATCTTGTCTTAAGAAAAAATTCATATAAAGGTGTTATTAATAGTAGATGAATAATTTTTAAATGATAGAAAATGAAGTTGCATAAAATGTCATTTCCTAAGCTCTAAATCATATTAACACCGCTCAAGTGATGTTTTACAGCGTGGTGGCAATCAAAAATTCTTTCACAATAATCTTTCCATCAAGTTTTAAACCAGTGCAATATAACACGTACAGTTAAATCCATTAAACATATAACTACGTTCACGTACTGAGGCAGCCATTTATATAACAAAATACCTGAAAGCGAAAAGAAACGTAACCTGAAAATTCGATTTCATTTAATCAAACGAAATAATTATACATTTGACATTTACACTGTGTTCCAGTTTTAAATATTTTCAGCTGTATGTGACGACGATCTCACGATTAGAAAATTAAACGATTTCTAAAAAGCCAACGGCTTTCAAAATGTTTATTTGTAAAAATTAGAAAATAGGTATTTGCTTCACTTGCTTACAATTTCTATGCCTGAAATAAAAGGGTAAAAAATATGTAACATATAATTTACCTTCATATTTGTTAAATTGTTCTCTCCCACTAACTGGTAACACCTTCTCAGTTGCACCAATTACAAATCCTTCATTTTTTTGATTTGCTTCTACATTTTCTATTGCATTACTGACATCATTCCCTAATATGTTGTGCAAAATTTGAGAGGATGTATCTGCTTTCTTAATGGAATCAGTAGCAGTATCTTGTATCACAGTTTCCATCTTATTAGTAGGTGACTCATTTAATTCAAAATCTGCTTCATCATCAGAATCATCTTCTGTATCATCTCCATTATCATCTTCACCTTCCTAAATTTCCAAGTTGGTATGTGAAAATGTTTTCTTATATCTAGACTACTTCTGGAAAGTTTATCATGAGATGAGGAAAAATTTTAAATATCAAAGTTGTAAGATTTCTCATAAATCACTAGAAAATGTTATTGGATGAAAAAAATTAACATTAAAAAGTTCAAAAAAAAATATATAAAATTGGTAAATTTCTAATAAAACACATATTTTTTGAAAATGAATCGCAGTTATTATAGTTAGGTGTTATGAAATGCTAGAATTTCAATTTATAAATATAATTGATTTGAAAACATTAAACAATGTAATGTCAACATATATATTTTTCAAATCAGAGAAAAATATACAGAATATTCAAGGCAAGTTTTATATTTAAAATTATTTTCTGTCCTCAATAATAAACTGACTCAAAGTGTCTAAATATAGGTAAACATGCTATATGTAAAATCTTTGTAAATCTAAAAAAATGCCTTGCTTACTTCTTCTTCATCAGATTGATCCTCTGTTGGTGTAGGTTGTGTAACATTTTCTGCTATGCTTTCCTTGGAAGATACATCAGGTTTATCCACAGGTGAGCTGTCGGGAACTATAACAATATTTGTAAATAGTAACAGAAAAATTATACATTCTCATCATTGTACAAACAAGGCCTGTGACTAAACCAAAACACAAGTAAAACACAGAGTACTCACACCATTATGTTGTATTCTTTATCAATCCAATTAACCACATATTTAGTTATTCTGATTAAATGCTTGCCAAATAGCTACATTATATTATATGAATATAAAATATGAACTGATTAAGATTATTATATCTTACGACTGTAACTTCAAGAATACACTCCTCTAAATAAATAAAACATTTGCAATCCTAAGAAAACAATTTAAAGCTATTTTTGTTTTTTGTTTATTTTTGTTAAAAAATTAATCAATTAAAAGATACTTAAATACAAAATTTTGTCAATTTCTTTAAATCAATTTAGCTGAGTTATCATGCGTTCTAAGGAAATAATGTAAATATACAAGTTGTAAAGAATATTACCTAGAACCAAAAGACACTTATTAGATTTTTTCCGAAAGGTGTCATTTTTAAAATATGACATAACTTTATTTGTTAACTAAAAAAAAGCCAAAAACCCAGAGTTAACTAACCTGCTTCTAATGGTTTTGTATCTTGAAATTCCTCCAGCACGTTTCCATCGTGTGATGGTGCTTCTGTACTCAGACTAGCTACATCGAAAGGTATTTTAGTTCCATCAACGATTTCAAAAGCCTCCAAAGTGGTATCAGCCTTTATTTCTGGAATCTTATTTTCACTTTTCAACAGCACTTGCTCCTCTTCTGATAGTTGTGTGTTCACCAGTATTTTAGGACGCTGGACCCGATGCGTTTCACTTATAAAGTCCTTATTTGCATAGCCTCGTTTGCCAGCTATCTCAACACCAAGAAGATCTGATCTAGTTCCTGCTCCATAGCTAAATATCTTTACTTCCTCATCCGGGCCAAAAGAAAGTATGCCTTCCTCTATGCTATTGTACTTTTTTAATGTTTTTCCGATCGAAATAAGGCCTGAAATTGATAGGTAAGCAGATTTGGTACTTAAGCGATATGTCATTCATTGAATATAATACTATGGTTGTAGGATACCTGAGCATTTCTCGTCCACACACAGCCGCTTATCTGATATTTCTGATCGCGAGAAATGTATAATTAAAGTAAATATAACAAAATATACCGATTTAAAACTAAACATTTTGGCATACTTTCGCGTACCGTTTAAAATTTATTCTGAATTCTGAAAGCCACATCACTGTTTTTCGATTTGCTGCGTCCTCTGGTGGAGACTATACAAACAAATATAAAAAAACATATGATTAAAGCCTGATTGACACTAGCGAGTCACGAATAGCAATATCGACATTGCATTCTCTATATACAAGTCAGCCATGATGTATAAAGGCAACAGCGCATTCAACCATGTACTTGTTTTACCTTTGTGTGACAAATTACTATTATTTAAATTTTTAATAGTAATTGTTAATTTATAATCATTATTTGTATTAATACGATACCTTTGATTAAAAAACCGTGCGTTATCACATGTAATATTTTCATTGCCCGGTTAATAACGGCAAAAATTTAATTTGTCTTAGTAGGAGTAGGTCATAACCTGACGCCCTTACTGGTACAATCAATAGTTATAAATCAGTTGATCACAATACGCCGGTTGATTTAATTCAACAATTTTAATAGCTGTTAATACGAACAGCTTTTGAAAAGGATCAAGGAATTACATCGGTTAGTTAAAAAAAAAGCTGTAAACATTACATTTCATGTCTGTGCAGAGAATAACAATAGAAAATTGGTGGGGAATATTTTACTTTTTCTGATAAAGAAAAAAGGGAAGGAAAGGCTTTTGATAAGAAAAAAAGTCCTTTTTGAGAGCAGTATATATTTTGATATCACTATTACCTTTAATTTTATTCCCAGAAAATAAAATGAAAACCCTCCTACGATATAAAAAAATATGTTCCAAATAGGTAGGTATGGTATTTGAAGAGGATATTCCTGAAAATCCTTATTTATAATTATTTTTTATTTTTACTCTTTTTATAAATTTAATGAATCTGCAAGGATTCCTTATTTCTGAACCGCATCTCGTATACAACCAGACATACACCTACAAGTTTTGAAGTAGCTTCGTTCACCATATTGTCTAGAAAGTATCTTTCCCAATTTTTTTATTGTTATTTTGAGAAATTAAAACTCTTTTAAGAAAAAACATATGTTATGTCTCATAATCTACGTTTTACGTTAGCTGTAAGTGGAAATTAAATATCTCACACGTCTTCAATCCTCTTCCTCAATCGTCCCATAAAGTAAATTTAAGTTTTACAAGTGGCAATTTATTTAAAAACACATTTTTTTAATATTTGACCGAAGAGTTCATTTATAATGTCTATAGATTTCAACTGCAAGCAATAAATTTCGTTAAGGTAACTGTCTTAATGTGTTATTAAGATCTCGGTGATATCAACAGTAGTATAGAACAGGAACTAATTAAATTCCATTACTGAAATAATGATTAAATTCATATTTCCAGTTCTTTGTTTTTTCTTTATTTTCTCCTTATAGAAGTCTATAAATCTCAAATTCAAGCTGCCACTTGAAAATAAATGACGAAGCTATTTTCTTTTAGAGAAGATATAGAAGATTTATTTATATTTAGAGAAGATCTAATAGATTTAATTACAGCACAGTAGATTTAAATGTATATTTTTTAGATTACATTGTAGTATTTTGAAATAAAGAAATCTACCCAAACGAACACCCTCTTGATTTATTCGCAATGCCGGACTTGCCGAAAAAAAATCAACGAATTCAATCGGGTCACTTTAAAAAAAGGTCTAGCCGGGTCGGTAAAAAGCATTCCTCTGCCGCATTTAACCATGTTACGTTAAAACAAATATCAGATTAAACATGAAAAATGCTCATTTATAAATTTTTCGGCTTCCGACGCGCTCTGGGCCATAATGTTTCGCTCTCAACGACCGTGTTTCTTTAAATGCGGAGATTCTGAGGATTGATAACAGTTTACTTTAAATTCCAGTAGCACTCTTTTTATCGGCGAAATAATTATTTTTTCGTCGTCGTCTCGATTAGAGAAAACTGAAATATCTAAATACAATTCACACAGAAACTGTTGGTGTCTAACTCCCTGTATTATAAAAACAAAGCCGTTTTTAGATCTATGTTTATAATAGTCAGTGTGTCTAAATATTAATTTTACAAAAAAAAGTCATGTTTCATAAAACATTCTGTATGATCTAAAATGAAATTATCAGACACCAAATTTTTGGAGTCGTGTAGCAGCTTCCTTAAAAATAAGAAATTTGCTCAAGAAAATTTTATTATTGTTAATTTCAATAACACATATTTATCTCTTGTTTATTGAACACATGCTAACTTTTCATCTCTTAATATGTTTTCATAATAATTGCCGAATTTAAATAAGAAATTAATGCATAACAATTATTTATTTTATTAATAGAAAAAAATTAATAAGAAAAGTTGATAATTTTGTGTGCAACTATGTAGGACTATTTATTTTAATTTCAAGCCATTCCATTAGTGCCACGAGATAGTCACTCTTTGTTCCGAAACATTTAATCGTTCTTTGACAGTGAAATTGAATTTAGTATTACAAGAACGTCAACAAATTTGGTTACTACAAAACGGTGTCTCATGTCATAGTATATTTGCTGTTAGAGAATACCTTCGATATATTTTCAATGGAAAAGTAATTCACAGATATTCAAATATTTTTTGGTCTACTAGACCTCCTGACTTAACCCTTATGGATTACTTTTTATGAGGGTTATTTAATGCAGAAAGTCTACCATCACAGGCTGTTTCAAGATGTTAATTATTTGGACAAGATCATTTCGGAAAGATGTCAGGGAATTATTCTAAATATGATAGTGAATATATTATGGGAATTTCGCAAAAAAACGATTAAATGTTTCAAAACAGAGGATGTTTATATCGAGGCACTAGTGAAATGACTTAAAACTAAAGAAAATAGTCCTACATAGTTACATAAACTTTTTGTCTTTTACTTATACAGGGTATAGTAATATATGAATAAAACATTATTTTCTATTTCTATAAGTAATATTTAATTAAATTAACTAGTTTTGCAATAACGGTTCTAGATGTATATGGGCAAATGTATAATCATTAGCCTTATTCTTTCCCTCCAAAAAATATGTAATTTGATAGATTTTAACAAGTTAACTTTGTCCAAAATGTGAAAATGATAGTATTCAAATTAAAAGTAAAGTTTAAATGGGTATTTAGAAATTGGTCCTCGGGCAATGCAGTAAACTCATTGCCCATACCTAGTTATTATTTACATTTTTTCGTCATCTCCATTGCAAAATACCAAAAAGTGCAATATTTTTACTTTAATTACAAATTTTACTCTATTTACTCTAAATGGATTTACATTTCAGTCTAAGGCAACATTTTTATAATATTTACAACATCTTTACATCGATCAGTACTGCACTGCTTTTTGGAGAATCATTACAAAAATGCAATAAACTATCATTTTAATGCTACTGACATGAATTTTGAGTTCTATCTCAGTTTGCACTCCATGAGTTATCCTGCATCTTTGGAATTTCGAGTACAATATTCGCTTAACTATCAAACAAAATCCAATTTTAATAACACGATTTTTCCTTATTTTCAGCCAAGCATTACCTCCAACGAACACTCATTATATTTATATGTTACCTTATCCATTAATTAGACATAATTTTGGCAATTTTTGTTCCCAAATTTCCATCGAAGTTCGATATTTTTCACGAGTGAAACAGGAGAAGATGCAAAGAGGCCATTACTGCCGACCGAAACGTTATTGTTTTGCTTTCAAAACCTATTAATCATTTTTGGCAGAAATGATGCTGCTATTAAATTAAACTACAGTTCGAAACTGCGATGTTTACATGTTCATCGTCCGACATAATTTTGACCGTAGAATCGTTACGTTTCTATGAATTTAGCCTTTAATTATACACAATTTATTTCTATTTTTTTTCTAAAATTTCCGTTGAAATTTGAAATTTTTTGCGACCGAAACGGGAGGAAATGCGGAGACGCCATTAATATCACCGGCCGAGCCACAGTCTATTGTTTTCAAAACCTACTTCGGCATTCTTGGTAGAAATGGCGCTTCACTATGGAGAAATATGTGTAAACAAATTCCACGTCTCCACGAGGAGTCAGTCCCAAGTCATTTTAATGTCATTCCCTAGGAAATCTGGTCTCAGTTCTGTTGGCGGCGTTTCACGCGGTATTCCAAATAAAATAACCCGACATATTAGTTTAGTGAAAAAGATACCATGCACGTACCTACGCCCCTGTATGTCAAGCTAACCATTTCCTCGATTATAGTCGTCGGCTCTTTTGATCCGGTTGATCGATGAGCCGATGCGGTGCGATTAATAAAGGAAACGCATTGTTAGAAGGCACGTCTAACGCCTCTTAATCATGCGGTCCGCATGTCACAGGCCGAAATTCTTCGGTGACGATGACAGATCTGAGGGAACGGATCAGTTTCATGTGGAACAAACCGTGCAACGTCGAACTTAAGGATCATGATCCAACCCCAAGTTTTCCTTTCCAAAATGAGACATTAATCATAATTTCCATATTTACTCACCGTATCTAAGAACTGCAAAAAAGTCCCAATTTCGGTTGGATCTCACTGACTCTGCGTCTTACAAATTTCAAGAGATTTACAACCGGGGTTATAAAGGCTTCTAAAGAAGAAGTTAATTTCAAACTCACTTCAAACAGATGTAAAGGTTTTTCAAAATTTGCACTATTCGTGAAAGGGAACGTTATTGACTTTCACGTTGTTGTGATAGATCACAGTATTGACTTCCGTGAGGGATGTTTGACCTGTACAGAACTTGTGTTAAACTTTAATAATAATTTGCCTTTGGCTCAAAAAAGAGCCTTGTAGTCCGCCGCTGTGCGATGCCATAAATTGATTCTGTTCTAAAATGTTAAGTAGATAATAATAACTGGGGCTCACTAGTGTATGATGATTCCAAGAGTTAAGTGCTCCCAAACTAAGGGCCAAATTGTTATGCTGTTAATGCTAACATCACGCTAGTTTCTACATAGAAATAAAAAATGAATAACAAATCTCCATTTCAACGTTTGCAGATAAAGTTTTTAATACAGAATTAATTTGACCCTAAAACCTTGTTCGCAGTTTTTTTTTACGTAAAAAATACGAAAAAACTTTTTGTAAATCCCACAGTAGTGACTTAAATAGTACCATGGGAAGAAATTTAAAATAGCAAAAATAGGTATCAAAGAGGCCTCCTGATTGAGAAACTAAAAAATTCGTTGCAACTCAGCAGATGCAATCTTATAGAGCAAGCTCATTGAGAAGATTAATTTCAATTACTTTTTATTACATAAATATATAAGAACTTTTTTTCAAATTACGTATAGTATGAAGAATTTCATGGATTTACTATTGAAAACAAGGCAGTAAACGTTATCATTAAGCAGTGACTTGAGAAGTCATAAACCTCTCTATACGGATAATTTATTGGCCCCTATAAAAGTGGCATTGTGCTAGTCACTGAATCCAAATTAACCCACCCCAATGAAAATCTTTAGAATCCAAAAGATGCGAATTCAAAAGACGCGACAAAAATACAGATAAAAGACAACTTTACAAAGGATCGTAAATTAGGGCTGAGGATGCGATTAGGGATGGTTCTAAAAACCAACAAAAAAGACAATTTCTTCTGAAGGCAGATTATTAACACGTTTCTTTAATGTACATATTCAAAATCATCCCTTAATCAGTCCTATTGATTTATCGTTAATGGACGATTTTGCAAATTTGACAGTAGATCATATTTGCATTTCCTGTTGAAACAGAGTTATTGAATACACTTCTTCTTTATGCATTTAAATTTCTCTAATATATAACCTCTGTCCTATTGGGCATACAAAATCCTATACTTAGTGCAATAAACATTACTTTGACCATCTCTGACATCTTTATCAAAGCTTTAAGGACCGCTGACGCGGCAGGTGACTGACTTTCGGAGGATTCCTAAAATCGTCCAATTGAGCCTCGACAAACAGACTTCTTTGTGAAGATGCCGAAAAGGCGTTTTCAAAGATTGGCATTTCAATAAGAGATTTTTCACTTAGGGCTTATTCGAGCCCTAATCCGCCCTATTAAGAAAGGGTTAACTCCACGTGATGATCTATGAAGCTTTATGTCTTAAGGAAACCAAGAAGAAAACATTCTCTTGGGAATCAATGTTAGAGATGAGGAATTCATTCCTAGTAAATGAGTTCTTGAGTGTGTAAGTTTATGACTGGCTCGGTGAAATGCATTTTATTTGAGAACGTCACTTTCTCGGTCTTCAGTGACTCTCTGATTTTGGGACGACCATTGACACTTCTTGTCACTCTACCAGGAGTACAAGAAAGGTCGTTTCTCATGTCGGAATGGACGTAATATAAATATTGTGAGTCAAGCAGGCGGGTCGGCTATTAGCGATGATATCGAGTCGAGTCCCGGCTTCCTTTGTAGTCAAAAACGTCCCGCCAGAAACCGCAGGGTTATTAATTTTCGGCCGATCGGGGGAATAGATGAAGTTGGTTCTTGGAAGGGTACGACCATCATCAGCGGTACTCAAAATGATATAGAAACAAATGGCTCGTGTCACTACTGAAATATCGCCCCGATTATTAGTGCTGCTCTTCATACTTCATCATGTAGTCACAAAGAACTATCACGGGGGCCGACCAAGCTTTGTCAAATGTCACAACATTCTGCGACAAAACCGCCCTGAATATGTATCTTTTGTCGCATTGCTACTTTGTCCATCCAATGATACATTAATTTTCGTGGAATAAGAAGAATAATAACGTCATCGTACCGACTGCTACCTCACACGTCGCTGGTGCGACTTTAAAGGAAGCCGGTGGCAATCAATTTCGATCTCGTTTAATAGACGGGTCCTGCCACCCACGCCCTCTTGGTAGGGAAGCTGCCACCTACTTGAAGGCGGCAATCCAAAGGACACATTGACTTTTAAGAAAACCAGAGAAAGTGATTTAACCTGAATAAATCATTTCCTAATTGAATAAATACTAAATTATAAAGCTATGAATTTTCGCTGTAGGAGATGCTACATAAGTACGTTTTGAATTTTACTCAGCTCTCAGTTAGAAAAGGAAAATGGGGTGATTCCTTTTAAAAAACAAAAACTGATAATTGTATGGATTTTCGTGACTCATCCTGTATAATTCGAAATATGGAGTTTTAAAATGTGCTCAAAACGAATATCGATGTGTCCCAGCAAATTTACTAAAAATACTGTATTCATCAGATTTTTCATCTAATCAATAATAAATAATCACCCTGAATATAAAAAATAACAATGACCTAGGTAAAGTGGATTTTTACCCTCCATTTTTGGCAAATTAGGCGTTAATTCGTGGTGGCAAAACAGACGATGACATTACATGTCTTAAACAGGGTGTTTCAGAATAAGCGTGTCAACTCCTTACTGTAGGTTTCTGTGACCGAGATAAAAAATAAAATTCATATGAACATGGATCAGTTTTCGCTCTCTATCTAAGATACAGGGTGATAAAAAAATATGATTTCTTTAGTGTTTTTTAATAAGTCCTTTCCAGCATTAAAATATTTTTATGAAAATTGAGGAGGGTAAAATAGGTGGAGAGACATATCGTTAGGAAAAAACGAAAAAAATTACATTTTTTATCACCCTGTATTTAAGGCAGAAAGTGAAAACGGACCCATATTCGTATGAATTTTATTTCTTATTTCGGTCACAGGAACCTGCATTAAGCAGCTGGTAAACGTATTCTGAAATACCCTGTATATGCGCCGATTATATCAATGCTTATCGCATTTCTGGCGACAAAATGATATCATAAGAGTATTATTAGTACACCTTCCGTTCAAAAAACACCAGCAGTTGTTTGCTACAGCTAGTTCTAGATTGCTGAGCTAACTCAATAGTTCAATAATATGTTGGCTGTTCTATTTAATTTAAGAAAGTTTGTTTGAAACCCATCTTTACTGCGATATCCTGTAGTATATGAAAATAGGTCGTATACATTTATCATACATAAGGCTGTCTTTTGAATACAAAATGGCCTAAGAAGTAACTACCGACCCAAGTGAAAATTTACGCCATTTATGGACCCTTTGGAGATTGAAATTTTGGGAAAGTTCTCTAAAGAAGTCTCGAACAAAAAGGCATCTTTGAGTATATCTGAAGTAATGGATTGCATCTTTTTCGTCAATATTAATTCTTCTGTAATATTCTGCGAACATTCCTATTTCAATACTGTATATTCTGTGCTTATGCGGTTCACATTGAAATTAAGTACGAATTCTGGTGCTTATAGAAAGCACTTGGGCCCTCTGTGAGTATCACTCAGGGAAGATAAATTTAGATAAAGGTGCCTTTGCCATACCATCACCTTTCTCAATAGATTTCGGGGAACAGTAGCAACTATTCCAGCAAAAAAACACCCAGTTTATCAAATATTTGCCCCGCTTCAATAATTTAAAATTAGTGCCCGAATGTATTTTAATTGTCCGAAATAAATAACGACGTTTCGAAGGAGTCAAATGTTAAATATCTTAAATGGTTTGTGGTGATTAAAAATCAATGATGAAGATAGTCCAAAGTCGGCGCCTTTCAATAAATTAAGCGGTGGGTTTTGAAGTCGGTTTTATGGCTACCACTCGGCATTTAAGATTATAATATGTATGACATAATTCTTTGCGGGGAATTTTCTCTTTGAGAAGCCGATAGGTTCGTACGGATACGGGTACTGGTACCGGTACTTAATTCGGATCGCGTAAGCTCGTTGAAGCACTAATCAAATACTGGAGCAATTTTTTCAAATGTTGCTACCTTCATTCAATCGATGTCTAACAATCGACAATGGACCTATTTTAGGAACCAAATACCCCGAACTTGAATAATTTCGATACTTAAATTCAAATAGCTTATCATTTTTACTCTATAAAAGTTCTCTTTTTTGCAGTAAGATTCAATCTTCCAGAATTCAAGTTATAATTGAATAACAATACTCATAACTAAAAAAAGTATTAATAGAAGCAGAAGCATCTACAGAGATATCAATAACTAACATGAATAAAAAGTATTAATAATTTTGAAACAAAATCATTCGATACTAAAATCGAAACCAAACTAAAAGACAACTCTAAATTTGTTTATTAACCCTTCGTGTCACGGGTGAGGCCTATCAGTCCAAGTAAAAATTAAATTTAGCTATTAGTCTGAAAATATTTAAACTAAACTGTTTATGTTCCAGGTACCTTTCATTTACTTAGTGACATAAGTTTACTGAAATTTTCGTAAAAAAATATCAATCGGTTTTTGAGTTATTGCATTGTATGTCCCCACAGGCCTCACCCGTGCAAAGTGGTAAATTTTTTTATAGGCACATATTCAAAGGTTATGGTTAAATTATCGTACCGTTCATCATATTTTGGCATAATAATCCAGCTAACGTATGTGCAAAAAGCTGGAAATTATATCTTAAGTCCTTGGAACTGGAACTGATGAAATGTTATCAGAGCAGCTAGCAAAAATTTGCCTAGAAGTATACGTCCAAATAAAAGAGAATATTGCAAATATTAAAAAAGACGCACAACACAGTACTTTTGCAAATTTTGCAAAAACTAGCTATGCATGGAGCACATTATCGCATCTTGTTTTTATTGCGTGATAAAATAATCGTTATTTGATTGTATTTTGCTGTGTTAGATTTTCTATCTGGAAAAAGTTTTCGTATTCATTTTAAATTTGTCATAATGTTAGATATATCCTTTTTCAAATAATGTATTTTATTTGACCATTATGTTTCTTTTTTTCAATAATAATAACGTTTAAAATATATGATGCTAAAAATGTACATCAATAAGTGACATAATTCTGGAACCGGATAAAAATATTCCTTTCTGAAATTTAGTTAAGGCAAGCTAAGAAGTGGTAGAAATAATAGGTTTATATTGGTTTTTCTACATTTCAAAATTTTAACAAAACATATCATATATTAAACTGATCCTAACAGGCCTCACACGTGAAAACGTGTAAAAAATTACCCACCCGTGAAACAAAAGGTTAAAACTCATTTGCCTCCGCTATTCGTATTGCCTTATGATTCAAACTAATGTTCTCATCATGCTTTTCTAGTACATATATGTACATAAATAAAGGTAGAAAATGCCCATAACGTACGTGCGTGTTAATAGCATTTAGAGCCTCTATTCTGGTAGTTGGGGTAGTAGGATCAATGCGACAGCTTTTCTCTTTGTCAAGCTCATGCAATAAGCAAAGACAGGATATGGCGCTGGATATTATTGGATGATATTAGCATAGTGGTAGCAGATGAGAATTTTAACAGTCAAAAAGCTGATTTTTTTTCTTATAGATGATGATATAAAGAAACTAGTAGAACTCGGAAGCCAATAGAAGTATCAAATTACATATACAGATATCAAAATCTTTTATGAGTACACTTAACCAACAGTTTATTTAAGACTATAAACATTTTGATCATGCCTACGACCATGCGTGCCATCGGCAGCCCGAAACGTGACGGGACCAAAGTTCCGAAGGATTTTATCGTTCGTGCGATAGGCCTGGCGGCCCCTTTTTACGGCCAACCTAAAAAATGGCACTTCACCGCCGGCTACTTGTGTTACTCTCCGCCTGTAAACCAAATCGTCATCGTCGGCGCACCTGAACATGAATAAAGCAAGACAAAGCGCCAATTGCCCGAGTTGCCGCGGAGGCCTCGGGCCCCAAAGCCCCACGTGGTCCTCGGCGGTCTCTTTGATGTCGCTCGCCACTCGATAAGGATAAGTGCACGTTCACACTGCGCAACTCGCGATTGATGTGTTGTTTACCAACAAGTAGAGATGACCTCTTCTGACCCACAAGAAGATTGTCGCTCATATGGCACCATCCAGCGTCTGCTCGGACGGAATTGGGAATCGTTTCTTACCCCTTCTTCTGAAGCATCCACACCACTTTTTCTTGGTTGAGCTGATGAGTTTGAGGTTGTTGCGGGAACAAGCGTATCTCATTTGCGGGATGTTTTACGACCGGTTCGGCAATCGGCGACTTCAAACGCGCACGTTGTTTACATAATAGAGGTCCTTAGCAGCCGGAAACAATATGAAACAGGCGCAGCGCGGACATCAAAGGTTGCCGCTCCAGCTGCTTTCTTCTTCTTTCAGCCCTTGGCCCCTAAGCCAAGGCTCTTGAACCAGTGGCGCAACCTGCCTCTTCGGAATCCAACCACAAATTCAAATACCGGGCAACAAATTTTTAACTTTGTTGCCACCTAAATTTTGTTTGTCTGGTTTGATTTCAAACGGAACTACCCACCGTGGTATCACTACTATGTAGTGATACTCCAAATTAGCGTCATGGACATTTGATATATGGTATTATTTTTAGTTATCCAAACTAGGTCATTTGGGTTCCGAAAATAAGCAGACAGTTGCAAGTAATTCTGCTGAACAGTCTGTATCAACTACAAAGCATAATTTGGAATTATTGTAAAAATGAAAAGTAACAAAACAAAGATGTTTGGTAATGTCTAGGTATGTCTAGGTCTTAAATCTGGAGATTTGAGTGTTGCCCCTGGATGACGTCGAAGCAGCCAGTCAAAGCGGTACTTCCAGCTCCAATAGCAATAAACATACATACAGTGTGAAAGTTTTGGATGGAATAGTCCATATAACTCAGATGCCGAATATATGCGGTCAAAATCCTCGGATACGTCGATTTTTATTTTTTTTGCGGTTTTTTTTATGATAAATTCATGTATACAGGGTAGTCAAAAAATTAGGTATGACCACCAACTTTGTTTTTTCAAATGAAAACACCTACTTTTTATTTCATTTTTGAATTCTACACAAAGTTCTAAGTGTGCTTCATGTACTATGTCCTATACCTAAACGCAACAGGTCTTGAGAGATTTACGATTGAACATGTCAAAAAATAAAACTTTTGATTTCTTTTAAAATTTCTTTGGCCCTGAAAAGGACCGATTTAATATAAAATAAAACAACGAGCAACAATTAAATTAAATATTCAAATTGGATCCTACCTACTTTTTGACAGGAATTAAGACAGTGAATAAACTCTTGTTTGACATTTTGCAGCATTGCTGGAATAATTGTTCTTATTTCATTACGGATTCTTTCTTTTAAGGCTTCAATAATTGCTGGTTGGTTAAAGTATATCTTACTCTTAAGATAACCCCATAAAAAGTAATCTAAAGGCGTGAGATCAGGTGGTCGTGGCGGTCATTCAATTACGCCTTGTCTCCTAATCCAGCGTTCAGAAAAAATTTCAATTAAATAAGCCCTAACATCAATGTGGTAATGAGGAGGTGCTATTTTGTATTAAATCGGTCCTTTTCAGGTTCAAAGAAATTTTAAAAGAAATCAAAAGTTTTAGTTTTTGATATGTTCAATCGTAAATCTCTCGAGACTTGTTGCTTTTAGGTATAAGACATAGTACATGAAACACACTTAAAACTTTGTGTAGAATTCAAAAATTAAATAAAAAATAGGTGTTTCCATTTGAAAAATAAAATTGGTGGTCGTACCTGATTTTTGGACTATCCCGTGTACATAAATTTATCATAAAAAAACAGCAAGAGAAAATAAAAATCGACGCGTCCGAGGATTTTGGCCGCATATATTCGGTATCTTAGTTATATGGACTGTTCCACCCAAAACTTCCACACTATATATTTATATCATTTTAATGCCATTCCCTTTATGCGGGAAAAGCTCTTTAGTAATTTGTACAAAAATTTCAATAGCTCAAGAGATTTTTTCTGTCAAATTTTCTTTCTTTTAATACGTAAGTATTTCCCAGAATTGCGACTTTTATTTTAAAATTCTTATCATATAGAAAAACTATTAGGAGGAAAAATCTGAAGTGATTCACGTAAAAATGAAAAATAAACGCTATTTAAAAATTATCAACCAAATTATTCAGTATCAAACTCTAAAAATTAAAAAAAAATTTCTAATACGTTCTGCTTAAACACCCATTTGCCATTAATATTCACATCAACCTATGACTCAACTTTATTGCTAACTACTGCATGGCATGTAGCTAGCTTTTTCTAATATGTATATAATCTTAAATGAAAATAAAACATAACATATGTATGTATTTGTTAACTGGGTGCAGACTCCAGAGTCTATTTCACTACTTAAAATAGCAAATCGGGTTATGCCCTTTTTGCTCTGTAGGGTTGTGGGCACTTCGCATCCAGGTTGAATATGTGTAGGCTGGTATTTGAAGGATTCATTTCATCCAAGGCTTCACGTCAAATTTACTATTTAATTATTATTTGGAACTTACTATTGCTTTTATTCTTTTATCATTATTATTGTTATATGTTTTATGAATTTATAATGTGTGAAAACAAATGCCATTTGTTGTTATGAAAGTGCTACTGCTGCACACCGATACAGTTATAGCATACATAAGTAGGTACCTTCGCTTTATTTGTCTCCTAAATTTTAATTTTTATTCACCAATATTTCCTTAAGAACTTGTCATTTGAAATTACTAAATATGTTCTATAAGTTTGAAGCAGATTACTCTTTGTTTCTTTTATTTTATTGGGAAATAATCCCAAAATCTAGATTTATCCTGTCTTAAATACATATTTTACTTTAAAAAATGTACAAACTGTTAAAGGGAAATGGAAATGCTAAATGGGAAATATTTCATTGGTAAAGTACCAGAACATTGATGCAGTGCCCTGAAAAAGTTGCACTCGAACTCAAGATTCGGGATAATTTTGCTCTTTAGAGGTAATTTTACACTAAAAATTTTGAAATTATAGAGCGATTTTTATATTTTTTCTATAGGTTTTTGTAACTGTGTCTTTGTGGTTTTTGAAGGTTTTTAATGAATTTTATTATCTCCTTTCGAGCTTATTTCTATTGAGGGCTGTCTCACAATTGCAAAGCAGTTTTTGTCTATTTTTTAGATATATTTAAACTTTTAGTTTTTGTGGTTACTGTGGTTCTTCAATGGATTTTCAAATCTGTAGAATAACTCTGTATGAAGATTTTAGAATGCAACTTTTGGTTGAATTTTAACTACTTTAAACTAACCTTACAACTACAACTAAAGTAAACTAACCTGAACCCCAGCGTCAAATTCAGACATAGATTGAGCAGACGTCGCGTCCAATTGACGATAATTGAACATTTTTAATTAAATACTATTGGTTATGAGCAGAAAGCTGTAATGTCCGTTTTATGGCACAAGTCGTCATTAATTGCGGTCAGGAAATACATGTTATTATTTTCATAAAGTAAACGAAATGTTTGATGATCATTTAGGGAAGATTAATACCCGAATATCAAAGAAATTCCCTAATAACTTAACGACTGGTTTATTTTTTACTGTAAAATTAATTCAATTCGCGCCACCTTAAATTATTCCGGGACGTTTGAAAAATACACGCGGTACACATATAATAAACTGTTTATTCACGAAGGAAATGCACTATATTAGATTATGTTTACAATGTACTTATAAACGCAAATAAAACAGAGGCCCACAAGTGAAACTCCAAAACAACTATCTCGCCTGTTTAAAAAGCCAAGATTTATACGCTCCCGAGGATAACTAACACTCTTGTTTGCTTTGGCTGATGCTAAATGCTTCAAAGGACGCCGAACTATTTCGAAAAATTCTGATCAAATTGATGATAATTTATCTTTAACGATAAATTAAGCAGGTAATGGGTATGATGAATGAGGATACCGAATCGAATAATTTGTCTGAAATTATTTAATTAGTGAGCGCCATTAACTTCCAGTAGGTAAGTCCTTGTATATGTCCCCTTGGCAGGTAATTAATAATATATTAGGCACGCGTTTAGCATAATGTTTTTCTTAATTGTTTTGCCAATTTTTCGGAAATGCATTGTTAATTCATCGATTTATACATAAAAAAAAAACATATCTTTCGCACTGCATACCACAAAGCAATTGAAAAACTTTCTACCGTCTTTGATCTGTTATCGAGCCATTGGAGGCTGTGTTTGTAATTAACGCAGCTAAAAGATTTCAGAATTAATACTATAATGCGAATTTGTAAAGGAGCGAAGCGGTTTAGGTTTTCCCCTGATCAAAGTAAGTGCAACAATTGAACTGTGTAAATGTTTTGGATATAAATTAAATCTAAGTGTTTATCCACGCTTTAGTCGTGATATTAGTCGGATTAATAGTTTATTTGGATATGATTCAAATAAAGGGTAAAGAAGGTAAAGAAGAATTCAATCAAGACATTTGATTATACACTGCATGTGTAATAGTTGCACAATTTTATACGTTTGGGAGTTTAATAAATGTGCCGCCATCTAGCAGCATCGAAGCTTAACCGTTCTTTTGATAATTTGGTCAAGACAAACATTTTCTGTAAATTTTCCAATTTGCTAGGAGAAAAAGCTTATCTTTAATTCCATTGGTCATAATAATTATTTTCGACTATAATAAACCGGAGAAGTTAAATTTTTGTAATGTTCGTTAGTTTAATTATAAGCGACCTGCTGTGATTTAAAAGAAGATCAAAGGCGCCGCCGGCATCGGGTATATATTTTGAGCTGAAGCGCGCATTTTTGTTGTGTTTAATTTCTTCTTCGACGCAAATTACATTTAACAGAGCATGTTACATTAGAGGTATTCCGAAACGGTTACCAGTTGTTCTGTAAATAGCCCGGTGGTACCTGTTGGATATGTTATTTACGTTAAACGAGCTTAAAAACGCTCAGGTAATTAATTCGATTCCTCTTAATGGTTCGGTGAACAGCCGGCATTTGAACAGGATTCGGCTATGATGAAGCTTAATCGAGGATAGAGGTCAATATCGACTAAAATCGTGAGATATAGCTACAAGCCCCACTTGTTGAAAATGCAAATTGAGCTTTATTAACAATAATTATTTCAACTCTAGGATTACACTAAACGTTAATTGAGAGTGATAAAACAATGTCCTGATAATTTTACCAAAGTCATTATTTTTCTGGTCTCTATACAAATTTTCTTATTGCCAATATTACCAGGAGTTTGGTATGGAAAGATTGAGAACCATTTTCACACTTTATTAATTCCCGGTATTTCGGTAGCTAATCATTTGCGAGCTCATGTTGATAGAACCTGTTTTTTATTAGTTTCATGTTAAGAAAACACTTTTTATAAAAGAATCTCTTCAAACATATTTTTGCAATTACAATTTAGTGTTTTATTTGTCGATACTGTGAATTACTGACTACCTCTATAATAGATAATGAAAGAAAATATATAAGAGATATAACATATTGTAAATACATATGTATGTATTTGCTCATAATCCTACAATTTCATTAAAGAATTATTTGATTTATTTGATTGTATCCTAAGAAATATGAATTTTCAGGTACTATGTAACGCCAACATTCCCAAGTGGCAAATCGCGTATTTTTCAACTTGATATCTATATAAGTGTTACGAGGGGTGATATGTAAGTACTTGTATAATAAATAGTAATTTAAATGTTCACGTGTTTGGTTTACTGAGAAATGCAACTTATTTTGTTATCACAAACTACAAATAGTTTCAATTAAAGTCTGATGGTAGACGTAATCTGTAACCAGACATGCTCAATATTATCATATTATAGTAATTTTAAAACTTAATTTTGAACATCGAATGCTATAATAATTTAATAACGTTTGTTGCAGTAATTACAGGTAAAATACAATATCTATATGGGATATTTGTTGTCTTACCCCTGATATCAAAATCACTTCCGCAGTCGAACTTAAATTGGCAATTTAGTGAAGTTTATAAGGCTTATAATAACTTTATAAAAACAAACGTATATGCTGATGTAAAATCCCATAAACTTTGTGAACATAATCCAAAATCCGCCTTAGAAACGCTTCCTGATCTGAATTTAGCAAAACAATGCAAAACAGTTTAAGACTATTTAATAACATGAAAGTGAATCTGAAGAAATATTACCCTCATAAGTCATAAGGCGCATGAACAACTAAACCTACTCTACGTAAGGACAGGTAAATGTTAAAATACAATCTAACAGATAAATAACTTAAGTGATTAGGTCACTTTGCATCAGAGATTTTATCTCTGATGGAACTTTTCTTAAGTTTTATAAAGCTACGGGTGGCATCTAAAATTCCTTTGTCTGAAATTTGTGTATTTTGTAACCCAATAATGTCTGTGAAAATGTAGCAGTCATTAGCTGATTTTCTTAATTATGAAAGGACCGTGGGTATCAATTTTTTGTTAATGCCAAAACAGTCGTGTCTGCATTTGCAACCATCACGTATTTTCCCACATGATAAATATGAGAATTTTTGCGGTGTTGATTATGTATAATGGTTCTCACTCTGCGCTTGATTCTTGACTATATTTTTAGCAGTGCTGGTACGGAAGTAAATAATGTCTTCTAGATCAGCATTTGATCTACAAGTCTGAAAAAAATTTCAGGCCACGTTTTTGTATCAGACAGAGTAGAGAGTATACAGAGGTACAGAGGAGTATGATGGCTTGGGCAGGTTTGACTGATTTTCGATATTGATTCTCGTTTGCTAGAAATATCGTTTTATTACATTTCGATCTCATATAAACTATGAGTAATTTTTCTGTTCTCAATGTTACAATGAAGTCATGCCTATCTAAGAGGTAGCATTCCAGACATCTTGGCATTGTACACAGGCACTGCATCAGACTGTTCGATACTGAAATACTTAGTATTAGTCTTTGACCATCTTGTACATGTACTTTCTGGCTCCATACCACATTTTAATCTGGCCAAATGCACAGATCTTAAGACAAATGATTTAGCAAAAAAAAAACTCTTCCGCTAAAGTGTGAAATGCGCTCCATCTTAATTTCTTCAACTCATTATCTTTCAACAAAACTACATTCTTTTGAATTTGGTTAGTCATTATTATATCAACTAAAGAAATCTAGAAGAGAGAGCATCAATTAAAGGATTTGATATAAAACATCTGTCTGTGTACGAATCAGATTAAAGATCAAAGCAAAAGAGGATTTCAGAGATGTTCTTTTTTGCTTCATAGAGACAAAAATCTATTGGAATACCTACTAGGTTTGTAACCGCGAAGTTCTTCAACCCCATTGAGTTAGGCTTTCCCTAAATATATTGTCTTACATGTATTTTTTCGTGGAACGAGACCATTTCTTTATCTATTGAGACTGCTTTGTTTCGTCGATTTCTATGACTTCCACCATATTCAACATAGGTTGAACTTTCCAAAACCAGTCCAAATTCATGCCTTTTTTGGAATTGTTCTTCTTTTCTATAAGTTTAAGCGTGAACACAGCAAAAAATAGCAATTTCAAATAATATTGTCAGAACCGATTGGTCCTCTGATCTCTCGTGCCTAAAGTATGCGGATTCTCGGTAATCCGTATACCCTCATCAACATAGGAGCCCCAAAAAGGATTTTTAATTCCTTTGAAGTAGTTTCAAGGGAGTGACTTCTTGTAGAAATTGCACGCATATTTATTTGTAAAGAGGGCAACGTTTTCGAAGAAAATTCTTGAAATTAGATATTTTCTAAAGTACACATCAGATAGCCTAAGTTTCAATAAATTGATTCCCTCAGGATGGAAATTATATTCCATTAGTCTCAACACACGGTTTCTTAACCAATTATTTAATAGAAAATGCGCGAATAGCTCATCATTTGATGAAGAACCGTTGCTCTCATCTTAAATTTCTTACTTGTTATTTTGGTTCAGAAAAGATCAGAACTACATTACTAACTTTAGAAAGTTACCTCAGAAATAATTTACATATACCTGAATTGTCAAGATTCAAATTATCAATGACATTGTGCAGTTTTTTCTTCATCAAAGTTTCTGAAAACAAGATTTTCTCAACAACGTTGCAATCGTAAAAACCTGAAAACGAGGAACGAGGAAACCAAAAACTACGAATAGCTTAATCCATTTCTAATGCATTAAATTGACGTCGAATTACTGATATTTTCAATTAGGACATAAAACGTTTCTAAATTGGACATCAGAATACTGAAGTTGGTAACCTTGTCTCGATACCTTTCGTTGCTTCACTCATATCTTTATTAGTTAAAGAATTATACAGGATTTTTGAAAGTCTGAATTTTGGAATTTGTATGAGCTGTGATCCATGATCTAGTAGTTCTTTGGTCCATGATTTTCTCCAAGTAAAAGATTTGAACAACTTCCTTCGTTGACCGATTATTCGGAATTGTTCATAACAAATTAAACTTCAACTAACAGTGCGTTCCAATTTTGGTTTCTATCGTCTCCTATTTTTGCAAGCGTTGAGGTCAAAGAACAGTTAACTTTTTCAATTTGCTCCTTTGCTCTTGGGGCTCCCCCGTAGCCACTAAGATTTGTGTTTGATCTGGGGTTAACTATAATTTGTAGATATAGAGTATTATACATAAAGTACGCACTATATGATTTTTTTTTACTTATAAATTTAGATCAATTTTGCCTTTGCTTTCCAATTTTGTTTCAAAAACAATGAGAAATGATATTCAAATCAAGAAACCACTCTCAGATTGCATTTTTTAAAAATAATTTCAAAGTTTACTTTTATTTTTCAAAATTTGGAAAAAAAATTGAAAACAATGGTTTTATAATTATGTATTTCATACACATTATAGACAATGTAATTCAAGAAAAATTAACAACTTCAAGCATTCATTATCAAATACCGTTAGGTACAATAATCAAATACAATTACGTACCTCAAATCAACCTTTTAAAATAACTTAAGTTTGGAATTTTTAGCGTTTAGGCGGAATAGATGCAATGAATATGAATGGATGTATGAATGTGAGTAGAAATGGAACTTTATAAACAATTCTGCTGTGCGGTAATTCCATTGATTGCAATTGATTATTACAGATACATAGGGAATAAAACTGAGCACAAGCTGTTATAAAATGAAGCAGATAATTAAAGAACTTAAGCAAAGTCTGGGGTTTCGTTTTGAAATGGGAGTCAAAGTGGTATAAAAAGCTTAACCATTTCTGAACAGAGTGACTGAGAAATCACTTTCTGCAGATGCATAATTGTGCCTACTTCTTGACATTTTATGCAATTTCTCTAATTAAATTTGAATAATAAAATTTTAAATTATATTTACCTTTGAGTTACCTTTCGGAACAGTCAAAGTTGTCATAGAAAAATAGCAGGAAAAGATAGGACCGAAATGAATATGAAGGAAGTAAGTTACAAAGTGAAAAATTTTGATTGCAATAAAACAATAATTTGAGAAGATAAACAGAAACAACTACTTCAGGGGTGAATAGCTTTCCCAACAATAAACTACACTGTTTGCCTCAAAGAATTTATAAAAAATTACCTATCAGGAGGTGTACGTAGAATTCAATTGAATAGACGTATATACAGGGCATTTCCAAAATAGCAGGCGCGATTTTAAGGGGCCATTTTTTATGTCAAAATATGAATAAAATTTCTATAAATATACATATGCATGTTCAAAATCGCTTCGTTTGCACAATATAGGGTGTCGAATTTTAAAATAAAAATCACTTTTAGCTTAGGAACCCACTTATGAAAAATGCGAGATTTTTTTTATTGATTAGACTTAATTCCACACGTTTTTCTGGTATATTTCTGAATACGGGCAAATTCAAGGCAAATCAAATTAATTTTTTAATTTGATTAATTGATTAAGATGTTTTCTATGTTATTTCCACAAATAGGTAGGAAACAATCATAGATACGAATTATGACCATATCCCCCTAACTTCTGGCTTCTGAACGGACATATCTCCATAAGTCGTATAGAAACGAGGAAATTTCATGCGAGTGCTAAACAAGGAGGTTAATTTACATGACAACTAAGTTTTTTTTCGTCCATTATTTGTATATTTAATTTGTGTATTTATTTGCGACAAATTAAAGACTACTTTTAGTTCTTCAAATGACCAAAAACCAACTTCGAAATTGGCATGGGAAGTGAAATGGGGCTGAGTGGTGCGCACCCCGGCCAAAGGGGCTGGTGGCGGGGTGTGTTATATAACATTTGGATGCTGTTTTCGGGTCCAGTTGAAATCTCGGCGGTCTACAGTCAGGTCTGCGTGTTGGCCTTTCTTCGAAGCGGCTTTCGGCGTGTGTATCGCGTAAAGTAAAACGGATCGAGATGCGCGCCTTTGCACATCAGGTAAGGAGCCTTTGATACGTGCCGACTATGAGGATGCCGCGTCTTTTGATGTAAACAGGTGCACCGTATACGGCGTCATCATCGGTGAAGTGCAATGGTTTCTGTATTGTAATTTGGGCCCCATTTTGAGGCAATTGGCGGCGCGAGGTTTAATGTACCCGCCGATTTTGGGTTCCTCGTTTGGGTTTTGTTTAATAACGAATCATCTCGAAGAGAAGATGAGAATGTATCTTGAGAGGAAAAAAAAATTAATTCACTACCATAGTATCAAAACTTAAAGGAAGTGTTGTAAAATCCGTGTCAACACAAGTGAATAAAAGTGAGTGATTAAGAATATTCGCATTAACAAAACTACCTCTGGATTTCCCATATTTTGGACATGGTTAAATATTAAATTAGGCGATGGCTTTCATTTTGAATAAAATAATTCTTCTACGAATTCAAAGATATCTCACCTCTATTAAAGGCTAATTTCAGAAAAACATTTCCTTCCCCTGTAGAGACCTACAGTCTATATCTATTCTTTTCGCACATACAACTTCTACAAGGTACTATAAGTTTGCAACAAGGTCAAAATTTCTCAAAAACCGAGAAGCAATTCGAGATCCTTCACATGGCGTATTATGTATCAACTAATTCAATTACCCTTGAAATTTTCTCTATTTAAATAATCTTCCCTACTAATTCTTCTTGGTTTCCAAAAATCGAATATAAGACCTATACAATGAATACTTAAAATTTGAAACTTTGTATTAGGATGGTTCCTGTTTCCTTCGGAAATGGTGTAATTGCATGGCCTATTAACACTTCATGAAGGGCTGGATGTGAATATGAAAATTTCAATAAATAAATCGAAGTTTTTCCTACCTTTAGAAATTAGTATTGTTAATGGCATCATACGGGGTGAATCTTCATAACCTGTGGCAATGTGAATGAAGTGACAATTACAAGGTCGGTTAAAATGGAAAAAAGTTGCGCATTTTAAAGCTCATTAAGAATTCACCTTGAAACTGGATTTATCTGTCATTATTTATGAAATATCTCGAAAAAAGTGAAAACATTACAATTCATGACATACATTTTTCTGGGAAAACTATCATTCCGATTTTGATAAAACCTGAGTTACTGACATTTCTTGTGACGGCACTTCGCATGATACTGACATATATTTTTTTAACGTATCTAAATCCTGCACACTAATAGTCAACTTTTTTCATGGACACATGTTGATATTTTGCATCATTAACTAAAAAAAATACCTCTCCAATAATTACCTTTTTTTGCTTCACTTTTCTTCTTTCTTTTCCTTCTCCTTTTATTTTTTAAATTTTGATAAGAAATTGTTAATCTAGCCAGTGATGTAAAAATCACAATGAAGAAATAAAAAATGAAAAAGAAAAAGGTAAGTGATTTTTCTTTAGTTAATAGTTTAAAATTCCAATATGGCGTCCATAAAGAAAACGTTAATTATCGGTGTGTACAACTTAGATGATTTAGTAACTATCTGTCAATATAATGCAAAGCGATGTTTTACTAATTTGACCGACCTCGTAACTGGCACCTTTTTAGAGATCCCAATGGGGAGACAGAAATTTTGGATATCTTGTGAAGTTATGTTGTACATTCATAACAAAAATTATTTAAAAGATATCTAGAAGGATAAGTGGTGGTAACAAACTTGCCAGTAGTTAGTGGTAAGGTTCACAGTTAATCAAGCAAACAAAAACGTTTTGTATTGGATCATTATATTTTAATCTCAATTCTCAGGGACAACCACAAAAAAAATCAAACGAGTATCAAGACTTGCTGTCTAGTTTCTCTTAGCTATTGGTTATTTGGCTTATATATTAAATGCTCACATCAGGAAAATACTCATTTATTCAGAACTAATCTGATTTTGAATGAATTCGGGGTGATAATTTCATCACACACCTACATCAGCCAATCGACTTTTCTTTCTCTACTTTTGTAGTTTCCAACCGCTTTCCAAAATTCAAATACATCCACCATCAAGGATGCGGCAGCAATGCGGTGTGGGTTTCAGTGTGGTTTATGGTCAATGAACTTGAAAGGAAGAGTGCAGGAAGAGAGCTTAGGATGTGCACTTTCCAGTATTGTTATGAAAAAGAATAAAGCGGTTTAATAACGGAAAAATTCCGATTAGAAACGGAATTTTGGGAGCTTTTCGCATTTTCCCTATTCGATTGATTTTAACGGTTCAAGATCTCTTGAAGTCGCGGTCTTAACTGAACGAAATGATATATTTCAACTTTCCTACGTAACATTACGACCTTCTCATCGGATCAGTTTCACGTGACATCGCGAGAAAGCCCAAACATTTCTCTCTTTTCTCATTTTTTCCGAATGAGCCATCGCCGTATCCCAGATAGAACGGATATGATAACCGACAATTGAGTAAAAAATACATCAACGTTGCAAGTCGAAGGTGGCTTTGGAACCCCGTAATGGTTGAAAACAATTGTTCGAACAATTGTGAACTTTTATTTGCGCGTTGATATATCTTTAGGTCAAGCTAAAAATTATGGTTGAGCTGTAATTTCCGTACTGAACACGGGAAGTACAGTAGCTTTCGAACCGCTATTCGTGGGAGCCCGTCATTTATGAGAGTATTGCTACAAGTGCACCTATTTCAAAAATTCAATCCTGATGACACTGACAGACGCATCATGAAACAGAGAGATGATAAATGATGAAATCTGAATGTTTTATAGCCCATCTCTGTATGTTGAGTAAGCACAGTTTCAGTGTGGTTTATGATCGATGAATCAGAAACCGCACTGAAAAGTAGCGAAAACATTGACTTACATTGCAAATTCCATGAGATTCGTGGCCAACTTGAAGTATCTCTTGAAAAATGCGGGCATATTTCGCGTACAATCTCCACGTACTTTATTACAAAATAAACACAATTCTCACATCGAAAAACCTAAAAAATTAGCAATCACAATTTGCAGTTAAACGTTATATTTGAATGACAACTCGCAGTGACAGCCAGGAGAAACAAACGAGCATCATAAATCGCTAGAAAAAGAGGTGTACATCGTGTAACTCAGAATATAGGTCTGGATTTGCATGAATATGAGAACACTTTGAGCATCATTTCGTCTCACTCGTGTTTGATGCAAGAGGCGGCGAAAAGTGAGATAAACAATGAATTTGCCTCCCAAACTTCACGTTTGATAGGTGATTGGGTTGTAAAGCTTCAAAATATGGCTGGGAATTCGATTCTGACTCGATACGAATTCAGGCTGTTGATGACCCACAGGAGGAACTAAATATTCTTTTTTCTGCACGATTTTATGTTTATAAGGGAATTTTTTTAATTTCGAAGTATGAGCCCAAGATTGAAGTTTGCGTGAAGAGATCCCTGCTCATTTGCAGTCAAAAATTCGTTCAAACTGCCAAATGGCCAAACGGCTAGGATTCCACCGATTCCTTGTCCACATAGGCTGGAATTTGAACAATCTTGCTTTCGGTCACATTGCTCGCTTTCCTGGCGAAGAATTCATTCGAAAAATGCTCCTACTAGTCCAAATAAGTCCGACAATTTGTTGATCGTTATGATTAGACCATCTTCCAAGTAGAGTTCTCGATCTTCGCGACTCGAAAAGCAAATACCGCGAGCCGTCGAAGAAGAACGCCATCATCGGCAATAGTATCACAATCGTGCCGACAACAACATGCCGATGCCGACGCGAGCTGCGGCCGCTGAAAAAAAGGCATGTGCACGAAGATCGGACTTTAAGCTTTATGGAAATGACCGGTCCGTTTTACCGGGTTCGTTTGTTTGGTTTTTCACTTAAACCGAGGTTCACCAGCTTATTACCCATTTAGAGGTTCTCGAAACATCGAAGGGGGTTAGATAAACTCGACCGAGAACCCTTAAAAGTTACTAATCAGAAGTACCAAAAACAATGTTTTTTTTTAACTATTTAAGTTGCAGCAGAGCCTCTTCATAACATAACCATGGTTCATTTTTGACCCGTGAAACTTTGTCTTTACGGATTTTTCTGCGCTCCGGTAGCATTCCAAAACTTTAAATTTCTCAACAGGTCTCATCAAGGTGCCTCTCAATTTACACACATTCGACATAAAAATTCACACGTGTTGGTTAAATATTTCAAGGTGATTATGAACAGAAATTCCTCTCCAGGTCGATTACCATAATCGACCACACTGAGACTAAAGATAAATCACTACAAGTGAAATAGTTGAATCCATAGCAAATTTAAAACATAGAAAAATCGAAGAAAATCCCTTCAAAATGTATTTAACTATCAAAACGCAGAGGGGTAAAATTTCAAAAATTATTTTTCCTCAAGTCGTTTAAAATGTAGCAACAATTTTATATTTTATCGCATGATACAAAATAACGCGTTGAATTAAAAAAAATTAATCAAGAACAATACAATCACGATAATATGAACACAACAAAATTTTGAGATGTTCATACTACCGGAAATGTTCAGACTGGTGAAGGTTAGGGGATTTATAAATTAACTATATACACCATACATTTTATATGTAATTCAAAACGTTTAATTGTAAGTATTTCATATATGTATATAATTACTTATTCGCAAATATGACTAATTTTTTGAAGAAAAATATGATGTTATTTATGTTTGTGTTTGTTTAGCGGAAAGCTTTACCATAATGGCTTTTTCATATACATTTTTTAGACTAATTATTTCACTAACGCTTAAAGAATTTTGTTTAGCCCATTCCATTGCTACCTTTAAAGCTTGAACAGCTTCAGAATGTGAAATTTTATTAAGTAGCTTTTCTTAGATTTCACAATCACTTTTTGAGAATCATTATCAATGTTACATTCGTCTTCCTGGTTTAAGTCTTCTATTATTGCGTCTTTGTTCTATTCTTCCACATTTTGAATTGAATATTTAAAAGGTCCTACAGCTTGTAGAAGCATGGTAATCTCTTCTAGAGCATTATCAGAGGCTGTCTTATCATCGAAATACTGCTTTATAATAAACATCGGTAAATGCTCTCGATCAACTCATTTTTCATCAGTTTTTGCCACTATACTTTACAATCATTTTAGAATAGTTTGGAGACATAACTTTTTTCATGCATCTGTTAAATGTATAACTGCCTTTCTTAAAGTAAGTTTCTTCAAAGCTTCTTCCATTGCATCATCCCCAGTGGCAATGGAACTAACAATACTGTTTCTCTAGTACAATTTCGTAAGCCTCAGGATATTCTGATCCATAAATCGGATCAGAGGCGTGACGTTTGGTGGCATAAACATTACAAAAATCATTTCGTCACTTGCTTTCAATTCTTCAGCAACAGGATGATATGGGGCGTTATCCAATAGCAGTAAAGTTTTTTCAGGGAAATTTTGAGACTAAGAAGCACTTAACCTGAAATTAACCTAGTATCTAGAAGGGCATATACTATACATATAAAAATTAATATAAACTTACCTCAGAAACAAATTGTTGATAAAACCAGTTTTTAACGGTTTTTAAATATAAGATGATCATTGAAATTCTTGAAACATCTAGGATTTTTAGCTTTTCCTATAATTAATAGTTTCACCTTATGTGAACCTTATGTGAACCATTAATACAGCCTAAAAATGTAGTCCGTCTTTTGACGGTTTTTAGACCAGAAGCACTTTTCAGCCAGACGGACAAAAGTTTTATCAGGTAATAATTGCCGGTGCAGTCCAGTTTCGTCTGCGTTATACAGTTCGTGTTGACTTAAATCAAACTCCTGAATAACTTTGAATGATTTTGCTTTGAATGGGTCAATAAGTCATGGCTGGCTTGAAAGTTTTTCTCCAATAATTTTTAAAAATCCCACTTTGCATCGTTCTTTGCAACGTTGCAGCCATCTATCTCTAGCTTTAAAATGACCAATATTTACACTGCAACTTAAGCTTAATGTTTTCTGTTTAATCATTTATCCCGAAACTGGCATATTCCTTTCACGCTTTTCAAGAAGCCATCTATAAAGTAGTTGCTTCTCCATTTCTGGGGGTTCGGCACTTTTTAAGGTACATTTTTTACTTGGTTTTATTGCATTGCTTCCTGTTTCCACAATTTCTTTTTTTTTGTTTTTAGTGGAACAAACTGTAGATTTAGCAATGCCATATTTTTTTGCTGACCTGAACTAACGCTCATCCTGTTGATGCCTTCGATGATTTTAACTTGTTCACAACGAGAAAGACATTTTGATTTTCCTTTCGTTTTGACCATTTTCACCGTAATTACAAATAAAAGTAATGAAAGAATATATGTAATAACTAGTTACACTAAAACGAAAGACGGTTGCCGAATGAATAATATTCTTCCCTCGCTTTTCCTCATTCTCTTCCCACGGTAAGTTTTCTAAAGCTCAAAGTGATTTCCAGCATTACAGCTTTATAAGTGACATAATGGTCGACGTGTGAAATATCTCAATCGAGGAGCCATCTATACAGGGTGTCGTTCAAGGATTAATAAGGGAAATTCTTACAATAATATGTGTCTGATTAAACATATTGAAATAAGAATAAGTTTTTAATTAAACTATTCACACTAACAAGATTCTGTTTTGTTCATATTATAAAGCAGTCAATGTTATAAATACAGTGTTGATATTACTGAATTGTTCATAACAGTAAGTGTTGATATTATCGCGATTGTATTGTACATCGATTTTTTCCTATTCTTCTAGTAACAACTTTCCTTGAAACAGAGGTTTTTTGCTATTGTGTAAAACCACGACACTCAAATGACGTATCTTCCAACATCAATGTCTAACTAAAATGAGAAATATTCAGAAAATATCTCTACAAATAACCGTTTAAAAGTCCAAATATTTGATGTGCTGAGGAACCAATATAAAGAAATAATCAAAAACAAACAGGTTAAATAAATCTTAATTTTAGCCAAATCTTTACATTGACTACTGATTGCATGCGACCAAATAATAAGAAAATACATTTGTTGTTCTGATGTTGGGGTACATAGGCAACAAAACATACTTATTTGCATTACATATGTACAGTACCGAGCAAAAATGGAGGAACATTTAGGTTTTTGTAATATTTTAAATTAATATTAAAAATAAAAACGTTTTATTTTTTTAGATAAGTACTAGATAAATTCAACTTAAAAGCAAAAGAAAACAATTTTTCCTGCTCACAATAACATTATACTGAGTGATATTTAAAAAAAACGACGAACAAAAATAAAGAAACATTGTGGAGAAAAATTATTAATGATAAAACAAGTTAATATTTAGTAGCGTAGTCTTTATTTTTGATAACCTCTAAGCATCTTTTTCTCATAGAACCAATAAGTTTCTCAATAGTTTCCTTGAGCACAACGTTCCAGGCTATTTTAATGGCCTCAAAGAGTTCAGCACTGTTTTTGAATTTTTTGGGATATTGGGAGCGGATTTTTTGATCTATTATATCCCATAGGTTTTCTATGGGATTCAAATCGGGACTCCGTGCCGGCTATTTTATGACTGTAACCCTTTCATCTTCAAAACATTTTTTAACAATTTTTCCGTATGTTTCGGATCATTGTCGTGTTGGGAACACCAACGTAAAGGCATGTTGTCTTTTGCATACGACAGCACAGTGTTAAAATCTCCAAGTATGTGTATCGATCCATAATTCCGTCAATTTTGATAATAGGTCTCATTTTCCAGCCAGAAAAACACACCCGTACTTGAATATTCCTTCCGTCGTGCTTAATTGTGCCCAAAGTATACTTCGGATAGAAACGTTTGTTAATAGGACGTCTCACCCATAAAATATCACCTGAGGAATATAAATTAAATTTACTTCCATCGGAATGTTTTTATTTGTTTTATATAGTATGTTAAAGATGAATTTAAGGCATATAATACATTTTTTATTTTATAAAAAAAGATTGATATATAACAAAAGAGTTACTTTTGCTCGGTACTTTATGTATGTGTACATCGCGTAGATAATTTTCAAAAGTTTTAACCAGGTTTAAATTCAAGTTAGTCGGATGTTTATTTCATTCATATTGATGATTATTCGAAATCTCAAAGTTCAAAAGTCAAAAATCCAAAGCAGATTTCCGCTTTCGACCAACGTCCTCAATTTTTTCGTCGAAAATAGTTGCTGATCTACAGAAAATTGCAGGAAATCGGTACATTTCTGACATCTCATGGAAATCCGTCCTTACCGTCGTTGCCGATATTTAAGGAAGATCAAAGTTTATACAAGAAGATTTATATTTACTTTTCGAGCGAGAGATGAGTGGTTACGTTACATGTTGGCTCAAATAAAGGCGTCTTGTAAATATGTAATAAGCGTTGTCGGCTTTTAAACAGTAGTCGAACGGTTTTAACGACAGTATATTTGAACATAACGATCATGTCATTTACTTTCGGCAAGCTTTGTTGAACTATGAATAAGTGTATTAATTAAGTTTGGTTAATTGCAAATTAAAAAAAAAACATTGATGGAAAATCGCTAAGAAACTCTTGACACCATCAAAGACAGAGTGTTTAATTCAGGAAGTGCTTATTTACAGGAAATGAGGAGGAAAATATAGGGATAGATTAATCACAGTAATTAATGGTAATTTTCCAGATTTTCTGGGAAAACCAGCATCTTCCCCATTTTGGTAATAGATACGTGCGTGTTTTTATTGTTGGCGAAAGTGTAGATTTGAATGAGTTCTAAGACTATTACTTTTTTCTATGAGATGAATGGCTTTGAATGTGGAATTCTGTGATCTTAAATTTTCACTCTGTGTCATTTAATGATTCTAGTGTGATATCGCATCACTTTAAGATAAATTATATTTTATTTTTAGTGGTGCTTTTCGCTTTTTTTCAATTTCGTGTACGGATAGCTTCCTATTTCCCCAAAGTGTTGTACTGTCTTTCCCTTAGGCCAGGCCACAATAATCCTCACACAAATAGGTATTATTTGCAAAAATCTGTTTACAATCTACTGTAAATAATAAAACAAATCCCAGGAACATCGACGAGCTAAAGTAAATTACCTTGAGGATTACCTTCTCTCAAGATGTTTATCAACCGATTTGATACCCCCGTAATAAAAGTTTTATTTCCTTGGGAGGCTTCGCTTAATGCGGTTGCTCCTATTACAAAACGAAACCACGAAATTCGTAGGTTTATTTAATTCTTTTGATATCGCCACATGAAAGGAGCCGCTTTATTGTACTTGCTCCCTTTAAAGGTACTAAAACGAAGAATGCGGCGGTACCCGGTATTCTTTAGAAGGCATTCAGGAAATTTAACACTCGGTGAAATTGCATTGCGTAATCGCGTTATAACGACGTTACGGAATCCGATTTTTATTATTCAAACGCAAATTGGATTAAAATTATTCTATTATGCCAAAGATTAATCCATGCATAAGACGTCGCTGCAGTTTTAGGAAACTCGATATACCTATGTGGCGTAATCTTGAATGGCACTTTTCCCCCGCTATCGAAATCATCTAGAGATAAAACGAAATAACCAATTAAAATTAAGAACGGAATTAGGTGCTTTCGGCAAAGATCAAAGACTTGGCACACCGCTATTATCTGCTACTGTCGGTCGGCTGCTGAGGGATCTATCTCGATGGCTTTAGTTGCCTTTTTTGGCGTGCACAGGAAGATCTTTGCCACCCATTTCTTTGCAATTAATATGCTTATACAGTGTATGCGTTACAATGTAATAATTCGAATGCGATTTGCATTTTTCAGCATACTCCTGGCAAAAGCAAATAAAATTTTATGGAACCATAAAACGATACCGCCGACGTCCAACCTGCATGGGTTTATATCTTTCTTATTTGTTCTTAACTTTTAATTCCATTATTAATTAATATGCTTCGTTAGCGATGCGGACAATAAAACGGTTTTAAATTCTCATAATTGTGACAATTCGAATGCGGGCTCCGTTAAATAAAAACTAATCGTCGGATTTAACGATTCGCCGACAAAAACGCCGGTTTTGTTAACATTACGGCCGGTGGAGTTATGCGAATCATATGCAATATCGTAATTCTCGAAAACGGAAAACCCTGCGTAATAAACGTCCAGAGATGGGGGAAATTTAAATACTGCTAATAGGCCCACTACTATAACTGTTAAATTTTATTTTCGAAGATCTACGGAGAAACAGAGGGAGTAAACATTTAAGTTGATTTATAAGCAAATGAGAGCCTTGTTTGCTGGACGCACGTTTAGGAAAATTTCAGAATTTTTGAGTGCCGATTCCCGCTCTACTTCGCTGATATAATACATCCAGAAAAAGTCGCCATATGCAAATTTGATTTGACGCAATTAACTAAAGAATGAAGAACAAAAAAAATGTATTTTGCCTGTTTAAAATTTCATTTGCCACCATTGCTCGTATGGACTTAAGATTCGAAAGAAATATTAATTGGTGCGTAGTATATGGTCATATCCTCTTCTGATATCCGCTCTTACATGTGTGTATTACGTACGTCCTAATTGCATCTAGAACCTACTTCTTTATTTAGGGTAGGAGGATAAATGTTATAACTTTCGCCCTCGTCTATGTTCGTGCAATTAACAAGACAAGTCTACCATACGGGGTAATTGGCCCTGAATTCAATTTGGTGGAACTGGCACAGTGGTGGCAAGTGAGAGTTTTAGCGGTCAAAGTAGCAATTTTCGTTTTCACTGCGCAAATTCGCGTCGAAGAATGAGTATCTTCAAAACGGTTACAGGTGCGTATTTTCTTTTCAATCATTTTTCTTTTTTCAGATTATTTTCTTCTAATGACATCCTTCATTTACACTGGAATCTTCCCTTCGCCATTGAAAATAACGAATGTTTGCACTCGTGGTACACATACGTACATACATCGTTCTATGGGACATCGAAACCTAATCTACAATAATTGATATGTGTGCGTACTCGTACGAGCATAATCTGAAATTGAGATTATTGCCTTGAAAAATGCCGAGTTTGTTCCGGTGCGTGTGGGAAGGTCGGTCCCTTTGATAGTGCCGCTAAAGTAGTACCTGTCAACGTAAGGGGATTCCATGTTATTCTGTGGGTTCTGGCAGAGCGACGTTGTCACATTCAAACAAAATTCTCCACACCGGGGGAAAAAGCACAATCGAATCAATAACACTTTTCTGGGGTCTTGTAGCGTAAACCAGTTGAAACGAACCTTCCGGCTTTTTCGTAATATAATGGGTTGAAATAATGCCACGGCGAGACTTGTCTCACTAATTACAGTTATGATCAAAGAGCTGAGCCGCCACAATAGAGATTGCAAGCGCGAATAACGAGGTCTTAGCCTGTACGCAGCCTCTTCATGAGCAATTACACAAACGGAATTATATTCGTGCGTTCAAGCCGTTTTCGTGACAAAAAACGCTTCTTCAATGGAAAATTCATTTTCTCTCGAAAAACGTAATTAAAACGCAGCACACCATAAATCAGCTTTAACGAATTACATTAAACCTGCAACGTTTTCGGTCCATTAGTACTTTCTTTTGTGTAAATTCGGTAATTACCCCCGCTAGAAGTCGCCCCCGAACACGTTTCGAAAGATTAAAGAGGCCGCCGGTAAGAATACTCTTTTAAATACGTCACACTGTTGAGGTCAAATTATTATTTACTTAAAAAGGCAATTTGCACCTTTTTCAAATGGATTGTCGTGGCAGGTGTCTAGTTTTTATTGTTGTTCAAAGTACAGATAATGGCCATTGGCCGATATCGGTAAAGGATTTTTTCTGGCCATTTAACCCGGAACTTTGTCTACGATTGGTTAATAACTTCAATTTTTAATTATAAATTTTCAAATCACTACTAACTCTCTAATTGCGAATGTTTCAGCGAAAGTAGCACAATTTCAACAAAATTGTGCTCGAAATCGCACTATGAAGAAACTTTCAATTTCGTGTATTCTGCGTTTTAACGAGCACACACCCTCAGTGTCACCCAATAAATTCAACTTTCAAAAGTGCATTATTTAATACTTATCCACTTAACATAATCATAATTATTCAAAATTAATTAACATCGACCATAATGGACGTAAATCGAGATTATTATACGGCTACCGGTTTTTAAGGAGTAAAACCGTCGGCGAAGATCAAAGCGAAGATCGACGAGAAGAACAAGGTCGCGGCATCTGATTACCGTATTCGCTACTGGCAAAAAGGCCTAAAAATCTAGGTAATATGAATAATCGCGGTCACTTTTGAAAGATGAACCGCAAAAGACTACCGCTATATTCTTGATTACTTCTACTTAGTCGAACGTTTCCGTCATCGAAAGATTTCTCGTTTCGACTGGTTTAGAAATTTCGAAAATATATGGTATACCTACGCCCCTGATCGTGATCGTGTCTTGTGTAGGCAAAAAGGCCGCGGCACCTTAAAAGTATCGAATTATACGGTGAACCATAATCCGATTTTACGCCTATTTTCCACGTAATTTCTCTTTGACTGGCTCTAAGCGAAGCCCGTTGCCTTATAAAACTATGCGACCCATGTTAGCACCACGTAAAACCGAATCTGAATAATTTAAAATTGAAAAATCATGAACAGAAACCATTAATTTTGTCTGTATCTGGTGAGCCTAACAAGCGACGAGAATATCGTCACTAAATTGTCAAGAATCTTATTTTAAAATAAGGAAAATCCATAATTAAATCGTTCATTTGTAAATTTTAAAATATGTTTAGTTCAAAATTGGGGTGAGTAGGTACTACAATTTAGACACGCACAATATGTCGTTTCAATTGATGTTGAACATCTATAGGGTGATATAGTCGTTTAGACTCGGGCATCCATATAATTTCAAATTTAATTTTATTTATCATTTGTAGTTTTTTCATAATGTTGAGAACATAAATTCGTAGTCATATACCATTAAGAGTAGTCTTCGCTCCAAATTTGTATTAAATATATTACAAAATCTAGGTATTGTAAAGGTAACATTTAAACAGCTTGTATTAAAAATTAAAACCCGGTTCAGAATTAATTTTTAAAATTTAATAAGCAACTTATAGATATAACACATTATAGATAGAAGAACAGAAACCATTCATTTCATCTGAATGTCCATGACACACGGAATATGTGTATGTCTATTGCAAACATGCATATGAAAATTTTCGTCATAAAATTGTCAAGAATTTTGTTGAAGCGCAAGAAAAACCCAATTAAAAATTTGTTTTAATTACTTAAAAATATTTTCAAGTTAATGTATGCATCATCTGCTTCTCTTACAAAAAATCTTCACCGAACTACTTTGAAAAGTAACTTAACCATTACAGATACATATTTGCTTCTGGCTAATCGTCAGCCCGGTTTTCACCAGTTCACTGAACGATCCAATATTTACTAATGCAATTCAGCGAGAGATCCCCACTAAAATTGGCCCACCCTTCCGAGAGACCAAACCCTTGAAGAAAGTCTTTTTGTCCAATAGATCAATTACTTGTAACGACGGGTCACAAGCAGGGTAAGTTAATTTCAATTAAAATTCAAGTAAAAGCTATTACATAAATTGATACTAGATTTGTTATTTTTTACTTAATAATATTTGTTTCTCAGATTCTACTTAAGAAAATCATCCCACAGTAAAAGATGGATCATCTTTCTAGAAGGCGGTTGGTACTGTTACGATCATCACAGCTGCAGAAATCGATGGATTAAGCAAAGACATTACATGACCTCCTCCAATTGGCCGGAAACTAAAGACGGTAAAAATCAATGATTTAGCTATTTAAAACAAACTGCAACATCTCGATTGCAGTGGGAGGAATCTTGTCTCCCAATATGCAAGAAAACCCACATTGGTGGAATGCCAACCACGTCTTCGTTCCCTATTGTAGCAGCGACTCGTGGAGTGGATCCAAGAAGTCTGAAAGACAGGGAACATTTAGTTTCATGGGGTCTTCTATTGTGCTCCAAGTGGTTAGAGACTTAATCCCTTTAGGGTTAGAGAATAGTACCGACTTATTACTAGCCGGTAGGTTGGTTTTCTCATCAGTTATTATTCGAAAACAAAAAATCCGATTTAGGAAGTAGTGCTGGAGGCACGGGAGTAATGATTAACCTGGATTTCGTCGAAGAACTTCTTCATGAGCAATTACTTTTGAAGAAAATCCGAGTCAAAGGAGTCACAGATTCTGGCTGGTTTTTGGACAGGACCCCTTTTGCCCCCACCATTAAACCTGTGGTGGATGCTATAAGAAAAGGAATGGATCTTTGGCAAGGCAGAGTACCTCGAAGATGCAGAGAACAATATCTGGACGAGCCTTGGAGATGCTATTTTGGATATCGAATATACCCCACTCTTAAAGGTAAGTTTTATCAAAGTTTCTTCTATCAGAAATTTTAACAATCATTAACAATTTAGCCCAGCTGTTCGTGTTCCAATGGCTTTTTGATGAGGCACAAATGGATGCTGATAATGTGGGCGCCCCAGTGACCAAACAGCAATGGGACTACATTCATAAAATGGGAGATGCGTTGCGTCACAGTTTTCAAAATGTTTCTGCAGTATTTGCTCCTTCATGTATTTCCCATTCCGTTTTGACTAAAAAGGAATGGCAAGAGGTTAAAATTGATGATATTTCTATTGCCGATGCCTTGCATTGCTGGGTGCAGAAAGCCAATAGAAAAAGGTTTATAGTTTGAATGTTTTTGTTAGTAAATTTGTCTTTAAAGTGTGTTTTATTTCAGGATAAAAAGGCGAAAGAACAATAAAAAGAAGAAGCAGAACGCTGTGAAAAGGCTAGAAGGAGTGGAAATTAACACCAGGCAAAACATAACTGTTGAAGCGACTGGAAATAAGAGAAGAAGAAAGAATCAACGAAGAAATCATAGAAGAAGCAAGAATAAGCGTAAGCCTGCTCTGTGCAGTCATGAAGAAATTACATTAAAACATTATGTTTTTAGTTCCAAACTTTGACAAACAGCGCAAAAACAATTTTTCCCGAACATCCAACACAATTAAGTCGAACAACCTGAATTCCGTAGATCATCATCATACCAGACGAATTCCACAAAAGCAACGAAGATCCTTCAACAGGCACTGCGTACACAGAAGATTGGAAAGGTGTTCATGGCCACAGGTATGTCCATTAACAAACTAATAATTTACCAACAAAAAAAAAACTAAAAAAACATTTTTCTAATATATAGTGCAACCATTCCTGTCCGAAATTGCATAATCCCTTCACAGGAGAAGAAATGGACTTTATAGAACTGCTCAAGTCTTTCGGTTTAGATATGGAAAGTGTGGCGAATGCCTTGGGTATCGACATGGAAACTCTGAATAACATGGATCAGGGAGAATTGCTTAATTTGTTGACGCAGCAATCAAACTGAAAGCCCATAGGATTATCATGGAATTCCAAGGCAGGCAAATGTCGTGTATATGTATATGGAGAGTACCTACCTAATCTCATTGGTGTGGTAATAGTAAGTGAACTGTATGTGTGTAAGTATTTGTCTATATGTACTTATGTAAAATAAATTGAGATAAATGTATATAATTTTGTGTACGTTTATAAACTTAAGAAAAATCTGCATAATTTGTGTCGCATAAAGGACGGAGAAAGTAACTATGAAGGGTGTCCCTTTTACAAGCCCCACCATTGGGATTTTGATTATTTTAAGCCATAGGAGATTGATTAAATTGGGGCAAAATTACGCAATTTAAAATTTAATAAAAATTCGTTTAAAAAGAGAAAAGTATGATGAGACATGGCAATACTTTACTTAATATCCTCGAAAGATTTATTTTTGGAAAATTCTGTTTTTTTATTATTGGTTTGTAAATTGAAAATCACAAATTATAAAAGGATTTAACTAAAACGTTCTAAGGGCCTTTTTGGAGTACTTTTTAACAATGTTATTGTGCAAGTTTGCTCCAATTTAATCGATCTCATATCTTTTAAGATAACCCAAGCCCCACTGGCGAGGCTCGTAAGACGGCCACTTTGTACAATAGTGAGTTTTATGAATAAATTAAGATTAAAACTACTTATTGCTTGCTGTAAGCATAACTTATTGGAACAAGGTTTGATAACTTTGTAATAATTGCACATATAGTACATACCAATTAAGTTCAATTAATATAATCCTGGGAAAGAAATTTTCTCTTAAATTGTGGACATGGTAAATGTAAATATAAAAGTATTTATTTATTTTTGTACAAATTTATGTTTATTGATCATCATTTAATATATTATTTAATTAATTAATACCTAAGCGTAGGAAGAATTATTATAATTTTTTAAATTTTAGTTATTTACTACTTTGCTACCTAATTTTCTCAGCACTACAATTTTGTAATTACAATCATTTTTTAGCAAACTGCAACAAGCTTAAAAGCTGATTAAGTTTAGTTTTACTTTTATCTGATAGGTTTACCCAAAGACGTTTTGTTCGGTCATTATAGTATGCAATAGGACTGATTTCTGTTCTACCTCATTTTTTGTATATTATTTTATTAGGTTATTGTATAAGCTTTTTGTTTTATTTTAGTGTTCCTTTTTTATATTCCGAATTTAGTAGGAATTATTACATTAAAAAATTATTTAAAAGGCTTGCGTACTTAATTTTTTAATAATTAAAGCGTATCGTGGAATAACCTTGCTGCATAAAAATATCTAATAAAACAACACTTGCTGTTACTCACAAAAATGAGCATGCATCCGTTAAAATAACACTCTTCAATAATCATCTGAGATTAATACATTGAAGAGTTTTTATTTTCTACAGTGGTTTATATGATTTTCTAAATAATAATAAATAACAAAATAGTTCAATATTTTTGCCCAAATAAGCCATAACAATAAAAAAGGAAAATTATTTTATTAAATTGTGACACAAAATTGAGCAAACACCTCGAATTAGTAACACATAATATATTCTAAAAATTTGTTTAAGGTTCAATTTTAATACTTTGTGGAGCTTCCCTGACTGCCTATAATGACTTGAAATCGTCATCGCATTGATTGGATTAGTTTAAGTGTGTAGCTGGGTGATACTTTCTCCCATATCGCAAGAATTATCTTCTCAAATTTAATTTCATTTTTGGGGTTTTTATTTTGTACTTTACTTTTTAATTATCGCCATAAATTTTCGACACGGTTTATGTTAAAGTGAAAGAGTTTTTAGCAATTTCGACACATTATACAAAAACCATTCCTAAACTATGGCTCCCATATGCTTTGAATCATTATCTTGCTGAAAATAACAACCCTTAGCATTTTCATTTTTTTAGCTGAAGTTCTTAAGTTTTCCTTTAGTATATTTATGACGTGTGGCTTTAAATTCTACCCTCTTCGCTCCTGTTAACTTTTGGACAAATTATTATTAAAAAAAAACAGAAGCAAAATTAAGTAGGCCAAAAATACTATCTTTTGACATTTGTTTTATTTTTTAATATTGATTACATCACTGGAAGCACTAAATGGTCGATTTTTTTAAATTGAAATATGGGTCAAGTGACACTTCAAATTAAAGGCCTTTCAAAACTACATTCAATGGTGTGTTGCGATTAAAAATTTACCAATTAGCTTTTTTGAAAAACAGCTATAAATTTCGTAATAAATGCAATACAAACTCAATTAAATAAATAGTTTGTACACAATGAAAAAGCTTGTTTCTTGATAGGAAATTGGTTTGTTTTCGATTTTGTACTCACAAAGAATCTTTGATTAAACAAAAAAAAAGAATAAATTAAAATAATCAAAGACTGTTTGTGAGCACAAAATCGAAAACAAACTAATTTCCTACGAACATCAAGTTTTTTCATTGTTTACAGACTATTTAATTGTCTTTGCATTGCATTTTTTACCAAATTTACAACTATTTTTCTCAAAAACTAATCCATAGATTTTAAATCGCAATACACCATTGAATGTAGTTTTGAAAGACCTGCTTTTAAATTTCAAAAAATAATAATTTGTTAAAAAGTTCACAAGGAAGGAGGGACAATTTAGAGCCGCACGGTATAGACATGTCTATCCATTATTCCATCGATAACATGCATTTTTCCTATATCATTTGCTGACATATGCCCACACAACATTACAAATTGTTCATCGTATTTAATAATCGGAACAGTGTTTTCAATTTTTAGGTTTATTTTCGGCTTTCTTCACACATTTTTTATTGTCCAATCCAAAAAAGTGAATTTTACTTTCGTCAAAAAAATAACTTGCTTTCAAAAAATTCAAAGGCTTTTTAATGTATTCCCGGACAAAGTATTCTCTTCATTCGAGTTACTTTAGAAATGTATAGTGTTTTACGGGCTACTCGCTCATTATAATCATTTTTTTCTAAACACTCTGCAAACTGTTTTTATGGATATTGATTGTTGAGCCCTTGAGCTCTCTTGCACAGTCAATTTGGGAACTCTCTGGAATTTCGTTCAATTCCGCGTACAATTAGAGTTTCATTATTTACGCTAAGTATCCTTTTTCTTTCTCGCCCAGTTTTATTCTTAAGTGTTCCTTCATACCGATATTTATACAGTGTGAAAGTTTTGGATGGAACAGTCCATATGACTAAGATACTGAATACGTGCGGCCAAAATCCTCAGACATGTAAATTTTTATTTTTTTTTGCTGTTTTTTTTACGATAAATTCATGTACACAGAATAGTCCAAAAATCAGGTACGACCATCAACTTTATTTTTCAAATGGAAACACCTATTTTTTATTTCATTTTTGAATTCTACACAAAGTTCTAAGTGTGTTTCATGTACTATGTCTTATACCTAAAAGCAACAAGTCTCGAGAGATTTACGATTGAACATATCAAAAACTAAAACTTTTGATTTCTTTGGTCCTGAAAAGGACTGATTTAATACAAAATACACCCCCTCATTACCACGTCGATGTTAGGGCTTATTTAATTGACATTTTTCCTGAACGCTGGATTGGGAGACGTGGGGTAATTGAAAGGCCCGCACGATCACCTGACCTCACGCCTTTACATTACTTTTTATGGGGTTATCTTAAGAGTAAGGTATACTTTAACCAACCAGCAACTATCGAAGTCTTAAAAGAAAGAATTCGTAATGAAATAAGAACAATTATTCCAGCAATGCTGCAAAATGTCAAACAGGAGTTTATTCACTGTCTTAATTCCTGTCAAAAAGTAGGTAGGATCCAATTTGAATATTTAATTTAATTGTTGCTCGTTGTTTTATTTTGTATTAAATCGGTCCTTTTCAGGGCCAAAGAAATTTTAAAAGAAATCAAAAGTTTTATTTTTTGACATGTTCAATTGTAAATCTCTCAAGACCTGTTGCGTTTAGATATAGGACATAGTACATGAAACACACTTAGAATTTTGCGTAGAATTCAAAAATAAATAAAAAATAGGTGTTTCCATTTGAAAAAACAATGTTGGTGGTGGTACCTGATTTTTAGACTACCCTGTATACATAAATTTATCATAAAAAAAACTGCAAAAGAAATAAAAATCCACGTATCCGAGGATTTTAGCCGAACATGTTCGGCATCTTAGTTATATGGACTGTTTCATCCAAAACTTCGACAGTGTATATGACTTTTGGTATTGTGGAATGTGTTCTGCCAACAACTGAAAGGATTTCTCGCATACTTTTGTCTCGAGAAAAAAGCTTAACTATGATTTTTCTCTCGGATTGATTAGTTTCACATCGCACAGTTTTCAACAATGAAAATGTTCAGTAACCTTCGCACAACTGTGTTGAAGCTGAACTTGCCTTCGTAGTACTGATAAAACTTTTATCAACAGTATTCAGATGAATTTTTGTGACATTCTTTCTTTTTTGTTGTTATTTGTTCTGTACGCTCAATTTTTATTAGAATATTATAGCATTTTTATATTAAATGACCTAACAACTCTAATATGTTATTATTATTTTTTAATATTCTTTCATTGGACCAATGATGTTTTGCATAAAATAATAGTTGCATTAAAATTCTTTGTTGAAATAAAATTTATTATGAGTCGAAAAAACATGAAACGATGATGATGATGAAACATGATGAACTGAAAAGATTGATTTTGAACGATGTACGCTCAATTTTGTGATTAACTGTAAATGTGAATACACTTAAAAAAATCAAATTTAAACACATCAATACATTTAAAAACTACTTACCTGGTTTCGGACAGGATTGCCAGGGTGACCAAAGGGAAGGGAGTCTAGTCAGTCGATGATTCTGGATGGACACACCAACTCGATATTATATGTATGTGGGGGGCACCTAAAATCGCTTTGAGTTGGCCCACATGTTTGGTAACAGATTCTCCAATCCCTTGTATAAAAAAAGATGCGTCTATTTAAATCGAAAAATTTGGGCACGTCAATTTCAACCAATAGAAATCGAGGGCTGGCTTGGCTGATAATAAGCATTTTTAAATTCATCGAATTCCAAAGACAGTTCCGATATGTGCAAAGTTTACTCCATAGCTACACTGTATCCTATATTAATTGATTTACCGTTGTTCGCATCGCTTGATGTATGGTGTTTAGAACTCGGAAAACCTCAGGTCCATTATTTTTTTAAACTTTAATTAATTAGTCGCACTTTGAATAAAAAATAAGTAATAAATGCTTAATTAACGTATCACCGTTTACATTCTTTACAAATCCTTTGTTAACTAACAGCTGGCTTATGTCAATCTGTCAGTCACCCTCGAGATTGAAGTTAAGGATATAAAGTCGTTAGCAATAGCCGTTACGAATTCAAATTGGTTTTGTTGATATTTAAGTATATTAATAGTAATTTTCCTGTTGCAGCTAGATAAATGTGAATTAAAGGTGCATAAGATGTCTTTTTACGACGTGGAAGTAAGTGGTTCCATTGCAAAATTACACGAAGATCAAATTGCCCACTATGGACTTTCATGTGCAAAAATCTTTATGGATTGTAAGTTATTATACAAACGCTAATTTAAAATTTTTTGTTTAATGAGAATATTTTTCAGATAAGGTATACATAGAAAAAAAAGTAAAAATTCTAATGGTTCATTTAGCAAGATGGTATGAGCAGAAGACCAATTTAAGCACAGAGGTCATTAGTAATATGCTTATCGAGAAGTATAAGCAATTTTGTTCTCAGTTAGAGCCTAACTTGGACGTTTTTTATGTAAGTACAAGGGGAACTAAATTATCCAAACTAATTATTACACGTCATTGTTTGAGTAACTGTTTTGTTGGAATAATTAAATTTAATTTGCAAAAATATAGGAATACCTATTTGGTGAATAAATCAGTGTAGGTTAATTAAAAAAATGTACATTCTTGTGGCAAACTACACAATGTTTACTGATAATGACATTATTATAGAGAACCTATGCTAAGGAGTAGATGTCTAATGAAATTTTTACACATCAAAATATCTCAGTAATCTTTCTTTTATGTATACTGTAATTTACATATTATCAAGTAGACACTATTTTTGAAAAAAAAAATGTACTTTTTTTTAAACTCTTTTCTGTAGCTGCTTTAGAAAAAGCAAATGGCATAACTTTTCCCTGTAATCTTTTATCCATATTATGCATCTGTCAAAGCAAATTACTGCTTCCCTGTGTGTTATGTAATTACAGCCTGTTTCTTCTCTGCTTTGTTCCACATTTTCCAAATTTTCTACCGTCTTTAAAATGTTATTATTCCCAGTGACCACTATTTTATAAAACCAACTATTACACTCATTTAAATTATGTCTAATCCTAGCCTTTGTGCCAATGTAGATAGAGCAGTTACACAGCATGTCTCCTGATTCATGGAGCCACCCTCATATCTCAGGAATTGCTTAAATGATTTATTTCAAATTTGAACCATTGGAGTATTTTTAAATTGTGATTTTGATTTAATCAAGATTATTTTCTTCAGCCATTGACATACATTTTTATACTAAAAACTAGGTGTCAATTTGAAAAAAACTATTAGGGCAATTTAAACCACATTTTTTACATTTTATGAAAAAGCATTATCAGAAATCCCTTGATATACAATTTTGTTGAAATAAGATTGACTGTCTTTGAAATATGAAATTTTAAGTGAAAATGCTTAACTTAATTACAAGTCATTTAAATTCTCTTGTTACTAGATTTAAATAGTTATAAAATGTGTCAAATAAATTATTTTTATTATTTCTAATTATTTTAGCAAATAATGCTATTATTATTAACAAAAAAATTACTGGAGGTAACACCACCCTTCTGGAGAAGTAAATATGTACCTAGAGAAAATGCATAATCGTTTTTTAGAATGAACTTTCCAATATTCTTACCCCACCTAAACCAATTCAATCTACAGTTTCACTGATTTCTGAAGCTGCAAATGAAGATGGACTAGAAGAGGAAACATTGATGGAGAAAAAAGAAGAGCTACAGACCTTGGAGAATCAATACAAAATTGTAAGTAGACTTTTTTTATTATACAGATTTTCCTTTAAATTAAATTATTACAGGAAAAATATTATTTGGATGCACTGAAAAGACGAATGACAGCTTTAAAAACCTGCCAACAACTTAAGAAGAAGATAGAGATTGCCATAAAAACGTATGATTTAGATACAAAATTCAAACGAATTGAATTATCAAACCCGGCAAGAAAAGAAGCAGTTGATAAGTTGCTAAGCATTGCCGGTAAAGATGTGTTTATGACGCTTATTAACGATGGGCAATATGAGAGGGTGCAACAATAATGTTCTAGGAATAATCAATTATTTTGTAAATTTATTTATTGGTACTAAGGAAAATTACGAAAAATATATCAATTATAACTTTAATACATTAATTTTTCTTCTAATCCATCAATTGCAAATTATCAAACTTCTCAGTGTCATAAAATGTCGCCTTAACTAGGCGCCCCCCGAAGAATCGGCCGTTCAAGTCTACCACTGCTTTGATGGCGCTCTCGATGCGCTGAAACTCCACGAAAATCCTCACAGTTTCCTCTGGTATAACATTGGGAACTTCATGTATAATACAGCTGGCGACAGGGCCATATTTAGTATTGCATTCGTCTTTCACCTCAGGCTCTAAATCGTCGTCAACCTCACCAGGACCCACCATATTTTTAAGGAGAACAACCTAAACAATCCTCAAAATCAACTTGTATAAATATTTGCCACCCTTACCTTGCTGGGATTCTTCATAATTTCTGTAATCGGAGGATCTTTTTTCTCTGGAAAATCGACAACAGGGGGTGGAGGTGGCATAATGTCTTTTTCATGCACAATTCTTCCTCCTCTTTTGGATGTTTTCTCCACTTGAAGGGCACTTGACATGCCTTGCTCCATCCGACCCAAACCTTGACCTTCTTTAAAACCATACCTTGCCATTATTTTCGCAGCCACTGAACCTCCATAAGGAGTTGGTTGGGGCTTATTGGGGAAAATTGGTGAAGCCTCTGCAGGAGTATCCTGCAAACTTGGGGGAGGTGCAATAGCAACGCCACCAGTAGGTCTGGCAGGTTTTGGACGCTCCTCTTCTTCTTCATCATCTGCCCATCGTCCTGTCACACAATTTGTCCTGTAGTATAAATTAAATTGAAGAGTAACTTGGTTTTTAGTACCAGCAAATCCACTTCCAATAGAAGGTTGGCTCATTTGTGGGGTGGAAGCTGCAGGTATTTGATGTGGTGGACTGTCGTCAGGCTCACTGAATCTACTCTTGCGTTTTCTGTCTTTTCTCCTCTCAATATCCCTTTCCCTTTCTCGCTCTCTCTCTCTTTCCCTATCTCGATCAATATCCTTATCTCGACTTTCCCTGATTTCTTTAACCACTTTTTCATATTCATTTGGCCACAAAGGATCATATTCATCAATTACCTATTAAACCAAAAAATCGTCTGTTGACTTTAATATTGTATACTTTTTTGTTTTAACATTAAGATATATGTTGTTGTGTTCCAGCAATGAACAGTTAAGCTAACTAACAGCAGAAGTGTTATAAATCCAATGAGTAAACTGAAATTTTTGTGTGTTAGCTTGTCTGATGGAGATACACAAATTTTGAGGTGAGTTACACCTCTCAGTTGTTGGGTTCAGTTGCTAGCTCACAATGAAAATTTGGGTACAGTGTTTTCAATGCAAAATTGAGACAAATATGAAGAAAATCAAAAAGTGCTATAGAGCAAGAGAAAAGTTGTTGAAATAAATTTTGAATTTCCTAATATGGTTTTATTTAAAAGTTTTTCCAATCTAGAAGAACCTTACAAGAAAATATTAATTACCAAAAAAAGAAGAAAGTGCCTCAATGCCTATATTACAGATGTTGAGTTAAATATTGTACTCAAAACTTTTGTAGAAATATTATAAGTCACATGATAGCATAACTTGGTACTTTAATTATGAAAAGAGAATCAATTCGGTGAAAGGGCATAATTATCATTAACATGATTGTAACATTAATAAAAAAATTTAGGCATTATATCTAATAAATCAAATAAAATGACTTGTTATATAAAGTAACCAAATTTTAGTAAATAGTAAATGAAAGGTAAATTTTGTGTATATAAATAAATTAAAGTAAAAATTGGATATTCAAAGAAAAACCTAAAAAACCAAAAACATTAAAGTTCTTACCTTCCAATCAAACTCACTTCCATATATGCCAATGGGCCCACTTAAAATAGGTAAGCGATTATCAGGTCTAGGAGTAAATGGAAGCAACCCTTCATCCTCTTCCCTTTTACTTTTTAAATCAATCACAGGAGCTAAGCTAACTTTACGGGTTTGATCCCTTTTGGGTTGAGTTACAGAGGCCTTTTTGAGCTGGAGCTGGGACTGAAGCAATTTTATTCCTGAAGACCAACCCTGAATCTTTTCTTGCGTGGTTGTCTCGTAGTCGTCATAGAGCGACATCATTGATATATAGTGTGATAATTTACGTGTATTAGGGAAAAATTAAGTGAGTAATGTTGGAAAATTCAAAAATATTTTCTACTTTCCACTATGTTGTTTTGTTTATATTGACTAATCAAGCATGGTAATGAAGTGACATGCCATAGACATAAAGCAAGCGATTATCCGCCATTTTCAATGCTGCCGTCATTGAAATAACACATTAAATTGCGTGACGTCGTCTGGTATGCTTTTAATTTATTTTGTCATTGATAATCATTTAACACTATAGGAATAATCTTAAATATAAAACTAATTTGCACTCATATTATGTTTCCTTTAAGAAAGAATATAAGACGTTTTAATAGTTAATTTTACTCTTCATATATAGCAAATTTAAAACATCTACTTATTCACAAGTCACGTTTGCATCGCAGGATCGTAAGCCCGATGAGGAGAAATGAACTGAGGAAGAGCCCGAAATTTGTCTCTCTTCCATTAATCCCGCAACTCTGCTTCTGAGACTTGCAGTGGTTCGTTTTTTGCATATAAAGATCACAAAGATGAACATACCTAAAGGTTCAAAAAAACGATCGTTATTATTCTCCCTTAATGATGATTTTAGGAGTCAATTTTCTACCTTGAAGACCAGTTATGTTGTCGACAACAATCTGCGTTACAGCACTAACATTATTATTGAGATATTTAATCGTAATATCGATGAAGACTGAGGCGACGTCGCCTATCCAAATGATACCCATGAGAACTGCCAATTTGATCACCAGCACTAATCTAATAAAACAATTTGTTAATTAAAACTTAACTGTATTTATTAATTTTGTTTATTACCGTCCTGTGTCGAAACTGTATTTCCTGATGCTTTCTGTGGTACCATTCAATCTTTGGATCTCACTTTTAACCTTCATATAATAGGAGATAGTTTTGATGAACAGAGCCACACTGACGATTTCGAAAACCATCTCAGGCACCAATAAAAAAAGGACCTTTACGTATCTATCTGGTCCTGGAATAATAATAAATACTAAATATGCTCTAATGGCGGAAATATATTGCCTCTGAAAATATTGTCTCAAAATACGTTGCAAAAATATATAAAATACGACAAACAAGTGATTAAAAAAATAAATTGGAAGAAACATTTTAACCAGACTTACGGCATTTATTAAGTAAATAAATCACAGATTTAACTTCAGCTCTCAGCTATGAAGTTATATAGAGGTCAGATTAATAGCTCTGAGGACTCCTATGGGTTTGATTGTAATTTCATAAAAAATAAATTATGGAGATGTGTACGAGGCTTGTGAAGGCGAATTTTAAAATTAACGATGACCTTACAGGGTATTCCAAAAAGGCGGGACATCATTATCATAAAGTGTAATTTTTTTAATAGGACTACCTGTATTTTTTCACATGATCGAATCCTCCCTTGAGCCTGTGGTAGTTCTTAGACTTTTTTCATTTTAGGATGCAGTTACTCGAAGCTATAACGTTTTAAAAGAAATATTAGATATTTACAGTGCCTCATAAAAAATTAATATCGCAGTTGACTTAAGTTAGATTTTTTTAGCGTGGATTCTCATGTAAGATTACCTTAGTAGGCACGAATATCTATTTAGCTCAAAACATATACAGGGTGTTCACAATAACAATTTAAATTTTCGTCTTTTCAACTTCAATTTTCTTGATTTTTTGAAATAGGATGGTGTGTTTTTTATGATGTAGGCCAAAAGAAAATTCAGTTTTCTTCATATTGGCACAAAATAATGTGATATTTATCTTAAATGTTAATGAAATTATTAATTGTTTCAAGAAAATTTGCGTTCATGGCTAAGTGCCTGAGTGTTTAGCGTGCGTTGCCATGGTGTCGATGTTGTTTATTTTAAGTCTTGATAGTTCATTTACGGTTTTCTGTTCCTTAAAAATCTATTTATTTTAAAAGTGGAGATCAAAATAAAATATTCTCAACAAAAACTAATTAGCATGATTTATGTAATTGGCTCATGTGATAAAAATGTTTTACACACAATTTCTTAATAGATGACATCCTGATGTAAGAAGCTTAGAAAGTCTAAAGGAGCGTTTTAAATGGGTAGGAAGTTTTAGTTATGAACAGAAAAGTCTAAATAAAAGGCTTTTAGGAGAAGAAAATTAACCGGACATCATTTTATCAGTTGTAGAATCTTCAAACATTGACGTGATTGGCGAAATTAGTCAGGAGGTCAATAAACTGTTAAAACTTAAAATAAACAACACCGTAACCATAGCAACGCATACTAAACAGGCACTTAGCCATGAATACAAATTTTCTTGAGACAATTCTATTAACATTTAAGATAAATATGACATTATTTTGTACCAATATGAAAAAAGCTGAATTTTCTTTCGGCCTACATCATAAGAAACACACCATCCTATTTGAAAAAATCACGAAAATTGAAGTTGAAAAGGCGAAAATTTAAGTTGTTATTGTGAACACCTTGTATCTATTTTGAGTTAAATGAATATTCGTGCCTCCTAAAGTGATCTTACATGAGAATCCATCCTAGAAGTATCAAAATCTAACTTAAGTTAACTGTGATATTAATTTTTTATAAGGCACAGTAAATGTCTAAAATTTCGTTTTAAACGTCATAGCTTCGAGACACTGCATCCACTAATAAAAAAAGTCTACGAACTAATACAAACTCCAAGAAGACTTCTATCAGGTGGAAAAATAGAGATGGTCCCATTAAAGAAATTAGTTTATGACTCGCCGTCTTTTTGGGACACACTGTAGGGTTGTCACTAATTGCAAAATTCGTCTTCGTTAGCTTCATATACGTTTATATCATAATTGATTTTTTTATGAAATCATAAATAAACTCAGCAGTCCGAGGGGCTGGTAAATGGACACCTGTATTATAACTCTATGAAAATACACACTATGAGATCATTTAAATTTCATATCTGGCCAGCTGTGGGGTTTTACACAAGGGAAATGGAAGATGAAAAGTAGGTCGTAGCTTGATCATATGCCGCAAAATGACGTCAAATTAATTTTTGATAAAGGAGCTTAATGAAGGTTTTGTTACTTTATTTACTTTTATCGACATACGTTTTCTTTTTCAACAAACCTTACAGCTGACTAGATACGAAATTTAAACGACCTCTCTGTACAACATACATATAAAAATTAACTAATAAAATTATATGCAAAAGTGTATATACATTCTTTGGGACACCCTGTACATAATAGCTATATAAATGAGTATACCTACGATCTGCAATTTTAAACAGCTTAATCACAGACTAAAACTAAAGAGAAACTAATCACGAAGTTTATTGATAATCAAACGGCAGAAATTACACAAATTATACTTTACTGTCTAATGATAACTAATTATTATAAGTAGTTTCCCCTAAAAGGTCCCTTCATCAGTCCTTGTAAATCAAGTACGTGTTCAAATATTGACTTTGTCGAATACCTCTGCTCATCAGTAATTCACATGGCACCATTATTAATGATGAAGGTTTTAAGATTTGCATTCAGTCATGCTCAACGAGGTGAGTGTTTTTGTCATCGGATAGTGTCCATTGATCTGGCTGGTTTGAGTGACGGACACGGACCCGCCAACATTTCTCTTCCCTCCAAAGCCCAATTTATTCTTGAGACCAGTCGTGGTCCTCTTTTTGCATATAAATATCAGGAAAATGAACACCCCTGTAGCAAGAATGTTTTGGTAGAAAAATTTGAAAGACTTTTTGCAGTGATAAAAGCACCTTGAAGGCAAGTTATGGTGTCCATGATAATTTCAAGTTTCCTCGTAAATTCCATTGCATTCATGTTGTTGAAAAAAGCTGTTGTCACCTCGCAGGTCCAGACGATGCCCATAATGACCGCTAGTTTAACGACCAGCACCAGGCTAACAAATAAATTATTTACATATTAATTTGGAATGATGAATGAATATGATTTTTATTACCGTCCTTTATCAGCGTTGTACTTCCCAGTTCGGATTGAATCATTCATTTTCCGGATTTCATTCTTGACCTTTATGCAATACACTATGGTCTTTATGAACAAGCCAATGTTGATGATCTGGAATATCAGCTGAGGAATTAAGAAAAAGATGGTGCGAGAGTAATTACCTGAAATAGGAAATAGATTAGGCGACTACATAATAATTGGGAATTTTCTATAACATTACTTACAGATTGAAAGTCGGGTTTACAGATTTACATAATGTAAGATATGCGTAATGTAGAAAAGTCAAATATATACAGGATGTTCCGTAATAGCATTCAAAAATTCAGGGGTTGAATGAGTGGATGGTTTTAGGAAAATAGTTGATATGAACATGGGCCTGTTTTTGCCTTCTGTTTGAAATACACCGTAATAAAAAAAAATCTTAATAATTCCATTCTGCCATTAAATGTTTAGGGGAGCGGAAAATGGGTGTAGAGTCACAGCTTTAAAGAGGAAAATAATGTTTTTAATTTCATCAATGATGTGTCCCTGAATATTTTAAACGAAAACCATGACACGTCACTGGCTTTTTAAATAAAAATAATTTTTTGAGTGCTCCATATTTCTGTGAAAAAAAAGGTCTCTTGATTACTTTTTATTACGTTAACCGTTTTCATGGAAAAAAATAAAAATAAAAACATTATTTTCTAATTAATATTAAAACTACAGTATTAAATTAGGTGTGTTACGTTCCATTAATGTTATTTTTAACTTAAATATTCAAGAGACCTTTTTTCACAAAAATATGGAGCGTTCAGAAAATTATTTTTGTAAAAAAAAATCAGGGGAGTATCATATTTTTGTTTAAAATATTTAGGGTCACATTGATGGGGACGTCACTGGCGAAATTAAAAATATTGTTTTTCCCTTTAAAGATGTCTTTTACATATAATTTACGTTCCCCAAATTTCATAAAAATATTTAATGCCAAAACGTATTTATTAGGGAAAAAACTTTTATTTTATCATTCTGTATTTCAGACAGTAAGCGACCCATGTCGATATAATTTTTTTTTTTTTAAAGCATATACAGACTCATTCCTTGAATGTTTGACATATTATTATGAAACATCCTGTATACCCTGTATATTAGGAATTTTATGCGTTTGCATAAAAGGTTACCTTGCGTTAAGTTTACGCTTGCGTTAAATCTATAAACCCGGATTAAGCATGCATAGTTAAAAAGTGAATAAAGTTAATAAAGCTGTCTAATACTTAAGTGAAGAAACCAATCCCTTTAGTGAGTCTCCTGGATCTATGCTGTTGTGCATGCACTTTGTGGAAGATGGAATTATTGCAAATGTGATTTAACTAGAAAAATAGGTTTGAACTAGAAGTAATATCCACGCATGCGTAAAACGATGGACTTATATTGAGATAGGAAAACGGTAACAGGTAGATGAAACCGGATGGCACATTCTCTGATCCGATTTTTGAGTAAAATTTTACGGAAATCATTCTTTCACGGCTAACTCCACTTGTTTTCGATATACAGGGCGATTTAGAAACTTGACATTTTTTCGAACTCGGTTACTTGTTTGGTCTTCAAAGTGCTATCCAGGAATTTGAGTGGCACAGAACCAATAGCGCCATTCGTTTTCTTGTATGTCGTGTGGTTCTACCATAATAAATAAATAAAAAAAATATATTTTTTTTTATGTTATTTGCTTTTTTAACAGCTTTATTTTTTATAAAACAGTTGCAGGAATGAGGAGTACGTCAAGGGGCAGTACTGTTGTGGTTTTTTGCTTTGAAACTTAGAAAGGTCGACTAGGATTTGTTGGACGAATTGCGATTGTTTGAATTCTTCGGGGACTGCAGATTAGAGATCTATGTCGCTCAAAATCTCGTTATTTGTCACATCTCTTCTGTCGGCGGGACTGTTTGGGACAGTCTTGCTTTTTCGTCCTTTTTGCCGCTCTAGTCGATTTCAGGGCTTCTCTGAACGTTGTGCATTTCTTGTTTCCAGGGCAACGCCTCTTTGTATCCCACAGTAGAAAGATGTGGTTCTTTTCCTTCTGGATACGCTCTTTGCTTCGGTGGTCCAATACAAATTTTTGCGACGGTTCGCTTGCCGACATTGAGGCGTATTATTACCACCTGCTCTGAGCTGGCGTAGGGCCTCAATTTCCTGATAGTCACTTCCGCTTGGGTTAAGCCAGGGATTTTCCTCTTTAGCGCCTCGAGACTTCCTCCTTGGAGGAAGTAACGTCCATTCCTCTAATGTACAACTTCAATTTTTCCTGTGAGTTCTTCAGGAGTTGTGCCCATGGTCCTCTGTCTTTGCCCACAGTCTTCAGGGCGGCGTCATCGTTCGTCGTGATAATTACAACTATTCTCTCGCAGTTGGTTCTTATGGTCCTTATTAGGTCTTTGCTCTTGCTCTAGGCTACTTTTAACTTTATCGATCGTCTCTGCGGTCCTTTCTTGGCGATTATTAATCAAAAACATGTACGTAGAAAAAATCTTTCCTTTCGGGGGCTGCTTGCTGGGCTGACAGAAGGTTTGTTTATCATCATTTTTGCTGCTGTAGTAAATATGTGGATTTTTTCGCTACTTCGGAAGATGAACTGGACCATCGTTGCTTTTTCAGTGCGTCTCCTCCACTTCTTTTCCAGGCTGCAGCCCGCCTGGAAAAAGAGTCTAGCATTGTCAAATATGGACTTTTCGCTAGCCGGGAGAAAAATGTTATAAATCCTCTCCTCTTTTTATTTATCAGTAACTGTCGTCGTTCTAGGACAACATCTATATGTCGTACTCATCCAGAACAAGACACACCCAACTGGCATCTTTTACAGATGACACGGAGATACTGGCAAGATCCTTCAACGGGAGAATCAGCTACCTCTAACAGCAAGCTACAGCGTTGGAAAGAGGAGCTCCAAATGGAAAGTCGACCTCAACGCCACAAAAACTCAAGCAATTCTCTTCAAATGGAGGAGGAAAATCAGGCTTGAAGACCAACCAGAAAGCGCAATAGAGCCATACAGCGATGTATCTAAGAGTGAACACCCATAATAGAAAGAAACTCCAAGGCGGGAAGAATAAGATTATGCTCGTTAAGACAGTCACCGAACTGCAGCGGAGATACGCAGCAGAGATACGCAGCGGAGATACGCAGTTTAGGGATATGCAGGCAAGACGCACTTATAGAAACTTCAGGCAGTGGAAGATTGGTATTGGGGTCTTCTCTAGATGCACCTTTGAATGTCAGTGGTAATAAATCCTATGTAAATTGAAATCACAGATCAGTGACAGATATCATCAACGAATATGCTTTGAAGAAGACTTTTAAGCGGCCGCGGAGCATCCAAATGAATTGATCAGGAGAGTTACCCAGATGATGCTATTCCACACAACACAAAGGACTGAGATGACAGGTATTCCACAATAGATAACCAGAAGACTGACCTCCTCAGGATATATAAGAAAAAGTATATGATTGCATGAAGTATTTGATGAAACTCCATTCTAGACACACAAATCTTCATGAATTCAGGTTTATACCTGGGTATAACCTATAGGAGCATAACTGGTGTTTTACTAGTCATGACCCTAATCGCCGATCTTCTTACCAAGGCTGGTAATTTCCCCTCTTCAATTTAACAGGGAAGAACAAAACAGAGAGACCCAATAGTATTCCATCAATTCAATAGATATATTTAAATTGAAGATGGTGAACACATGAATTAGTTGTTCATTTTCGTTTATTCTACTCCTTTTTCCTGTACGTTGTTCCCACATAAGACAAAACAATTAATGATTCATTGAAAAAAATCGTATTTTGTCCTTCTTAAAAGGGATCATTGTTCATATTACGCGGATATGTGTATAAACAATGTTTTTCTATTAATAAATGTTGATGTTTTCATTATATTTTCTAAGTGTAAATTGGAAAATTTAATAAAAGGTCTTTCAAAAGTCTTTAAAATTAATGCGCTTACAGCTGACAGATCATTTTTTTTTAGAACTTACAGATAAAAAATAAATTGTATAATTCACAGTGTTATTTAATTCAAAAATTATTGCAAGAGCTTAGAATGGCTCTAACATTCCAATGGCACCAAAACCGATACTTAAAGGTAGAGGAACGGATGTTCTTAAAAATATTCCTTATAATAAGCTTATTAGCATTTTGATTTATATTATGCTTGAATCAAAGTCAAGCTTGTTTTATGCTATCACTTATTTTAACCAATTTTAAAACTGTTATAATCAAGAACACTGGAGAACCTGAATATTTTGAGTTTAAATATACAGGGTGTTTCTTGATAATGTGCGGATATTTTAAGGTGGAATTCTACATAAAAAATAATGATAGTTTGTTATACAAACTCTGTTCCAAAAATGTTTCGTTACGAAAATACAGTGCTGCAAAGTTTTCGAAAAAATGGAAATTAGTTGATATTTCCGAAACCGCTTGAGATATTTCAATGAAATTTGGCATGTAAAGACAGTTTATAAAGGGGCATTAATTGCAATAAAAATGTGTGTTTCAATGCTAACTTATTAAAAAAAATTTTAATACGACAAATAAAACAATAGAAAATTTAACACATTGTGGGTTGACATAATGAAATATGAATTACTACTAACAAGAAACAAAAAGAAAGCAATTAATGCCTCTTTATAAACTGTCTTTACATACCAAAATTCATTGAAATATCTCAAGCGGCTTCGGAAATATTCATTAATTTCCATGTTTTTTCTAAAATTTTACAGCCCTGTATTTCCGTAACGGAGCATTTTTGGAATATAGTTTATATGACAAACTATCATTATTTTTTCATGTAGAATCCCATTTTAAACTATCCGCACATCATTAAAGAACATCCTGTATAAAATATGCAGATCAACACGGTCAGAAAAAAATATAATGTTATGGTGACTTGAATTTTACGAATGATTTTGATAAAAAAAAGTATCTCCGGTTTTATCCTTAAACCATCATATGTAACATATGGCACTTTTTAGTGATGAGTCTGAATAGTTAGTTTCGTCGAAGTCAATTCCTGAAAGCATATTTATTTTTCATATATTTTTGGAAGCGTTAAATTGAAGGATTGTTGAAATAAGTGAATTATTTTTTCGTGTTTTCCTTGAAACCCGTCAATGAAAATCTCCAAAATTAAATCTTTGTTTTTCGTTTCTTCAAACAGGACATGTGATGTAAAGGTTAAAGTACGTTCAATTACATTGGTGCTTTAAATCGCATTTATCCTAATCTAGAATCATTCGTTAATGGAATTATCGTTGTTGCATCCGTAATTTATAAAAAAACGTGGGTAAAACGCCTAAAATTGCGTTAGAACCTTCCTAGGAAAGATTTAGTAAGCAACGCGTTCCGTGAGATGGCGGTGGCATAAGTCTGTGATGAATAATTAAATAGGTTTGATAGGTGGCGCACATTTCGATTTCAAGAGTTCACTGAAAAATATGCATTCCGCGTCGCTACGAAAACTTCGTTGTTTTTCGTAATTACTAATTGACCTGTAAGAAAGGAGGAATAAAGGGTAATTTTTAAAAATATACAGGGTATTAGTAAATAAGTGCGAAACATTTTAATGGGTGATTGCTGAAGCTTTTTTAAATAAAAAAGTTCATGTAAACCCTGGTCCGAAAACGCTTAGTTTCCAAGGTACAGAGAGTTAAAGTTCTTATACGGCCACGCCATGACATATTTTTAAGGAAAAAAAAGCACACCAACGGTTTTTTTCAAATGTTCAATTAATTGTTAACAAAAAAGACCTCTTAGTATTTTGTCGCTCGTGTAGCCGTTTCCAAGACAAAAAAATTATTTTATTATTATTTTAGTATCAATGTCCGCCGTCACTTAGATGCAGTATATCCCACATTGGATAGGTCGGGGGGCACTCCACCTTGGCCTGCCTGTTCAGCAGATTTAAATCTTTTAGATTTTTGTATCTAGGGTTTTCTCAAGTCTTTAGTTGATACCACTTCCGTGGAACACATTGAAGGTTTGAGAAATCGAATTGTGGCCAGTTGTGATAGGATAAGGAATACACCAGGATTATTTCAATGATTACGCCAGTCAGTGAGGAGGAGAAGAGTAGATTCTTTATTCATCACGGCTGAGGGCAGTCATTTTCAACATTTATTATGATTATACTTAGTTTTAAAATAATTTTTGTCTTTTTTGTTAACAATTAATGGAACATTTGAAAAAAATCGTTGGCGTGCTTTTTTTTGCTTAAAAATGTGCCATGGCATGGCCGTATCAGAATTTTAACATTGTACCTTGGAAACTAAGCGTTTTCGGACATGGGTTTATATGAACTTTTTTACTTAAAAAACCTCAGCAATCACCCATTAAAATCTTTCGCACTTATTTACTAACACCCTGTATATTTCTCTACAGAGCGTTTCTTGATAAAAAAAAAGCACTCTGTATAATAAATGCATCAATTTCTAATAAATCTAAAAATGTTTTTTTTGTTTTTTTTTAAGTCGATGTAGAATAAACTGTTTTAATTTCATCCCAATCTACAATCTGTTATTAGAATCGCAATTCCAGTTAGACGTTATTATAACCAACTTAGTACATTAGACAAATTACGTAGCTGTATAAACTAATAATCCCTCATATACATACTACTTGCACAAACAATGTTCAAACACTTCATGTCGTTAGTTTTAAATGTTGCAGGATTAAAGAATTTGATGTTTAGCGTTACACTTCAAAAGATTTTTAAACTTTACAAAAGCAAACGATGTACAGCAAGCGGTTAATGGAATGGTGCGTCATTCAATGTTAAAAATGTTCTATATATCTTTATGGTTTTAAAATAAACGTAACGTTAATGAGCTGAATATTGTACTTACGATTTTCCAAAAAGCATTTGAAAATTCCAACGTGAGGTTGGATGGACTCGGGAAGAACTTTAACTGTGTCGAAAATGAGAATTAGTAGAGAGTGGAAGAGAGGCAAACCCCACCCGTAGATGAAATAGAGAAAGAACTTCTTTAAGTCTTTCTTCTTTTGAGCGCTTCCAATTGTCCTTTTAGGCGTTCTGAAACGATATATTAAAATGTCCTAAATAGGTCCATAACTCACGCTTCGCTCATAAACGTCCATCCATTTTCATAAATCATCGAGATCATCTATTCAATTTTTAATGTAAATTGCATACAAAACAAAGATCACAGGAAGCTGAGGCTTGCGAAAAAATCAATGTATTTATTTACAAAAGGTAACACTGGAATTATTTGTTTATGTAACACGTATTTTTGCCTCGTTTTCGTTATGTTACCATTATATGCGCAAACACATGCCGCGAAATCGAGCAAATGATTAACGCGATTGCTTTAAAAATAATTTTTATTGAAGGAATGTGATTAAAACATTGTTGGTCTCAGTGGAAAGAATTTTATCGACAGTGTAAACGAACAAATTACAATAATAATGTGATGTAAAGGGTGTTCGGATTTGGAGCGTTTTGACAGGAAAATCCCGTTTCCCGGCTAGATAGGGAAAAACTAAGCGTAACTTTCAAGAGCTCGAATTTTGAGAAAATTTAATGGCGAAAACCGTATTTCGATGTCTTTACAGTCTGTTAAAATGGAATTAGATTAGAAAAATATTTGAGCCTTTATTCATTAAGCTCATATCTAATCGCGATTTGGCGTGATTTATTTTTTATTATTCCTCGCTGATTCTGCTTAGAGTCAATTTTCTTAGGCGACAAATAATAATCAGAATCAGCATCGCCGATTGCTCCTTTTTAATGATAAAATATATTAGTGTTAGTTAGTTCATTTTAGCCGCTCGTTATAGCTAGAAGTTCAATATACAGGGTGTTTCACAACTTCATCAGGAAACGCTAATGAGTGAGTCTACACATGAAAATAATGGTAATATGTCCTGTAACAAAAGTTCGAATCTCAATATTTATCAAGTTATGACGTATCAAAGGTGAAAATTTTTATTCTTTTTTTTAAGTTTGTGTCTCCATTTCATAATCGATTAAAGAGATATTTGGAATGAGACACAAGCTTAATGAATCTTAAATTCCTATAACAAAAATGTTTTTAAAATGTGTCACCAGAGGGAACTTTTCCTACATCCAAATTTTAACTTTCTTCTATTTTTTTTGTTTCTTTAATTATAGCAAAATAAAGTGTATCATTTTAAAGATATGAGCATATTCCTATTAAAAGGTACTCTTCATTCAAACCGATAAATTGAACGGTTTAGGCGTAATTCAACATTGAAACTCTTACTGATTTTAAATTTAGTAAAGTAATTTTTACCTTACTTGTACATTTAAAACAACTACAACAAAATCTTCGATGCCATTCATAGACAGAACAGATGGATTGGTAGAAATGGGCCGTTGTCTTGGGCACCACGGTCACCTGACTTAAATCCGTTGGACTTTTATTTTTGGGGCCATATAAAATCACTAGTGTACAATGAGCCGATCAATAATGTTGAACAACTACGCTTTAAAATTAAAAATGGATTTAATACTATACGGGAGACTCAGGGTATTTTTTTTCGTGTACGAAGACATTTTTTAAAGAGTGTTAGAAAATGTATAGAGAAAAATGGAGAACATTTTGAATTTTTTTAATTAAAGCAATTTTGTTTATTGTACTTATTTATAAATTTAAAACTGGTACCCACTATTTTAATTGTTTTAAAAATACAAGTAAAGTCAAAATTACTTTACTAAATTTAAAATCAGTAAGAGTTTCAATGTTGAATTACGCCTAAACCGTTCAATTTATCGGTTTGAATGAAGAGTACCTTTTTATAGGAATGTGCTCATATCTTTAAAATGACACACTTTACTTTGCTATAATTGAAGAAACAAAAAAAATAAAGAAAAGTTAAAATTTAGATGTAGGAAAAGTTCCCTCTGGTGACACATTTTAAAAGCATTTTTGTTATAGAAATTTAAGATTCATTAAGCTTGTGCCTCATTCCAAATATCTCTTTAATCGATTATGAAATGGAGACACAAACTTAAAAAAAAGAATAAAAATTTTCACCTTTGATACGTCATAATTTGATAAATATTGAGATTCATACTTTTGTTACAGGACATGTTACCATTATTTTCATGTGTAGAATCACTCATTAGAGTTTCCTGATGAAGTTGTGAAACACCCTGTATAATAAACTCTTTTTCGTATCTACTGGTGTTTAAATTAACACAGTCCACGCCGCTGGAGGGCGCTTTTCAAATTTCTGCCAAAATTTTCAAAATTCCTCATCACTTTATTGTTTAGGGCAATATTGAAGTAAAACAAAAACATTCTTAAGGCACTTTCGATTTCCAGCAGTGTGCTTAGATATTTGCTACAGCGTACCGTTTGGTCAAAAGCCGACGTGACTTTTTAAATTTTATTAGATTTATGTATTCCGCCAATGGCCAGATCCAAAAAAGAATAAATAATAATATTAGGTTTCATTTTAGAGTAAACGTCTAGACTCATTAAGAATATTGATGATTAAATAAAATAAACAACACGGCACTGGTCGTACACGACAAAACCACCACGAAAGCAGTAGGAAGGCTTCAATCACTGACGAACAACACGATGATTTGGTTCTACAGATGAAGATTAACACCTAACGCCACCAAAAACCAATTTTTAATACCAAATTATGAAATTAAAGAAAATTTTCTGTAGCGCAACCGCCCCATGGCCAAAGTGCAACATGTGAGTGTTCCCGACCATGAAGGGCCACAGGGAATAATGCGTCCAGCCTTGGCCAAAAGTATTTGCCACTTATGTTAAAACTCAACAATTTTAAATTATTTTATATTCAAGATAAAAGAAAAATACCAGTTGATCAAAATAGGAATATTTATTAAAATAAAACATTAAACATTAATATTTAGTAGAAAACCTTTAACTTTAATAACGGCGGCGATTCTTTTGGAGTAATATTATGCCATTCCTGAATCAAAACATTATTTAGTGATTCCTTTGATGTAATAGAGTGTTCTCTAATTTTGCGTTTCAGTATCGCCCAAAGATGTTCAATGGGGTTGAGGTCCGGTGACTGAGGAGGCCAATCTATGACCTCAATCCCATTATTCGAGAACCACTTCATTGTCGTTCGCGATTTGTGACATGGCGCGTTGTCTTGCTGAAAACGAACGTCACCATGTTGGTGTCATCAAACATTTTATTGAAAGACGATTCTAGTGCCGTTTTCAGTACTTGAATATATTTTTTTGAATCCATTCGGCCCTCACACACAACGATTTCGCCCACCCCGCATGCCGACATACTACCCCATACCATTATACTTCCTCCTCCGTGTTTTATGGTTGGCACGATACCTTTTGGCTTGTATTCTTCGCCTATTCTGCGTCTAACAACGGCTGCACCCGCGGTACCAAAAACCTTAAATTATTACAAAAATCATTGAATAATTAAAGGACGACTAATAGGAATTTTACTTGTTCCTCTATTACTATAATATAATTGAAATAAATTTAGAATTCATAAAATAAATATACTTCGGAGTTACACTCGTCCGACCACACGATATTTGACCAATCCTCTTCAATGAAATTGTTATGTTGAATACATCACTGCAAGCGTTTTTTTTTTCATTATTTTCTGACAGCCACGGTTTCTTCCTTGCTTTACAACCTTTGAGCCTGGCATATTGAAGCCGTCTTCTGCCTTCTGGCAGAAATTTTTTTCTCAGTACCCCCAAATAATTTTACAGCTAGCTCAGAAGGTGTGCCTTTTCGATTTTGTAAAGAAGTGCCAATTGCCGATCTTCTCTTGCACTTGTAGTACGTTTTCTTCCACTTCTTTTTAAATTTTCACCACTTTTTGATTTTTTATAACGTTTTAATGTATATCTGACAGTACTATGAGGACACTTGACTATTTTTGCGATTTATGTTTTATTTTTACCTTCCTCAAAGAGTAATTTAATTTTTATACGTTTTGCTAAATCTAATTATCTCGTTTTTGGCATTTTTGTCAAAAAATAAGAGTTTTTTTTTAGAATAAACGACTATAAGCTAATAATTGTTAATCGATGTGCACACTACAAGTGACCGAATAAAATGAATACCTATAAGTAAAATTCAAGATTCAAGTTTTTTGCTGTAATCGTGTCGCGACTTGTTCTCGCGTGTTTATGATGGGATGCTTTTTACGTTATTCAGGTGATCGCACCGATTAATAATAAAATACAAAATAATTGCTTAGAGTAAAAAAAAATCAAATTCCTAAGAGAGAGAAGGGTGGCAAATAATTTTGGCCAAGGCTGTATACAGGGTTATTCACCCAACCCGTTCATTAGAAGTTTACTAGGATCTAAAAGTGATACGAATTTGAAAATTTGGAGTTAAGTTCGATATATAATATTTTTTAAAAATATTTTCAACTTGTTGTCACTTCCGGTTTAACTGGAAATAGTTGTAGCTTCCTTATTTCAAATGGAACCCTCAGTATATTATTTTATTTTTAGATTCTACATAATATTTTAGGTACATTTTCTGTATAATGTTCTATACTTAGTTCTTACCGTTTTTGAGATATTTGACCTTGAATTAAAAACGTGGCTCTGTAATGACCAATTTTAAAATTCCATATCTCCGCAATTATTAAAGACATAATCACCATATTTTGCAGAAAGTCAATACATAGTCTTGTTAGTCTCGGTTAACTTCTGTGTCTTCGTGTTTCTACAACCCTTGAAAGTTTGTCGGTATGTTTATGAAACACCCTGTATATGGCGACGCCATAACAAATAAGCTAAGTAGGTTGCGACAACTTGACTTTGACGTATTCTAAAGTTCTATGCACATACTTTTAAGCCACTTGTAAAGGCATAGTTTTTAAAAATATGGTCTGAGGTGTGCCTATTTCTCAGAAATTAAGAAAAATTATAATTTCTCAACACATTAATGGAAAATCATTAAAAAACATAGCAGAGGACTTAGAATTATCAAAGTCATTAGTCGGGAACATTGTAAAATACCATAATCGCAGAGGTACAATTGAAATTGAAGGTAGAAGTACTGGTTGCTGTCCAATTGTTAAAGAAAGAGATCGACGATCATTATTAAAAATATGCAAAGAACAAAGACGAGGCACTCTTCGGAAAGTTACTGCTAGATGGAACGATCATTGTGGTTTAAATATATCTAGGGAGTGTTGTCGAATATGGATTCATAAGTCCGGACTCGGTTTTTACAAAGTACTTTCATTTCTAGGAGGCATATTACTTGTTAATTGCTTTTTATAATTTTCGTTAGACCAAAGAAAGGCCACTTTTGACAGCTACCCCCAAAAAAAATCGATTGATTTGGGCAAAATCAAAAGTTTCATGAACTTACAATGATTGGAAAAAGGTTATCTTTAGTGATGAGTTCAAATTTGACGTCTGTGTTGGAGATATGCGTAAAAGAGTCATAAGGACAAAACAAGAGGCTTTTTACAAAGACTGTTTGAAACGAAAGTTAAGTTTCCTAAGGGTCAAATGGTTTGGGGCTGCATGTTTGCCAAGGGATTAGGTCAGATAGAGTTTATAGACGGTACAATAAATACTAAGAAGTATAAACAAATATTACAAAACAAATTACTTCCGAGCATTCGTCAGTTGTACGATGACGAAAATTTAATTTTTCAACAAGACGATGCTTCTTGTTGTACTGCCCGTTCAACAAAGCAATGGTTTGGCGAGAATAACATTAATGTAATCTCTTGGCCTTCAGACAGTCCTGATTTAAACATAATCGAATGCATTTGACACGAAATGAAGAAGTATTTAAGAAATAATCCTCAAAGGAGCCTCGAAGCTCTAAGATTAGCTATAGATTTGGAACACACTTACACTTGAGTTTTGTGATAAATTGGTGAGAAGTATGTCAGCAAGAATCCAAGCAGTCATCAAAGCGATGTTACCAGTTATTAATTAGAGCTAAAATACGTTGCATCCCAATATATAGTTGTCAAGCGTAATACGCAATATTTCTTAAAGTTTGTCATTTTTGGGTTAAACAACAATTTCGTTGTATTATTTTTTTATTAGTTATTTAAGCATTGTATAAGCATTTTGAAAATATAATTCGTTTGAATGTGTTAATTAATATTTGTTTTAAAATATTGAAAACTTTAAAAATTACAATGCATCCTAATATATAGTTGTTAGGGCTCGTACTACTGACAAAACAAGGAAACAGATACAAACTACAGAACAGATTACACGAAGTGCCCAAGACGCACGGATTTGTCATGCTCAGTTCCATATTCAAAAAAACGGAGGCCACTTTGAACAGTTCCTTTAAATTCTGCCTCGTTTTAAATTTATTATTTAAATTTACAAATTTGCGTATCAGTCTTTTTAATAAAAAATATCAAAATATTATAGGCTTCTTGACGCTTGAAAACGTAACTGAATTCAATAAATAACTAATTTATGAGGAAACTGAACGAAATTCGACCAAAACTCAAGGGATATCAAATTTAGGCGATAGATTGGAGAATTAAAGAAAAATATTAGAATACATCAGTGGCGTACTAGCAAGTTTTTCTAAAGGATTTTATGAAGCAAGACCTTAGAAAATGCAATACCCTGTATAGTGATTGAAGGCAATTTAGTCTCGTGTTAAGCAGCACCCATTACCTAGTATAAAATTTAAAAAGCTCTATCTGCAGTAGGTCAAGCACAATAAAAAAAAACTAATATTTTCTTACACTTTGACATCCTGTAACTCTATTACTGATCGAGATAGGATCTATGCTCATATGAACTTTTGTTCTTATTTTGCACTAGAGAATACGCACCTGAAATAGTGCCGTGCAGTTTTGAAACACCCTATATATAAAATAAACAGAAAATGTGAAATGGGAGGTACGTACACCTTATAGGAAAGGTTTGCGAGTCAGTCTTTGAATAGACACAGCCCTTGCAATTAAAAATTAAAGATAGCGCTCCAACTAGTATCAACTACTAGTGCTGTGTTTCATTAAATATCCATTTTCCTATGAAAATCCAATAATTTTAAATGAAAATCACAGTTAGCTAACTTCAAAAAATGTCCATTTAAAATTATTTTCACCTATGTAAGTATGTCTATAAGTATTTTCAAAAATACTGAACTTGAAGATACTGAATTTTGTGTTTATATTCAATTTGGTTTTGGCATCAGCTCTCAAAGTAACATTATTTATTTCGTATGTTTCTATGACAATAGTAGAATGTGTCAAGTTATTGGGTTTCTAATTTTTAATTTTTAGTGTTAATTTGGTGCCGATTTTTCATGTAAAAATGATAAATAACTATGAAAAATATGACATGATAAAATGTTTCACATACAGGCAGCCTGTGAGTTATACTTCCATATCGATCCCGAGCGATATCAGCCAGATAGAAGACTGTTTAAGCAATTGAAAAATAATTTGCAGGATTATGGAAACTTCAAAAAGCGTATACCACAACGCTACAATTGAAATGAAGATGACAAAAGTGAAGAACTAAATGTAATTGGAGAAGTTTTAGAAGATCCAAACATATCGCTGAGGACAACACTCGCTGGTCGAACGGGTGTGATGTAATTTAACCATATATTGTAAAACCAAGAGCAAAGGGTGCCAACGATGAAATCCCTGCAATCCGAAGGTCTTAGAATACCTTAGGTTACGCTTATGGATTCTCCCACAAATTCACCACCTTATAACTATTTTCCCATGGGGATCTAGGGCGCTGTTACATCTCAACTTGAGTGGCTGCTATTTAGTACCCACTATCTCTCATCTGACATGGCAAAATTAAGAGTACGATATCTGGGAACACCATATCCGCCCTTAACGAGACGTTAAGTAAGTTATGTTGTCGGGTTTAGGCATATGGGGTTCTTCAAGATACGTAGCTTAAGACCGGGTATTCCGGCTCACTCTCTTCTCGTGCGAGCATGGAAGCTCCGCAAAAGGGCCTAACCCTTCGTGTACTGTAAAGAAGTTAATAAAAAAAAGTGTTGTTAGGCCAAATCGCGTATTATTATTCCATACCGGCGCACTACGAGTGTAACGGGTGTTAAAGTAACAGAAGCTTTCACCACTTTTCAAAAACACAAATTTAAACCTTATTGTATCATTAAAGTGCACCAGCTTCAACACGAAGGCATTGCCAGAAGACTAACGTTTTGCTATTGGTTTGTTGATAGATATAATACCAATTCTTTAGCCTTTAGATACTTTTAATTGTGTGAAAGTAATAAAAAAATAAATTAATGCCAACTTGATTATAAACACAAAAAGTCTAATGCTTCAGTCATTTTTGAAAATAACTATACTTACATAGTTGAAAATGGTTTAAAATAGACATTTTTTTGAAGTCAAAGTCGACTGTAATTTTCATTTAAAATAAAAAAGTCATGTCGGTTTTTGAGAAAACGATACGTTGTAGCAAAAAACTAAGCACGCCACTGGAATCACATCGAAAGTGCCTTAAGAATGTTTTTGTTTTACTTCAATATTGTCCTAAACAAAAAAGTGATGAGGAATTTCGAAAACGGCCGAAATTTGAAAAGCGCCCTCTAGCGCCGTGGACTGTAAAGATATCGAAATATAGTTTTCGCCATTAAATTTTCTCAAAAATCGAGCTCTTGAAAGTTATGTTTAGTTTTACCTTATCTAGCTCGGAAATGGGATGTTCCTGTTAAAACATTCCAAATCCGAACACCCTGTACATTCAGAGGCCTAGATCGAAATCGAAATAGAGGATTTGTCGTCATTACCTGTATAATTGTTATCCTTACTACGTAAGGTTCCAGTAAAACCAAGAAGAATAAAATAAACAGATGTACCCACTTATATTGGGAGCTCTGGAGTGGTGTCGGGTGTCAAGGAGAGGGATGGAACCCAGGATGGAGGGCAATCTGGTCCCGGCAGTTAAACAGGACACTACATTTTTAATTTTTGTAGTTATTTTTCGTTCCATAATAAATTTTAGTCCGAGATTTAAGTATTTCCTTCTCCTGGAAATTCGTTTGACAACATAATGTACTTCGATGCAGGAAAATAATGAAATCGTCCCTTTGTTTTGGTACTACTATAATCAGCGTTTTGACGGTCTTAATTCTCTATTGGAAGTACCTTACAACTGATTTAGGCTTATACAGGGTGATTCACAACTTATCTATAAAATTTTAAGGGTAGGTGTGTTATGAAAAACTAAGTAGATTTTGTAAGAAAATTTTTTGGAAAATCCTTATAATTTTTGCGGAAGAAATTGTTAAAGTTTAACCATAGTATAACTGGACGACTGTAATGTTCCCGTTTTTCTGCAGAACCCCTTTTAGGTTCATCAACCTTACGTATAATTTATAGTTAAGTCTCCTACGTATCAATGGTTGGAAGCTGAAGACATGGATGGTCCGACTTAAGGGTTCTTCCAAAATTGCTTACACATGTAAGCTCGCTTCTTTTATTTCGGGTGAAACAAAAGTACCCTTAAATCGGATCACCCATGTTCTCAGCTGCCAACCATTAACACGTGGGAGACCCAACTGTAAATTATACGTAAGGTTGATGAACTTAAAAGGGATTCTGCAGAAAAACGGAAAAATTACAGTCGTCCAGTTATACAATGATTAAACTTTAACAATTTTTTCAGGATTTTCCAAAAAAATTTCTTATAAAATCGACTTAGTTTTTCATGACACATCTACCCCTAAAATTTTATAGATAAGTTGTGAATCACCCTATATCTAAACTCACCAACTAGGAGGGTTCTTTTGTGTCTATCTTGATCATAGTTGAATTTTTCTAAGCTAACCTTTGGTTTGTCTTAATTACTTTATTATTGAGCTAAAGGTTGAGTCTGCTTATACTACTGGTGCCTTTTCAAGGGAAAGATGAATACATCTGGACGAAAAATGTTAATATGAATATAATAAATTATTTATATTATGTTAATATTAATGTAATATAATAAAATATTAATAACCGATTTAGCTTATTTTAAGAATATTGCGTTACTAATAGCATTCGATGGGTACACTGCACCTGTTGAGTTTGACCCTTGAGGAAACAAACCCAGGGATGGTCGGTCAAATATAGATTCCGAATTCTCGATTTGATTTATGAGAACAAAACCGCTATAAAAAAGTTAATTCTGGATTGGCTAAAAATACTAACCTAAATAAATGGTAATTATTCGTTAATAGAAATTTATGTGTTAACTTATCAAGGAAGTAATGGGCGTTCATGTGCATGCAAGACCTCTCTGGCACGGAGCCTGCTTAAACAACGCATAATAATAACTTTATGGCGTCTCAATTTATAGCACTTATAAAAATCCATGTGATTTGCGTAGAAAATAAAAGGGTGGATACATTATCTAAACATTGAAAAAGCGATCGATCCGGTAAATATAAGAGCTCGTAAACGCTGTTAATAAACCCTAAATCGAATCAACTGATCGTAAATAAAGTGTGTGTATTGGCAGCGAAATGCACACAGTTGATGTGCCATTAAAATTCCATTAAAAGTTTGTTTCCAGTAGAAACTTAACTTTGTTTAGAGTCAAGTTGGGTGTAAAAAAATAGCGGACATATTGGGTTGTACGGAAACAAAAGCAGGATTTCAGTTGTCTTCATTTTAATCCTCTGAATCATTGTGTGTTCACGTTGATTTGCCACTTACAAGAGAAAGGGCTCAAGTGCCCCTCTTGACTTTAATGAAATTTTACAGAGAAGTAGTTTAGATCTATCTAAGAATAGTGATGTATATTTTACATTACATCTTCAAGGTTTAAGGGGTGGAAACTACCCCCAAAGCTTTGCCAATTTTTCGCTTTTTAACGATAACTTTTGATCTAGATGAGTTAGAACAATAAAAAAAAGCGAAATGTTCCTTTTTCAATTCGCTATCGATCTGTCAAGGTCCAGAAGAAATATTAGTTTTCATTTTTTTTCCGAAAATTTCACTTTTTTTTGGTCCCGTTTTTACACGCGTCCAGCAGTCTTGTTCAATTTTTTTTATCATTTTATAAAGAAAACATTTCTCAATAGAATGGTACATTTTTCTTACATCAAGAACAACTAAATACTGCAGCTTGGTCACATAAATTATAAAAATAAATAAAATATAAACAATAACATGTATGTTTTAAACATTTTTTCCATAAATATCATTGCTGCAAAACATATAATCCACAGATACCAATGAAATATTCTCTTGTATATTATTCATATATGGAAAAATGCCCCACGTTGATGCATAACGCATAATACTTGTTAACTACACGAGAGAATGTTAATCTAATTTTGAATTAAAAATATATTTTTGATGGTACCATTCTGTAGTACTCATTAAGTGAAGCCTTTTTTATTATGAGAAATTTTCTTCTGCGACCTGCGGTTCTGACGTTATAAGCGGTCAAACATGGCGTGCACACTTTTACATAAACAATTATAACTTTTGTTAGAAACATGATATCCAGCTCGGCTTTGCATCATCCTATTGAGAAATGTTTTCTCTTTAAAATGATAAAAAATTGAATAAGACAGTTGGACGCGTGTAAAAATGGAAGCAAAAAAAATGAAATTTTCTAAAAAAAAATTAAAAGTAATATTTTTTCCGGACCTTGACAGGTCGATGGCGAATTGAAAAAGGAACATTTCGTTTTTTTTGTTGTTCTAACTCATCTAGATCAAAAGTTATCGTTAAAAAAACGAAAAATTGGCGAAACTTTGGGGGTAGTTTTTACCCCTTAAACCTTGAAGATGGGACGTAATTTTTAGGGTCAACATTGAAAGGGAACAGAATGTGTCGTATCCCCGCCGTGCTCAACAATTTGGTTTGACTGGAACCACATTAAGGCGCATTTTGCAGCATGATTTACATCTATTTCCTCAGAAAATTCAAATGGCACAACGATTATTGCCGATTAACAAGCCAAAGCGTTTGAATTATGGCAATCAGATGCTTGATTTGGCGGATAACGAATAACACTAAAATTATCATGAGCGATGAAGCTCATTTCACATTGAATTGCCACGTCAACGAGCAAAATAACCGTTACTGGGGTGCACAAAACCCAGTTATAATTCATGAGAAGCTTTTCCACGACCAAAGAATCACTGCTTGGTGTGGCGTTAGTGCTACAAAAATCTACGGACCGTTCTTCTTCGAGGACAACTAGAAAGTCCCAGTCACCGTTAATGGAAACCATTATCGGAGCATGATTGAAGATTGGTTTTGGCCGCAAATCTCTGAAAATGATTCATGTATGATATGGTTTCAACAGGACGGCGCGCCATGTCACACTGCGCGCAAAACAATGACTCTCCTCAGAAGATTGTTCCCGAATCGCATAAACTCGAAAAATGCCGATTACAATTTGCCTCCGCGTTCGCCCGATTTGACGGCTCCAGACTTTTTTCTGTGAGGATATTTGAAGTCTAAAGTTTATGTTGACGTGTCCCGATCTGTCCAGGAACTGAAAAACGTAAAGAAATAGAGAAAATAAAACCAGAAACATTACACAAAGTAATGAGAAATGCACAAAAACGAGCATTTCTTTGCGTCATACATAACGACGATCATTTGTCTGATATTTTATTCAAGAAATAAATTTTTTGAAATGGTATAAACTAAATGAAATTAATATTGCCAACAGCACTCCATTTAATTACCTTTTCACTATTTTTTAAGCGTTTAAAATGTGGTATCTACAGATGACGCACCCTCTGTGTCCCTACAGGCCTTACCCGTGCAAAATGGTAATTTTTTTTAATAGGTACATATTCAAAGATTATGGCTAAATTATCGTATCATTCTTCATATTTTGGCATAATAATCTAGCTAACACACAGTCTTGGTCACATGAATAGCACACTTTGTATTTTAGTTTTTTTCTTTAGTTAAATTTAGTTCATTTTATAAGGTTATGTTAAAATTATGAAATGAATTTTCATTTTTTCAATGATTTGATTAAGATTAAGTAACTTAAACACAAATTATGAGATAAAATTTATTTTATTTTTTTCTAATACAATCACTTTAACCCAATTAAATAAAGTATGCTATTTATGGAATCAGGACTGTACGTGCAAAAAGCTGGAGACTATATCTTAAATCCTTAGGACTGGAACTAAATGGAACTAGTAAAAGAAAATGTGGCTATCGGAGCATCTAGCAAGAATTGCCTAGAAGTATACGTTAAAAAATATGCTGAAGTAGTGTTAGAAGATCAACCAGATTTGTCACCAAATAAAAGAGGATATTGCAAATATTGCAAAAGACGCAACAAACGATACTTTTGTAAATTTTGCAAAAGCTGGCAATGTATGGAGCACATTACCGCATCTGGTGTTGACTGCGTGATGGAATAATCGTTATTTTTATTCAAGTCTTTTGCGGTGTTGGATTTTCTGTCTGGGAAAATTTTTTGTGTTTATTTTAAATTTGCTATAATGTTAGAAATATCCTGTTTAAAATATACGAGGCACGTCCAGAAAGTAAGGTTTCCTGCCTTATAGACACAAAAGAGAAATTGTAGAAACAATGTCGGCATTACTGTGCGATAGAGTTTTTTATAACGAAGATAATAAGACGTCATTCACGTCAGTGCGTGTAGAATGGCGATCACAGTGATATTTTAAACATGAATGCGTCTATCTCGTTTCCTTCCACCTCTGTATAACAATACGCTCGGTGCGAAATTCGTTCTGTTATTCGTTTTTTTGTCGCGAAGGATAAAACTCCAATTGAAATTTTTCGGGAACTTGAATCTGTGTATAGAGCAGGTATGATGAGTAAGGATAAAGTAAGGAAGCGTGTCCGTGAATTTAAAGAAGGAAGAGTGGATGTTCGTGACGAACAAAGAAGCGGAGGCCCCTCCATTTAGACTAACGAGATGCTTGCAAAAATTGAAAAGTCCGGACTTGGCACCTCCTGACTATCATCTTTTTACCAAACTGAAGCTTTAGGAGGGAAACGTCACGAAAACGATGACGATGTGAATTTGGTTGTTTGAATTGGGGAAAGAATGTGGAGCGAATGTTCTTCAAGGAAAGAATACAAAAGCTCGTGTATCAGTACAAAAAGTGTATTGAACGCAACGGTGACTACGTCGAAAAATAGTTGAATATACAGCATGTTTCCTAACTCTATGGCCAAACTTCAGGGGGCGATTCTGCAAGTAAAAATATGAAGAAAAACTCTTATAAACTTGAGTCCGGAAATGCTTCTTAAGGGAGTTACCACTCTTTGAAGATGGCGGTCAAAAACTAGTCACCTGATCTAAATCTATTAGACTTTTTCCTGTGGAGTTATTTAACATCCTTAGTTTATCAAATATCAATAAATACTGAAAATGAATTTAGAATCTCGAATAATCCATTGTTGTGAAATAATCAAAAATAATCCTGGAATTTTTGCAAGAATGCGGAATTCTTCACGAAGAAAATGTGAAGCTTGCATCGACGCTGGAGGGAGCCATTTCCAGCATTTGCTTTAGATAATGAAATATTTAAAACGCTCTTGTATTTTGTTAAATAAATATTATTAATATTGTTATTAATTCTTTTCCAGTTTGTCAAAAACCAGTTTTTGACCGCCATCTTTGAAAAGTGGTAGCTCCCTTAAGAAGCATTTCCGGACCCAAGTTGATAGGAATTTTTCTTTATATTTTTGCTTGTAGAATCGCCCCCTGAAGTTTGGCCATAAAGTTAGGAAACACCTTGTATATGTGAAATATTCTGTAATTTTTTTTGGAAAATAAAACAAAGTTTAATTTAAAAAAATGTGGAAACCTTATTTTCTGGACGTGCCTCGTATGATGCTAAAAATGTACATCAATAAGTGACATGTAATTCTGGAACGGGATAAAAATATTTCTTTTTGAAATTTAGTTAAAACAAGCTAAGAAGTGGTAGAAATAATATATTTATATTAGTTTTTTTACATTTCAAAATTTTAACAAAATATGTCATATATTGAAATGATCCTGACAGGCCTCACCTGTGAAAATTTGTAAAAAAATTATCTACCCATGAAAGGAAGGGTTAAACTCGGACGAGGCGCTGCACAAACAGCCCCCAACATCAATGAAGTTTGGGGTGGTGCCAGTGCGAGCGAGAGTACCATTTAGCGGTGTTTTATAAAATTCCGAGAAAGAGATTTCAGCCTTGAAGGCAAAGAAAACTGTGGAAGAAAATTTTACAGAAAAACTGTCAGTTTGTAAATCAACCGTTGCTGACCAGCTCGCGGCGATCGGTAAGGTCAGAAAAAATCGTTTCCTCACTAGTTGAACGACTAGTTGAGAAAATCTTCAATTTGAAGGTTGCTTTGCTCTCCTTTGCCTTTGCTTCTGAGCAAAATTATAACTTTCGACGAAAAGTGGACACTCTATGACAGTAGATGATCTAGATAGGGGCTGGACAAAGGAAAAACGCCTCAACCTTTTCAGAAACCGGTTGTTCTTCAAGAAAAGGCAATGGCGACACCGTTTGGGAGGTATTGTATGGAATAATACACTACAGTTTTTTAAAACTTGGCGAAACCTTTACAGCAGAGTAATATCGTTCTGAAACTGATAAAATGCATCGCAAACTTGCTGTTCTCAATCGAAAGGGACCGATTCTGTTGTATGACAACGATCGACCCCATGCGCAAGCTTCATTTTACAAAAATTACGGGAATTTGAATGTGAGATCCTTCCACACCCACCGTATTCTCCAGACCTGTCGCCGATGGATTATCACTTTTTTAGGCGTTTGGATAACTTCATAACGAGGAAAAAATTCAGTGATTAGCAGGTGTTAAAAAATGAGTTTTTTGAACTCTTAAATTTAAAAAATAAAAGGTTATCAAATAAGAGTTCTATATTTTTAATTGCAAACTAAAGCGAAATCATATAAGATATCAATATGATTTAACAAAAATTTATTTATTGATCCATGACGTCTTTAATTAAAAATTATATCTTGTAAATGACTGCCTCTGAACTTTCTTAATAACTCGATTCTAGAATTTTCGGTTACTTTTTCACATAAATTAGTAAATAAAGCACTTATTTCACCAATGATACGAATAATGTTGGTTGTAAGGTCATTGAGTGTTTGGGGTTTATTGGAAAAAGCCAGTGATCTAACATAAAACTAAAAAAAGAGAAAAAAAAAGTCCAATGGAGTTATATCCTATGATCTTGGAGGCCAGTTCACATCGGCATTCCTTGAAATTACACGATTATTAAACTTTTCTTTCAATAAATTAATTGTGTCCCTAGATGTATGGCATATTGCACCATCCTGTTGAAACCACAGATTGTCCAATTCGAAATCATTTAACTTATGCCAGAAGAAATTCATAATCATATTTCTGTAGCATTCTTCAGTGACGGTAACTGCATTATTATTTTCGTTTTCAAAAAAATACGATTCAATTACTCTTCCAGACCATAAGTCACAGGAAACTGTTAATTTTTGTGGATGTAAAGATGTCTCAAGAACACGATGTGGGTTTTCTTCACTCCAAATTCGACAGATTTGCTTATTTACGAAGCTGTTTAACTAAAAATGAGCTTCGTCGCTAAAGATGATTTTTGCATGCAACAATGAATCTGTTTCAGTTTGTTCCAATCCGCGAAATTTCTACGCAATACATGATCATTTTGTTCAAGTTCTTGGGTCAACTGAATTTTATTCGCCTTCAAATTCAAATCTTAATGAAGAATATTCCATGTAGTGCCATGTGAAAATCCAAGTTCTTGAGAACGACGTGTAATTGATTGTTCCGGATTATCCTCCACGCTTCGGTATACGGTCTCGATATTTTCAGCAATACGTTTAGTTTTTTGGCGGGTAGAATTCTTGACGTCACAAACACTACCATTTGACTCAAATTTTTTAATTAAATTACGAATAGTGAGCTCGAATATGTTGCCATAAATTTCACGTAATGTGTGAAACGTAGCCCGAATAGATTCATTATTTGTGTAATAAATTTTAACAATTTCTATACGCTGTGCAACTGTGTATCTTTCCATGGTGATTTGCTAAACCATACTGAACATAAATGTCAATTTTGATGGGATTTAGGAAAAAATTATGGCTGCCATGACGTTTAAAAAAATATACAGGGTGATTCAGGAGGAAGTGCCAATATTTCATATACGTATTGGGTGATTCAAAATAAGCATAAAAGTTCTTCTACACATACGTGGGTCCCATTCTCAACCGTAGCAGAAATACAAGGGTAAGTTAAACATTTTTATAAAATGTACTAAATTATCATTTAATGATTATTAATAAAATACATTGGCGCAGTTCACTCGTGACGGTAAAAATAACCTTCACAATGAACACCGATGGTCAGGTGAAAATTTTCACACTACCGTAGAACATAATTTTCAACACAGATTTTCCATTGAAGTGTGGTTTGGTATGCTCAATCGCCAATTAGTCGGTCCATTCATATTCACTGGTAACCTTACGGGACAAGGATACTTATATTTTTAGAGAATTATTTACAAAACCAGTTGGAAGATAGTCCACTTAATGTACGATAAAAACTAACTTGAACTAACCTGAACAACAATTTCCCAAATCGTTGGATTGATTGAGACGGTCCACATAATTGGCCACCTAGGTCGCCAGACTTTAATCCCTTAGATTTTTGTGTTTGGGGATGGTTTAAATCTTTCGTATACGCAACTAAAGTAGATATTAGAGATGCATTACTCGACAGTATAGTAAATGAAGCAGAAATGATTAGAAACAGATCAGACAGAGCGACTAGATCTATTTATCGGAGAGCGGTCATGTATTTAGATGCAAACGGTGGTATTTTTTTAAAATTATTAGCCAATGTGTTTTATTAATAAGCATTAAATGATAATTTAGTATAATTAATGAAAATGTTGATCTCTGTTATTTGTATCTCCGTTATGGTTGAGAATAGAACCCAGGTATATAGGAACTTTTATGCTTATTTTGAATTACCCAATAGGTACCTGAAATATTGGTACTTCCTCCTGAATCATCTTGTACTAATTTGATAACGTTATAAATTTTTATTATGAAGGCATATTTCGGCTGATTAAACCTAAATAATTATTTTTATAGTTTAAGCTTTTAAATCTGCATTTATTTCCGGACAACCTGATGGTAACCAACAAAGTCATGGCAAATCTCATTGACGAAATCGGAAAAATGACTCAAGCCACGTATGAATCGAACCGGATTTTTCCTACTTACCCAAAAGTCCACCAAATATCTAGGGACATCACATTGACCCAGGCGAAGGCACTTATGTTGAAGAAGATCAAAAGGTAACCTGGAAATTAGACTTAATTAAATTGTCTGTTCATGTGTTGAGCCTTTTGAAAATATCGTTACCTCTAATCTTACACTCCAACTGCGAATTCCTTCGGTCCAAATGCGACACTGTGAGCGTGCTCATCAAACATATCATGGCGACACAATAATTAATCAAAATTTTCCCGAAGGTGCTTTTGTGCTCCCCCAAGACAAAATACACGATTATAGTCATCAGGAGGCAAATGCAAGAGATAATTTTGGACCACAAAGTGAGGGCGAACTTTGACTCCAGAGGTGGCGATTCGAGACAGATGAATAAATGGTAACCATATGATTTGTTGTTTTTCGTGGCGTATTCCAGGCAATAGGAATTTAATTGGGAATAGTGGTGCTGTTCGAATCTTGAGGTGTAGTTGTAGTAGTACGTGTAAGATCCATTTTTCTGGATTAGGTATTGGATTGTGTTGTCTAGTCGTAAGGAGACCTTGGGGCAACCTACCCCGTACAAGACCTCGAAGTCGTCTGGAAGGAAAAAGAAGCTGATTAGCGAATAGCGATCATTTGCAAGACGACATTGTCTACCATGAATATCAAGGTTCCTATAGAAGATAAATCATGGAAAATCATCTTTGCATAGTGTGGGACGCTAAAATTCAACCTTTTTAGAACACCGCATATGTTTTTTGAATTTTTATCTTCTTTGACCTTTGCTGTTGTTATTACATCAATCTAACAGTAACACTACACCACATCTAACAGTATTGTGATGTTATGGGTGATATGTTAAATTAGTGAAGCATGTGGGCATCCTCAGTTGAATGAAAAACAGTCCTTTGAAGATAAATCGAATTGTTATCTAGTTTGACCACGTTAATTAATTAAATGCAATTTAATGATATTCAAAATACGCAGAAAAACTAAATAATAAATTAACGTTTCCCTCCATTGTATGTATGTATATTTTATGGGCGTTTTCCATATCATGCATGTATATGTAATACGTTACTTGTTTACATCGATGGGTTTCCCAGCCAAAAGCGTGATGTCTTTATGTGCGCCCTATTGCAATTTTATACCACAAAAGAATAAACCTCTGACTAAACGATTTGGAACAAAACATCCGGATGTAATTGATATTTTAAATGACCGTCGCTATGGGTGTAATCTATAAAGCGTTAATAATCAATTTAGCTTCATTAATAAGTTAATGATTTCCTAACAGTTTTGGGCATTAATGAGTATCAAATCAAACTTTTGACGTACCTAATGCATGTTTAAAACGCAGACTACTTATTATATACCTACCCGCACCCATCGCCGATATCCCTCTACTGATAAGAATAACAACTACCAGCATATTATATTTTATGAGGCCAATCCCTTATATGCCCTTATTCCCAATATTTGCACACCTACACCTATATATTTAGTATACATCTAGATTTAACCAGCTGTTGCGTAAACAGGCGAACATTTGCTTAGGTACTGTACTTGTAATGTGCTCAATTCGTACAATGCCGCCTACCTGCGCCCCCATAAATCTTACCGTCAATATCCACAATATAAGGAGAATACCTCTGCCCTTTCAACTGAATCCCTCGAATATACGTGTCTTTACAATGCGCCCCTTCCACATAGCTCTGTCCGTCCGGACAGCACTTTTTGAAGCATCTCTTCTCCTCACAAACGTTCAATCCCTCTCTACATTCCCTCACAACAAACTGCTTATTTACGTCCTGGTTGTAGCAGTAACTTCCTCCGTTCACCACTTTGCTAACCCACTCCTTCATTTGATCGGAATTTGGGAAAATTTCGTCCACAATCACGCGACAGTGAGGAAGGCCCACTTTCACCAATTGATTATTTTCTAAGACGCTTTCGGTAAAATTGTCTGCTGCTTTGGTGCAGGACCGAGTTTCCCTGTCGTAGAGGTACTTCAAAGGGCAGCATTTAGGGACGAATTTATCGGGTTGGGTAGTTTTTGTCTCCAAAGTAAAGTTTTTGAATTTGAACAGGAACAATTGATCTTCTTCGAAATCCAAGCACTCTCCCTCACTGGTTGTTTGTAGAAAATCCTCTTCTTCGGCATAGATTTGAAGACGAGTGTTTGTCTTCGCTGAGCAGCTCAAAACTGATTTGCTCACATGCACTTCATGGCTGCTCTTGCAGCATTTTGCGGTGAAATTCACCTGATGCGACTGCGGGATTAAACACGAAATTAAGAACAAAATCACTGGTGTTAGCATTGTGAAAACTCAAGGTTGAACCAAGCTGAACGCGTGTATTGCGGTCGTGATTCAACGAGACTTATCTAAAGCCGGACTGAGGACGACTGACTGAAGTGAAGCTGCTTCCTCATCCTCTCTCTGACTACAAAATAGAACACTATTTTTTTGTAGCTGGTAGGGGTGCGGCGTCTTCACAATTACCGGAATTGGAAAAGGGTGCGTTTATAAATTGCCCCCGTTTGATGAGTTAAATGCCTGTACTGAAGGTTGAATGCGACTCATTTCCTCTTAATGGCTTTATATTAATTAGAAGTTATCATATCATCATGGATCACATCATGGAAAAACCAAAAACCACTTTTGCTCCTTGTCGATGATGGAACGAAGGCGGGCGGGGTCACTTTGCTTATTAAACAATTGTTTCTAATTAAAGTGGCATGTATACACATGGTAGCAAATTGCACGTATTATATTTTTATCGATGTGATGATAATACCCGTTATGGCACATTTGAGGCAAAATTAAGAGTTATATAATAGCACCAACGGGAAAAAGTGGTTCAAATAATAATGCGGTTCACCGTACGTGAAATTTGCCGTGTAAAATTCAGTAGAGTAGTTTCTTAAAGTTGAAAATGCGAAACCTCAAGTGTTTCTAAAAAAATAACTATAAGTATTAAAATTAAATTTTTATTAAATTAAAATAATTCATTTTCCGATAATTTTTAAAAGAGACTACGCCCCTGATTTTTCCCTTATTTTATCTACATTTACCCCCTGCCCTACATGGCCGTATAGTGCAATTACAAAGCATTTTATTAACCCCGATTATTGGTTTTATCTGTGTGGTTAACATTGACAAAAATTAGTTTGAATTGTAGGTGTCCCTGTCCCTATACCTATCTCTAACCGGTTTGAAGTTATAGCCCAAAGAGAACGCCCAAAATATAACGTTGTTTACAAAATTTACGAAATATATCCAATTTTGATTACCCATCCTTCTGCTGCCTAAAAATAATTTTTTTTAACTGGAGCACTCTGTCTATTTTTGAGTATTAATAAATTAGAATTTTGTAAGATAATAGCTATCGTTGGCGCTCTGATACCCAAGTGTTTTGAAGCGACAGAGCCGTGAAATAGCCCATATTTCTTCAAGAGAATGTGGTAAAAATTTCTATTTGCTCGTCGCAAGGGATTCATGGTCAAAATAAGATCCTGCAGGCTAAAAAGGAATATCAGCATTTTACAGTGTTTCAGCGTCTCGTCGAATTTAAGGAGCAGTTGGATAAAAAAAGATTCTGTTGGTTATTCGTTCGTCGCAACTAAAGTGTTTTCACACTCTAATTACGCTTATTAACTCTAGTTTGAAAATGGACGTACATTTTTAACTCTTTTTCAGAATATCTACAGCTACGTATATCTGGTGAATCCTATTATTACTTGGAATTCTCATGCACTGCTGTCCTTCTGCGGAACAAAAATAAATAAAGGAATTGATTCAAAAACAATATTATTTAAAGTGTTTCACATTGTGCAAACAAACTCTTCCAACAATGAGCCGACACATCCGCAGAAAACATATGTCTCTGTAATTTTTCACGTATTAAGGTTTATTTAATTTTACCATCGTAGATTCAGCATTACATCGTAATTGCGAAGTTTAATAAGAATTTTGAAATATAATATCGAGCGTTAATACATAAATTTTGAAAGCGAAGCCAATTAAGTCTTAATTCTCTGCGTTTAAATGAAATCTATAGACTACACAATATGAATCTTTCGGAGAAACGAAAGATACTTTGGAATAGATTTTCTTAGCGGGAATATTTCATATAAATGTAAAAATACCTAAAAATAAACTCTATACCTAAATCGTTTAATAAATGGTATTTGTAAGAGCAAAAAAATCATGGATTCCCAGTAACAAAAGAGCTACCTACGGCCGGTTATGTTTGCTTTTTCTTGCAGTTTTACGATATGTCTTCAAGGTCTCCTGTGATATAACAATTAGACCTAAAGATACTTCTTGAACGGGTAATAAAATGTAACTCAAGATAAAGCCATGCGTCACCTATTGATATGCAAATGTGGATGTTGGGTTTTCTCCGACTACAGAAATAGGATCTTTTAATGTTGTAATATTAATAATAATCAAACATTTAATTAAGTTTACTCGGATTAATTCGTATATAATTGTGAAAAAGAAAGGTATAATTGACAAAATTATCTTTAAACAACAAATTTGATTCTTGATCTTATGGCGAATTGAAATTGTCCGTCAAAGATTTACTAACAATAAACCAAAAACGATAAAGAGATAATTAATATCCACAATCAAGACGATGACAAAAAAAATAGAAAACTTCATTCTGCAAGTGCCCTTTTCCGCACTCAACCCACTTAGATTTATTTCATTTCAATAAACTAATCCTATATCAACTTATTTTTTTCTAAACCATTACTAGTTCTCGTCATATAATAATTCACATATATATGTATATCAACACTTCTTAATAATTTTCATCTATGAATCCCACCTGGATTTTTTCTTTACAAATTCCTCGGAGCCATCATCCTTTATTGCTCCATAATACCCTAAATCTTCATACTTTTGCCTCATGTAGGCTATATATCCCAAACATCCCCCTAGGGCCACTAATCCTAATCCCATAATGACAATATTCTATAAAGAAACAAATATTTCAATTCTGAGAAAACTCATCAATAGAAAATGTTAATAATCAAGTTCACAAGTTCAACTAAATTCATTTTTGGCCTTTGAACAATATTATATAGGTACTTAAAACAGGCTCTATATTGAAATTAAATGCCTATAGACCATTTTCATGTTGATACATAAAAAACACTATAAATAGATCTGGCTACAATAATAAAACCTTCTATGTTTTGTTGTTAAAACTCAAAAAGCAAACTAAAGTGATTTATATCATTTTGCAACAAAACAAGTACCATTTTCATATTCATTATCAATACATTTAAAAGTTTCTTTAGTCACAAAGGTGAAATAGGTAAAGGTAGTACTATTGTTCAGAAAGAAGTTACTTTCAGTATATAATATGAAGACTTGAAACAAGGCTATATCTCACTGACTAAATTCTCAATTGAGCTTCACACTTGCTCTACTTGTACGAGCTTGTGCATTCGAACTTGTACTTACAGGCTTCGTGTAAAGCTCGAAATTTACAAGTCGAAACACATTAGATGTTCGAAGAGAGCGGATTCCATCTCCTGGAGCTGCTTCCTTATTTTTATCCGACATTATCACCTGTATTTAGGCGTGATTCAAAATTGAAATAATGTTAAAAATTAACTGGAAATTCGCTGAAAGTAATTAGGAAGGACTGTTTTCTTAATATTTTAAATAAAAATGAGATTTCGTATTCGGTTTTTGTTTATGGCACTGTTGTAGTCTAGTCGAATCAAGTGAGGTTAGAATTTTGGGGGGAAGAGGGGGAGTTAAGAAAGAATTGCAGCTGGAAAACTATGGATGATAATGACCCGGAGTTTATTTTCGGCTTGTCGACAATGTAGACAACAGTAATAGCAATTTTAATTCTATGATCATTTGTTCTCTAGAATACGCAAATGAATACATATTACTTTTTTTGTAATTATATATATATGTATATATATTATTATTATTTATATTTTATATTATTTTTTAATTTATTAAATAGTGTGGTCTCAGATTCATTTTTTTACATTGGAATTTTGGAAACTAGCAAAGCCGCAATTAAGGTTAATAGTGAACCTATTAGAGGAATTTGTATTGATTTGATATCCGGCTACAAATTTAAGATCGGAAAGGGAGGAATTATACATGATATTCTTTGCGACATTCATTCTCGTTGTGATTTTATGAGTTTTGAACATAGTGTGTTTTATGTCCTAAAAATCATTCTAACATTGAATTTATTTCCTGATCCTTTGATTTGGTCTGATACCTGCTATACAGGGTGTCCTATTTAAAACTGTGATTGAAGGTTACTCAAAAACGGTACGTTGAATGAAAAAAGTTTCAAATAAAAGTTGTTCGAAAAAGAGAGGGACATGTGACATAGTGACTTTTAATCAAAACGTCATTTTAAGGTCATTTCAAGGGCAACTTTTTTTTTTAAACGGCAACCCCGTATTTTTTACAGATCCTTGTAGACCTTCAAAAAATGAATATCTTTTATTTGAACAATTTTTTTATTAGATGTTTTATTGCAGAGTTATTTTTGATTTTTGTCCAATTTTTGAGATAATCGAAATTTTTTCATTTTTTTTTAGAAAAGTTTTGCCATGCATATTTTGTTTAAAACTCATAACAATTCTTCTATCTAATAAAAAAAAATCTATGAAAAATATATTTTCTTAAATTCCTTCTTGTTAGAATCCAGCTTATAATAAGGTTAACAGGAAATCGCTATTCGAAATTTTTTTTTCGTAGAATCAAAATTTTTTGACGTTTCTTTTGGGTCACTTTGAACATCTGCTATAATTTTTTTAATTATTGAATTTTTCATATTTATCGTTTTTTATAGTTCATTTAAATTGTTTTTTTATTTTTTTATTTTTTTTATGAATTCAGTCTCTTGATTAATTTTTATGACATTTTCCATAAGTGGCGTTAGCGTTCACATCGACAAGTGTCGATAATTATCGAAGGAATGGCAAGTTGGTGTTCTGCATGAGAAAAGAAAATAATTTTTTTCGACGTGAAATGTTAACCGTACGAGAAATTTCCGAGAGATAGAAAAGTTGGAGAAAGGGCTAATGTATCATCAGAAAAAAAAACCGATACGATACAGCTACCAAACAAAAAGTTCTGATAAATTTTGTACGAAGATGGCTAAGAATTTACCACTTTCACATTACGAAAAGACATGAATGTTACATGAAAATAATACATGTACTAATGAATAAATGCACAATGGGATTCATTAAAATCCATTGAAGCATTCTCGAGATATAGCAAAAAGTATGTTTTTTTTCAAGAACTTTGACCGCCAATAACATCTAAACGAGAAACTTTCTTCAAATAACTTTTGATCTAAATCTTAATGTTTTGACCCAAATAATCTCGTGATACCATTTTTGACATTGATTTTCAGGACACCCTGTATATTTTTATTAGATAGAAGAATTGTTATGAGTTTTAAACAAAATATGCGTGGCAAAACTTTTCTAGAAAAAAATGAAAAAATTTCGATTATCTCAAAAATTGGATAAAAATCAAGAATAACTCTGTAGTAATACGTCTAATAAAAAAATTGTTCAAATAAAAGATATTCATTTTTTGAAGATCTACAAAGATCTGTAAAAAAATACGGGGTTACCATTTGAAAAAAAAATTTCCCTTGAAATGACCTTTTACTAAAAGTCACTATCCTCATGACATGTCCCCTTCTTTATCGGATAACTTTTATTTGAAACTTTTTTCATACAACGTACTGTTTTTGAGTAACTTTCAATCACAGCTTTAAATGGGACACTCCGTATATGGCATAAAAAATTTTTTAACTTGTAAATTTTATTTTATAGTGCAGTATCGAATGTGGGATTTTGAACGCAGTCGCCTCAAACAATTAACATTGGCCCTATACCGACAATGTAAATTAATCATCAATTACGTTCGAAAATTGAAACTTGTAGATTGCAAATTCCACAGCGTTTAACAGAACTTAATTATTATGACTTCGATTTCCTTTTCTCTTTAATCCTTGAATTTCTATTATTGACTTATCACAGTGTCGTTAAAAGTTTTGTAGCCACCATTTTTCAATAGTTCTTGATCATAAATAATTAACCAAAAAAGGCATTTCAGATTTAGTTTTTTTTTTGTATCTTCAATATGTACAACTAATAAAACTCAGATTTGTCCTTTCATTTCGCGTATAAATTTTTAAGACCTTGTGAGCTGCATGTTTGCAAAAGGCTATAAAGTTTGTATTGCAACTGAGTCATAAACGAGAATAACACTCACCCTTTATTATTATTGTGGGTTAGTTTTAACTGAGAATAGTGTGCAATTCTACCACTTCAACAACCGCTGCTTGTGGGTGAGGCGTTATTCCCAAATAGAATAAAAGAAAAATACATTTTTACACGAGAGCGGGTGTTATATGGAAAAGCTCAAATAGAGAATTAAAACATTATTTTTATTTCTGGAAAAAGCAGTAGGGTATCATTTTTTCTTAAAAAGAATCAATGACCCACTGTTACCGTGCGCCACCAGATATACAGTGGCGGCCATAGAATTAAGAACGACATTAAAAAAAATAGAAAATATAAATTTTTGGAAGTAAACTTTAAAAAGTCACAACAATTTTTTAACGACTTTTTTTAGATCATGCGAGAAATCAGTAATAACAATTTTAAGAAAATTGCAAAAATCAAAACTAAAAAAAAACACTTTTTCTCAGCCACTGGGTGCCATATGCTTCGGATGGTTGCTGAAATTTCCATATTATAGACAAGTTCTTTTCGGCATAGGTAGCATTACAGTTTTCATAGTATTTTTATATCGGACCTGATTCATAATCCCTTCAATTTTATGAATAAGGCCTACCCTGGACCAGGAAAACAATTCTAAATTTGAATTGATCCATCTCCATGTTTCACTGATATTATGGTGTGCTTAGAATTGTATTTTTAATGTGTGGCACTATCTGATTCTATTCCATTGATTTTTGTTCCATCGGGGCAAAGAATGTATTTCCACTGGGACAAGGATCATGTCTTATAAACTGTATTCTAATTTTTTATTTATTTTTTAATCATCTGTTTTTTACACGCAACTCATCCATGTAAATTGATTTAATCCAGACGACGTCTAATTGTTCGAAGGGATAACAGTAAGTTGTTATTTTCGTAATTTTTTGGAAAAATTTCTTTCCGGGTATTAACCGCTGTCGTCATGGGATTTCGACGAGAAAGCCTTACAATTTGTCTATCTCTTCCAGGATTCGATTTTCGCGATTTCTTTTTGCATAGTGGGTTTTATGCAGTTCCATGTTCCTTAAAATGCTTAATCGCATGAAAAACCATTGTTTTGAATCATTTGAATCTTGTTGCAATATCTTTTGTCGTCATTCCAGACAAACTCAAATTAATAATTAATTCTCTAAGTTGTGGTGTTCAGCTTTTTTCCCATTGTTTTCTACACTTAATTAGTTCTCAAAATCTAAATCTTATAAAAACTTTCACAAATTATCACCAATAGATATGCTAAACTAACAAATCAACAGATTTCTTAATTTAACGTCCGCTCTCTGTCAGTACTTAAAATGCGCTGATTGATTAAATATTTTCGTACAACACGGAAATCCCTCAACTTGTTATGAAATAGAAGCTTTGGGATTCCCACAGATACATTTTGAATATAAATTCTTACAATGTTGCCAGATTTTCTCAACATATTCCAATTTCAGTAAAATAAGTAGGCGTTGGTAATTTTACAGGGTGTCCTCGAATTGCGTTTCCTAAAAATTGAATAAAAAATGTACATAAGTTAATTTAATTAATTAGTTAATTTTATTCCTCCTTGTTGCTTCTTTGTTAATTATTTTTGTTTTATCTTTAATAATAATTGTTTTTGAAAAATTAAACATTTTTTTGAAGGGGAAATAATTTTAAGATAATTTGCATGCATCATCAGCTTTAAATGCGTTTTTCTCGGAAACCGTTTCTTCTAGAAGTTCAATTACTTTTTTTAAGCAGGAAAGCTGAGAGAAAAAATGTATCTAGTCCAAAATGACACACGCCGTGGCACAAAAAGTTTTTTAAATGAGTTCTAATGGCCGCCCGTGGCGCCCTCTGGAAGATACACCGAAATCGCCAATTAATTTGAATTTCGCATCCTGAAACACCTTCACGTACGAAATTTCGTGAAATTAGCTCAAATAAGTCCAAAGATATTAAAGAAAATGTGATTTATTTGTTCAACTTTCACGCCCTGTAGCTCCGTGATTATTAACTTAGGGACTGAGGCAAGCTTAGTTAAATCGACCTATTTTTACTCAAATAACCTGCGGTAGCATTTTGGTCACGCAATTCGAGGACACCCCGTATAGCCGCCGTTCTGCATGTCTATTTTAGTGGCGGATTTTAGAATATTTTTTTATTGAAAAACATGCGTTTACTGTAGCTATCGACGCCTGCAAAGCATCTTGAGTAGCTTCCTGGAAATGATTAAATTTTTAATTTTTTCTTAACTTGAAAGGATGGACCAATCAAAATAAATCATTGCGAACAAAGAATATTGATGTGGGAAACTTATTCATTATTCATAATGAAACTTCCGGATTTGATAAAGTACGGATATTTCTGATTAGACCAATCCTTCAATAAGCATTTTTAATTTTTTTCCGTCATCAGCCTGGACAGTACAAAGGATTCTCCTTTTTTTAAAAAAGCCGTGCTCTTTCAAGCCCTCTATCTAAAAAGGCCAAGCTGTGTTGATTTAGGGCTGGACCGAAACGTACCCACGCTTTCGCATGGGTACATTTCGGGAATGTTTTTTTAATTCCAACTGGGAAATATTCACTTAAATATGGCAAAGTAATACACATGCATGGTTAATGTGTAAGGTTACCTTTGATCTTTTCCATCGTTGTTGTGTCACCGAGAAGCACAATATACAAATGATAAAGATGGAAGACTGATGATGGCATGGAACGATGGTAAATACTAACTGATGATACTGCTGTAGCTGATGATCTAGTCTCCAAGTGGCATACCATGTACACCTGAGTGTACAGGTGAATATACGTAAAGACAAAATTGCTTACGTACCTACAAAAAAATTAAATCATTAATTACGTGGCGCCCGTGGAAATACGACTGTGAAAACAAAATGATACGCAGCCTCTAAGCTCCAGTATCTCCTGCGTTCCGGTAAAGTTCGGATGTTTTCCGCGATGAGGGTGAGTTTACGTCGATCCTGAAAACACGTTTTCCGAGGAAAGTTTTCGCGCCAAAATCCAGAATTTCCCTTAACCAGCTCGAAACAATCGGAAATTATTGACTTCGTTTGATTTTTTCTTTTGGGTGAGTCACTTTCGGTTTAAGGACGGAACGGAATTACGGACGTTTCCCTTGATGAGCGCTCATTTGGTGCGTCTCCCAGAGTTTACAATAGATTTCTTTGTATTGCTGGGACGTGTGTTTGAAAATCCATTTATGTTCCCTGAATATAAATCAGTTTGGTCGCGAGTACTCGTAGATGTTACGTCTAAAGTGCGGATTTACAAACACGAAAAGTCTTAATATAAGCGCTGGAAAAAGCATGTGTTCTCAAAATACGCACATAAAACAACCCAACAAATTTAGACTTTATTTATTAACAGTAAAGTTTTAAAAGGAGACGTTAAACCGTTGCTAACGAAAATATTGTATTTTTCGGTCATTGATCAATTAAAAAATTCATTTATTTGACATTAACTTTTAAATTATAAAAACTTATAAGTTCGCCTTAAGCCATTAATCATATTCGACATGAATTCCTGGAAACAAAGTTAAAGCATTTTGCAGATAGGTTAGAGTAAGCTTGGCCATGAGTTTATCCTTTAAATTAGGCAATATTTATCATTAACGTTTGAGTAAACCAATCGCTGGATGTTTGTTTAATTTTCTACAAAAACATGCTTAAGATGTCTGCACTACTGGTTGTGAATCAATCTCCTTTGGCAACGTCTGATGTTTTATTTAACGCAGGAATCGTGTATTATTATTCCACCCTTCAGTCAGTTTATTAAACATTATTTGCCCTAAAAAGCCACCTACTTTTAAAGCCTTATTTTTAAAATTCCCAGTTTCTTCCATAGCATACTAATGCAAGATTTTCTTCTTTACGTTTCGTACTAGCTTCGCTTACAAAACTGTACTGTTTGGTTAAAAATGCTAGATTTTGTATTAGCCTCGTTCTTTTTTACAACTTCTTAAGACTTTGCAGCTAGCCCGCGGTTGATTTAACTTTAGGCATTATGCTAACATGTAACATAATTTTACTATTTAATTATTATTAAAGAATCCAATCTTAGGTGGAAACACTCCAAACCCCCCAACCGACGCGGTTTTGTTGGGTTTCTCCGTGGCTCTCGCCGTGACGGCTAGACGAACCCCCAAATTATGTGGGGCAGTTCTTGACCATCGGTGAGTAGAAATGTCGCGGCGGTTACTTCTTATCAAAGAAGGTATAAACGAGGTCTGGAGACGGAATCGGCGTACGATTTCATTCAAAATCTCCACTGGCGCTCGTTAAATATAAGAAATAAGTTCTACCTAAACATGGACAGTGGAGGGTAAAAGTGAACTTGATGAAGTTATGGGATTTGCAGTAAATACCAGTGACAATATTTGCGCATTAGTGCTCGAAATATTATACTAATAAAGAAAAAATATATAAATCTTAATTTTTCCGCCCACTTTAATTTATATGCAATTTTATGCGCATATTTTGTGAAAATTTCAAGCTTTTTCAAGCGCTTATTTTAAGATTTGTTATGCTTACAAATCGGCACTTCAGTCATAACAATTTTATAAATCATTATCGCCTCACACGATCCTTAAATAATCTTAAGGAGGTGAGAAATTCACTGACGACTTTTCATATAGATAAACAATACGTGCATTGATGTGAAAGCGAGAAATTGAATGTGATGGAATGCGTTGCCATTCACCTAAAGGGTAGTTTTTAAGAATTTATCACGTCTCCTCTTAGTTGTTCATAAAATAATACACATTTGCTGCGATTTAAGTTTGAGCCCATGTAGCACAGGAAGCAATTAACGTTTGAAAACCTTTCTTCGTGGAGTTCCAGGTTATAACTTTTCCTGTGGTAAAACCCTCGAGGGTCTAAAAAGATTTCCATCGCATTAAGAACTTGAAAAGCGTAATAGGTTCAAAAGGGACTCTACTTCCAGATAGAGCTCCTCGATTTCAAGTGATGGATTTGGCAAAAGTCTGTAAATAAAAGATCAATGGCTTGTTCTCCATTTGGAGATATATTTTGGTAATTTTCACATCGGAAAGTCGTGTTTTAGTTGGGTCGTAATCTATTCAGTATTAAATATTTTATGTTCTATTAATAAGCAGAAGGAAATATATTTCATAATCAATCTAATAGCACCTGCATAGTAAACATTTATACGATCTTATTATATTCTTTTTAATTGATGGGAACGATAACGGTCAGAGTGACCTGCAAACACACTAATAGTTTGTTCTATTTTCTGGTTCAAGGCAATGGAAAATATCGTAAAAGTTTAATTATTATCGCTGAACTATTCATACAATCAACATTAATTACTAAAATTCTTTCGAGCTTTATTATTACATTTTTTGGATATTTTTTTAAATTTCCGAAGCTGCTCTATCAAGTCCGATCATTAGTGAAACATTTATTATGCAGTAATTAAACATTCCAGGAATTTGGCTACCGCTTAATCGCTCTTGATACAATATCAGCGACTGAAATTGGAAGTTTAAAGAACGGCTTAATGAACAATTTCAAAATTATAATTAACGTTTCTTTCCCTCGTTGTTTGCTTTGGCCTTTATTACTTCTCTTCCCTCTGGAATGGTTTAATTCCAAGTAGGTAGTAAAGGTCGGGCTCGTTTTAATAAGATTTCCTTGCAATGCAGTAGGAAGATTTGTATGTAAAAGAGCAGACAATGATAAGAGATAATTGATCATTTGTATTTCCTTAGCATGAAAGCACGGACTATATCTCATAAACTATGAATGGCAGAAAACCGAAACACAAATTTTGTTAAAGAATATGGTCAGGAAAAACGCTTTGAGAATATTTTCGCTACTGCCACGTTGTCAGTCTCATCGAAATTAATGAGATTATAAGATTTTTGAGTGGCAACCCTAAAGAAGAAATGTGTCTGAGACAGTCTTTGTGTCTCTACAACTTGTGCATGTATCGCCCAATCCATAACCATTTTCAGCTTTGTCGTAATAAATTTACCTCTAAAATAAGCCATTCTTTCTGAACATTATACAACTGAAACCATTCGGGTTGGAACAAAATTTCTAATAAAAAATTTAAAATCTATTAGTTTTTTTTATATTTTAGATTTATAAACAACTACAAGCCGGAAATTGCTACATTACGCATTAAATAGCGATCATGAATCTTTCTCCATGAAAATGGCTGAAAAAATAATTTTTTTATATCAATAAATTGTTAAAAGACAAATGGTCAAATAATTTAAATTTAAATCGATAATTTTATAGGCTCGAATAAAAACAAGTGAGATTTAATCTTTAAGAACCGTGCAAAGGACAAAGGGAGGAGGAAACTAGCAGATAGGTACAAACCATCTAATTAGGGGCCTTGGAAGTAGAAACACGAAGTTTGAATTTGAGGCTGAGCAAATCACTGAAGATCTTGCAAGATGCGAAGACAACATAGACGCACTAAGCGCTGAACTAACCAGAATAAAAAAAGAAAAATAAAGGATGCGAAAGACCATCTGAAGAAAATATTAACGGATGGATAATCTGAGAATTGGTCTGGGTAATAAACATTTCCTCTCATTGTGCGGCATTACGTCTTTCAAGCTGAGCCAAACGAGGTCATCCGAGCATTACAAGGAACACCCAATGTATCATAAACGGCATTATTGCGAAACTGGTTTGAAAAGTATAGAAAAACTGCAAAAAATACAGAAAAGATTTCATACACGTGGCAATAAACACAATAACGCAGAAACTTCCTGCTTTAATGTTTGATCAGTCCCTATATGGCTGCCCCTTTAGGTCATATCAGTTTCATGTAGATAGCCGGATATATACTAAATAACCTGCGAATTTGCTGAAGTATTGATGAAATTTAATCGTCTAAATGATATAAACTCTAATAGATCGAATGTAATTGTAAATTACTATTATCAGATTTTGGTTAAATGTCCGGTCCTGTTATCTCTTTTTTTAAGTTTTCTTCAGCTTTTCAAGTGTTTAAAAGGTAAATTTTGTCTTTAGAAATCATAAATTGGAATTATCAAAGTTGAACGCGAGCAATTGCGGCCAGAATTAATTAAAATTTTGTTAAAGTAATTAGTCACTCGAATTTCTCCCCACAGTGTTGTTTTTGACGATAAAACGAAGAGTCCTATTCAAGTTTTAATCATAATTTAAAAGGCTTATTCGAGGCCAAAGCGGGCAGAGTTGAAAAAGCACAGGAAATAATAAGAATTTAGTAGTTTTATTGAGGCCAATTCATTCGTTCTCTTTCTGCAAGAAAACTTTGAAGCAATTTTTCTCTGTTATTATGTGCCAGCTTTGAACGACGTTTGAACGTGGAAAATTAGAAAGTAAAAAAATCGCCTTACATACCTGTATTTAGGTTTTAAAATCCTGAAACATTATTTAAAAAATCACCGACTGCGAGATAAAATAAACGGGTTGCACAGCATTGTTTCCCTGCCTTTAGCAGAAATTTGTGTGTAATCGAAAGGTCTGTTTTCTCCTTTTTGTCCAATGAATAGGACGGGACGAGGTGTAATCGGCCGATGTGCATCACACCGTGAAATTGGTTTTTGTTGCTGTTGGAATATAAGTAACGTGTTCAAAGTTAGGCGTAGATACATCCATACTGATAAATTTTGTCCCAAAATAAAAATTTTTAGAAAATAACGCAGTTTGATGGGACAAAGATATCTACAACGGACTAGGAAAAATACGAATCAAAAATCACCAATTTAACAAAACAAAAAAATCTTAAACTGTTTCCTTGTTTAGTGAGACTTATTGCTGTAGCATTTTGCACCATTTAATACTAAGCAAGATTTACATTTACTCTTCCAACCATTGCTTTTAAAATGGTTATAAAATAATTGGCAAAGCAATTAAAAATAATTTGCTTCGCCAATTAGAAAAATAATTTGCTTTGCCAATTATGTTATAGCCATTTTAAGACATTTTGATTCCAGTTTTGTTCGTGTTTAACTTAGGAATTCCACGGGGAAAAAGACAATCATTTTAACAACGCCATAAATTCGCGCTTGAAAATGTTTCAAACAGAGAGCAGCTTAAGGGCAATTGCAAATTTCTAGTTTTGCTGCAATTAACTGTGTTACAAAATACCCAAATTCACGTATCAAATTTCGGCGAAAACTGATGTTCGAAAGCCACTTATCATTACGGCTCTTGGAATTAAAATGCTCCCCATCTCTGCTTAACGATAGCAATTTATTAGAGAAACAGGACTGATTGCGAACAGCGAACTGTTTTCAGTTAACTTTGTCGATTTAGTCAAATTTTGCATTCATTTTTAAAGCCGGCTTAATTGCTGGCGATTCGGGATTTATGCGGAACCGTCACGATGACGAATCAATAGTGAAGACTCTTTCAATTAGACGGACGAGAAGCGAAAAATGGGGGAGATGAAATTATCATTGAGTTAGAAAACTTCCTGAAGAATGTGAAATCCTCAAATTCCATAAATTTTTACTGTATCCGACAACATCGCTTGCAACGCTCGTAAATCTCTGATACTCGCGGCAGTGACAGAAACAAACAAATGCTAATGCCGCGTTGCCGTTTCGTTAATTTAATCCACAGATTAAAGTTCCACAGCAGTATTTTCAAGTCGTATTTTCATATAACATCTAAACTGAGCTGCAATAAAAATGGTTTTTTGTGAATCGCTAAAGTCGAAACTATGTGCGAATTGTCGCATAATCATTTCTGTTATGTCTGTGTTTAGGTGGAAATTTACCTTTATTCAGAGTTAAACTTTCAATCTCGAAAATTGAAAACACAACTCACCTGAGTGCGAATTACCATAAAGCCACCCTTTCCATATAATATGGAATGGAAAACCCATGCTTTAGGGAGCATATTTACATTTTAAAAGAGCCCATGCAGACTTTTACAAAGTTTTGGTCGGCCTGTTTTATATGCTCTCTAATTTGGCTCGCTTGTGCCCAGTTAGGATTTGAAAAATGTTGTCCCTTTTGAGGGAACATCTACAGGGCGTCCCACGCCCGAGAAAAATAATGCTTCCCAATCCGAAAACAGCGCGGAAAACATTTGTTTTTGGAATTTCAGCTTTCGCAGAATTTTTTGAAACCAATTCTAGTGATGCATGGACACTTATAAATTTATTGAAACTGTGCATTAAGCGTCAATTGTAACGATTTTTTAAAAATAATTAACTTTCCTCCAATTTGCACAATTAATTTCATAAAAAGTCAATTAAGTTCAAATCTAATGAAAGAGTCGCCTCCGTGTGGCGTATTAATTTACCAAAATCGTGTTGAAAAGTACCAAAAATTTTTCGTAAAAAATTGCCATAATGTTGACGGAAATTTGCAAATATTTAAGAGCGTTTGGGTTCAATTGCGGTGCAACTTTATTATCCCTTTCATTGTTTTACCTGTTTTATTAGCGGAAAAAATATTGGTTTTACTACATCCACCGTCAAACACGTGTTTAAACTGTTATTAACATTAATGACTTTGAAAGCATTGGCCTGAGACAATCCAATAACTCATTCCCACATTTTGATTTCCGGCTTTGTGGAGGGCAAACTATTTTGTTTCTTTATTTTTTTCCTTTTATTTTGCGGTTAAGGTTTTAGTTCCTCTTTTCTCACAAGCCATCGGAATCTGCGAGCATAAACGTAAAGCTATCCTAAAAATTTCCGGTTTGTTTGGCTTATTGTACTCTCAGTCTTTGGTTCTTTTGTTGCTTTTTTTGCCCTTTGTTCGTTTTGAAATATCGACTAACGACTGAATATAATTCTTCGCGCCACGGCTGCATTGTTTACGAGATATCTATTACATCAGTCTCGTCATGTCAGCTAGACAAATAATTAATTAGTTCGCGACTCTCGGTTTAGCTCCTTTTGTAGATATCTATACCACAATACAAACAAAGTCAATTTGTAGTCCTGACTGCTGTTTCTCTTCCAGATTGACCAAGCCCATATGGATGTCAAATAAACAATGAATTTTGGCCCCCACTCGAATCAATCACCTGTTAACCTAAAGTGTAGCGAACTTCCTTCAGATGTGGTGACCTCTTGCGGCATTAATTCTACTCAGATATTAGAATGCCCCTCAAACTCCTCAAACCTCCACGATTATTACTGCGAATTAAACTACTTCTGGGCAGACCATACAAAGTACCTGTGCACTGGATGCAACTTCAACGACACCAAGGACCTTTTGGCGCACTTCTTCAGTGACACTCTCCGGGATTTTATAGTGCGTTCTCCGAATCTGGACTGTGACTTGAGTAATGCCAGTGGTGAAGTATACTGGACGTGCAACTCCACTCAAACAGACACGTTTTGGAACAAAGTTCATTACGACTGGAGTTTTCTTTTCGTAGTAGTTTTCATAATCGCAGGCGGAGTCGGGAATATTTTAGTTTGTTTAGCAGTGCTCCTGGACCGAAGATTGCAGAATGTGACAAATTACTTTCTTCTTAGTTTGGCAATTGCAGATTTGCTGGTGAGCCTCTTCGTGATGCCTCTGGGAGCAATCCCTGGGTTTCTGGGTGAGTAATGGAGAGGTTACAAATAGTGACCTTAATCAATGCTAATAGCAAAACCTTTGCGGGGCAATTTGGCACAATTGCATCTCATCGCAGGCAGTTAAACCTAATCCCTTGACAGGCCAGGAATAATTACCTTAAAATTCAGATAAATTACTGTTTTCCTGATGATATTGTAAGCCGTTTTCTTATGCACATTTCTTTATATTCATTTAAATTCATGGAAAGGCGACGATTTTTTACTTTTCAATGAAAAATGATCAAATTTACTTGACAATGGTAAATGCAAAAGTCTTTATGTGTTGGTTTATAATTATATCCACCTATCGGGATTAAAGTGAATCATTCAAAGGGGGTTGTGCCACCGCCATCTAGCGAAACGCGCCTGTAACCGATTCTCTTTCACATAATATTAAGGCTTTTTGAATAGTTTTTGCGCCTTTTTCCTGCGTTTAGATGGTCAAATTCACCAATAGATCACGAATGGTGCGAGAATGATAATTAATGTATATTTATTTTACCAGAGTTTTTTCCTGCCTATGAGTTCAATTGTCAAGAAAAATTCATGGCGCAGAAAGCACTTTCCTTATAATTTATCAACAATTCTTAGGACTAGACTGAACAATTTTTAACTATCTGAGATTAAACTTATCGTAGGGAACGATTTTTACTGCTTATCTAATCTAAACTTATTTTAGACAAGAGTTGACAAAGATGCCGAACTACCCACAAAAAGAAAATGTCCATTTTTGACTATTTTAATACGACTTTTGTAGACACTCTTCAGAATTTTTGAACTATCTACAAACATTCATTACGAAGACAAAATTCTCTGAATTTTTGACTAAATACTTCCACTATTAGTAATGGTAATAGTATTTCACGATTTTAAAGGCATTGTTGTGGTTTCCACTTATTAAAATTTCTAAAGAGTTAAAATATAGTTGAAAATAATGAAAGTTGATAACTGGTATCAACTACTTTTTTTCTTATAAAATTTTTCATCATTTTTGACTATCACAAACCGACTTGTCGAGATATTTTCCAGGATTTTTGACAAAAAGAAATTGAGAATTATTATAATTTTTTACTACAGACACGAGCTTTTCTTTTTTTTTGAGGGAATAATGCTCACTAATTTCAACTATAAATCTGCATCTTTATAACGAAATTGTTACAATCATCAAAAACTCACAAATTAATGTCGTTTATTAATATTAAATGTTTATAAACATTAACATTATAACAATTAAATAACAGTTTTTATTATTCAAATCAAATTACTGAATCGAAAATATTTTTAAGTAAAATAATCTTCTTATTTCATTTCGTTAGGATAAACCGTTTTCCAGGAAAATGGATTTTTATGAACAGATGCACGATTACATGGACATCGTAAATGCATCTTCATAAACCTAATAGGCATCCTTGTAATTGAAATATTTTTTTATTATCCAGTAATAACAAGATTAATGTTATTAAGGATTTATTACTTATTTATAACAAATATTAAAAATGACCTCCGTTCATCTCAATGCATTCTTTTCTTCATAGATTTTGATGCCCATGTAACCGTGCATCGGTTTATAAAAACCTATTTTTCTGGAAAACGATCTATCATAACGAGATGAAATAAGAAGACCTTTTTTACTAAAAAATATTTGCAAACAAACAAAAGTTAATGTAACATTTACGTAGGAGACGCCCTGTATGTGACCCTCCTAATTAAAATATGCAATTATTAACACACAAAAAAAATTCACATTCCAACTGATTAAAGTACACCAAAAATTTGATAATTTTAGCGCAAAACCGTTTCGAAAATATTACGAAAAAAACACCTTCCAAGTTCCCTCGTCAAGGGATTCTAGCCCCTTTAAGAAGCGATGTTTGAGGTATGTTTATAATAACTTTTTTTTATTATTTTAATGTCTAGAATCACCTGCCAAAATATTTCAACGTTACCTCGAGACATCCTGTATATCGTAACGTTATTCAACAGTAATTATTATTTGTATTAAGCAGTTTGCTTATCTTTAATTTCAGTTTTTAGTCATTGAAGCAACCCACGGGAAAGTTCTTATAAATTTAGTTCGAAGCATTTACTAATATCAATCGTTAATCGCCATTATTTACAAGTAATCGTAAAAGAAAAACGTTTGATTGAACGATTCTGATAAAAATAAATTTTATGATTATGGAATTTGGCTTTATTGGCTACGAATTTGCATTTCTATCTCCATAAAACGTCTCTTAAGAGCACTCAAATTGTAGGATTGCAATATTTGACATAGGACAGAGGCGGACCTCGAAGTAACGGAGACCTCGGGTAAAGCGTCGATCTTTATGGCTAGATGTGTATATAGGATGGTCCAATTACTATGGGCCACTATTGCTATCTTCTAAACCGTAAACGTTACAAGTTCGGTTAAATTAGACGAAAGTTATCAAATTTGATGACAAGTTAAGAACTCGAGGCACTGTTGCCAAAATTTTCTCGGTTTCGGAAGTATTGGGAAAAAATGAAATTTTGCCGAAAACATGTTTCGTTTTCTTATACTTTTGGGTTTGTCTTTTGGAAATTCTAAATTATATTTTGCTCTAATCCTAAAACTTTAATGTAGAACAAAATAAGTTAGATACTTCTGTTGAAATAAGAAATTAAATTAGTGATTCAGATTATTGTTTAATTGAATCCAGGTCCACATTTAAAAAAATTGAAGTTAGTGTGGATATCTCAGAAACTAACAGTGCTATTTTTTAAAACTTAACAGTGTGTAGAGCTTTAAAAACCCATTAAAATTTTGTAAGAAAATTTTTTTCGAAAGCCTTTGATTTCCGGTTTATTTACAAAAAACCTTTTCGGCAAAATTTTGTTTTTTCTCAATACTTCCGAAACCGAACAAATTTTGACAACAATGCCTGAAGATCTTAATTTGTCATCAAATTAGACAACTTTTGTCTAATTTAACAGAACTTGTAACGTTTACGGTTTAAAAGATAGCAATAATGGCTCATAGCAATAGGACCACCCTATATATCGTTCATTATGTTTATAATACCAAAAAGAGACAACTTTAATGATATTTAATGCAAAGGATTAGTTATAACTTTAAACTGAGGTAAAGAATAAAAGCATGGAGCATTATCGTTCATCATAATTTAGCACAATTTAAAAAAAATTGTATTTTAATACCTTTCTTCAGTGGTTATAGTTTTTATTTTTGGGAAATAAGATGGGATGAAATACGAGGGGGAGTCAAACGAAAACTTTAAAAACGATATTAAACTTGATTTATTGAAACAATGTTAAAAACGAATCTACCATTTTTCAGTATAGTCTCCATTAGATTTAAAATACACCTCCTTCATCGTTTTGGATGTGCTTGAATATCCGAAGAATAAAATCTTTTGGTAGTGTGCGTAGTCCCTTAGGCACCGCCTGAACCATCTCATCATTACTTTGAAATTTTTTCCACCTAAAGCCTCATTAAGTTAAGGAGACCAAGTAGATAATAATCGCTGAGGGCTAGGTCAGGCGAATATGGAAGATGTGGTAGACATTCAAACTTCAACTCTTGCATGACTGCCGTCGTTGTACGGGCAGTATGTGGTCGGGCATTATCGTGTTGCAAAAGGACGCCATTACTCAGAGATCTTCGCCTTTTGGTTCTGATAGTTGGCCCAAGACGATTCTTCAGAAGTTCTGAGTATATAGTACTAGTAACTGTGCCTCCATAAGGTGTGTAGTCTTTTAAAATTATCCCTTGAGTAGCCAAAACAGGATCAACATAACTTTTCCTGTCGACAGCTGGCTGCGAAATTTTTTCGACTTTGGTGAAGAAGCGTGACGTCATTCATTGCTTGCTCATTTGACTTTAGGTTGATGATAGTGCACCCAAGATTCATCTCCGGTGGCGATGCTCGTCAAAAAAGCTTCTCCTTCAGTTTCACACCGACACAAGAGTTCCTCACAAGCATCAACAGGTCGTTGTTTCAATTCTGGGGTCAGCTGCTTTGGCACCCACCTTGCTGACACTTTATGGGACTGGAGAACGTCATGCGTAAAGTGATGTACGGAACTATGGCTCATGCTTAAAATTTCAGCGAGTAATACGACGATTTTCTTTCGCTAACACTTTAATTGCTGAAATCGACTCAGGCGTGACAACACGATATGCTTGACCAGGTCGGAAAGAATCAGTCGCAGAAGTCACACCGTTGTCGAATTTGTTGCTCCATTTATGCACTTGCTGGACCGATAGATATGAATTTCCTTACAGTAACTTCATTCTATGGAGAACATCAACGAATTTCACCACTTCGTTTCGCAAAAATCGAATAATGGAACGCTGTTCTTCCCTAGTGCAATGCTCTAGTGAAGTTGCCATTTTGGAACCGACATCTTGTGAACTTCATTTGTTTCTACGTCACGATTCTTGCTAGGCCTTCTACGTCTCAAAATAATATTTCTACCGATTTATAATATGTGATTCCGCACGTTATTCTTTTGGACGTTTTTACGATTTTCACTTGATTCTACCTCGTATATTCGACCGCTATAGCAGAGAATGAGGCAACATGCCATGAATTCAGTCCAAGTCACACTGAAGAACACACTACAATCAGTGAATGATCTAGAGATAAGTGAGATCCCGGGCACCATCCCGACCACACGTCTACCACTGACGCAGCAATATTTTTTAACTTGATTTAGGAGCGTTTATTTTCACTTTTTTCTCATTTTTTACGTAGGTGCTGAGAAAAGAAACATGTGTAGATTAGAAGCAGATGCGAGATGTATTTACAGTAAACATGTCAGGTCTTTGCATGAAGTCCCGGTGAAAAAGTGGTTATAACAACACCGAAATCCTGCTTTGCCATTAACTATCTCGTGATTAAATTGTCTTTGATGTTCAAACAAATCCTTTGTGGATTTTTTATGCTTTGCTGTCAAAACCGTTGACACAGGCCCTTTCGCCTGAGAATGGGCCGGAATTGGATTATCAAGGGTATTTCGTGTTTTCGATTTCACAATGCCCTACCGCCGGGAGCCTCAATCCGATGGACAACAACGTTAGTTTATAATTCATGCCTCCAACCATCGGAAAATTGCTTTCGCAGCTTTAAGAGTTCCCGGGCCCCTGTTAAACACAATTCTTCTTGTCTGCAAATATTGCTTTAAATATAATTCAATCGGGGACCCTTTTTAGGTCGAGTTAGCTTGGTTTATTGCTGTTTCTATTCGATATTGATGGAAGTGGAATTTTATTGGGACTTTGCCCGATGATTTATTTTCTTTCCATTAAATTTATTAATACGATTTGCAATACAGAAACGTCGTGCGTAGAAATTTAAATTGATCCTGCCAAATGGAAATTTCCCTCATAATGAGGACCTCATTGTGACATCCAAAGAAGGAAATTTCTAATTTAAGTCAGCTTTATCAAAAAATAATTAGTATAGAGTCTAAAAATGACAAAGAGCCGAACGTTGATCTCTTTCCAGGTTACGATCGTTTATCTCCGAGAAGTAATTAATGGTTCGGATGGAAAACGCGTTATCAATCTAAATTTAATCACCATCTGCTATTAAAAACCGTTAGACACTGATTAGAAAGAGTTTTATTATTTGTCATATCTGCAAAATTGGGCACATACTACAATAAAATTTTATAAGTAATTTCAAGTGGCAATATTTGAATGAAACATTTGAGCCAAAACCAAAGCTCAAAACTTTTATTACCAGGAAAACGCACTCGTGGCGAAAAAGCTTCCTACGCTCTTTCGAAGCAAAAGGATGGAGCGCGTATTGAAAACGCGAAAGATTGAGGCACAATGGAGGATAAATTAATTTACTGATAGCAGATTCCTTCCATTGCTACATCCCACGGGCCAAATACCGATATTTCAGCGCAATTAAGTAATGTATCAGTGTAGTAATCTCAGATGTAGCATGTTTTATCTCTATTTTAAGAAGTACTGATGCAGAACCTAGAATGGCAGATTTAATATACACATGTATCTCAAATACATCACAAATACAGGGGACACGATATTCTCTTGATTTGTAGTTCTCAAGGAGAGTATCCTGCTGTATTGCTTACTAACAAAAGCATTTGACCCTTATCACATCACGTAGATTCGTGTAATAGAAATATCGGCTTTGAAGGAGGCTCGTTAATTTACATTTTCAACTAAGCAAGGCGGCAAAATTCGTTTTCGCACTTAACAGACTTTTTCCTTGCCGGGGGGAGAAGCAATTAGGCGAAGCTAATTAGCCTCAACGTATCAAAAGCAATAAACTTGTTCTTCCTCCGGAGTGTCAATTTACACCACAAATTGCAGAGTTTGACCTACATAATTTATCTCGGTTATAGGCAAGTCTGGGGAGTAATTATCTTTTCAATTGCCGGGTAATATACTTAAGATCGACACTAGCGCAGATGGCATTTCTCTAATTCGGTGTTAACTCTATGAACAACAAAATTAAGAAAAATTACCTATTAATCTTGATAATGGTGAATGGAACTTTTCATAATTAAACTTTCAAAGTTAGTTTAAGTCTGGTGCCACCTGTCGATAATCAGTTTAATTAGTCAAGATCGAGTTACACGGCTGCCATCTGGAGGAACGCGTATTTAACTAAATCTCTCCTAGACGTTTTTTGTTTAAGGTTTTAAGCGATTTTCCTGAAACTTAACTTCAGTTTATTGAACAAACTCATGGAAAACCCATAAATTAATATCATAGGAAGATTAATTAATGAACATTTCCATTGTAAAGCGAATTTCTCTTAATAGAAATTCAGTTCAGTAATTAAAATTATAATTGATGAAATTTGAAAATTCAGTAATAAATAACTTTGCAAGTTTAATTCTTTGGACTTACGCAGGTTCCAGAAACACAAATCTATTTTATATTGCAGAACATTAAATTTGGCGCCTGGTCTTGTATGTGCAAATCTTCCACAATGCTTTTATAGCACTATTTGTGCTTTTACTTACTGATTCACTTCCTAAAGCGGTACTAAAATATCATGCGTTTATGTGATTGTTTATGTTCAGATGAGTCACTAACAAGTAGTTTAGTTTAGTATTTTTCCCTATAACTTTTTCATTTAATATAAACTTCTTTTGATCAGCAAAGGCTTCAATTCGTTTAAAGCAATTGCTGGGGTTGAAGACGTGGAAGTGTTACATTAAGTAAATCCCTATCTTGTTTGGAGTAAAAATTTTATTAGGCCTGAAATTTAGACGGGTTCTTGATCGATAAGATCGTTTTCTGCTCAATAAAATATCGTTGAACCTTTGCAATTAGACAATTTACAAAGGAACATCTTCATAACGTTCATTAAGTTGAGGAGCTTTAACTTTAAGTTAATGACCCATGAAATTGAATTTTCTTCTTGTTGGAATTTCATACGCTAAAAGAAGAGGTAATACTTAAAACGAACCAAAACTAATTTTATTTATAATATAAAATAAAAGTAATAAAAGAGCTTCTTCCTCATTCGGGACAGTAAGCATCGGCTTATTTTAATCAAGCTTTTCCACCCCTCTTGCCTTAACCTTCTTCCTGCCACGCACAAATCCTATTACTTAAATCAGCAGCTATTTACGGAGAATTTCGTTTTTCCGGCATAGGCATTTCTCAATACAAAAGAAACCTTTCAATTTAGATCGAATTTTACATTAGTTTTAGTGCAGTTTTTCCATTGTAGTTTCCAGGTTTATCTAATGCTTCTGGGATCATTAAAATAATTTACTAAACCATACAATGACAATGGCTGTTCTAGGAAAAATTAACTGAGGAGGAAAAATTAATGAGAGCCATATGGAAGGGCCTGTCTTTAAAAATAGGGAATTTATGATTTCGACTTATTTAAATTCTAAATTCTGGCATCGATAAACATCATTCTTAAGGGGAAATTCAATAGAAATAGAGTTCTTCAAATCAAATCGGTTTCATTTGATATGGAATCCGAGGTATAAAGAATAATTATTCTGAAGTGAGAACTATTAGTCATTTCAAAATCCCAGAGACTATTACCCAGATATAATAAATCTGGGAAAATAATTGGCTATGCTGAGCCGTGCACCTTGCAAGATTTCTCTCCGAGGAATACTGTTTGTTAGGTGGATAAATGGTCTGAACACATATCCTGTTTCGTATTAGAATAAACCTGCTTTAGGTAAAACTCTTTGCAATTTAAAATCATTGTTTTACCTTGTCTTTAAGTTTGAAAGACATAGGGAAAATTGTCTGTTTATGCATGAGAAACGCTTTAAAACATATGTATCAATTTAATTTTTGAGCCGTTAAAGCTCTTCTTAAAAATAACACTAGATTTTCTTGACAATGGTGAAAGCATATTATCAATGGACATTTTCAGGGAGGTTCGAAATTGACGCCATCTATCAAGTGTCAATTGGATTATTCTAAAAGTACTTCCATCTACCGGAATGCGCATCTAGCTTTTTTACAATGATTTTTCAAGTTTTTTAACTTCTTTTTCGAACTTAAACTAATTGTAACTTCTGAAATTAATGATGCGAAGTAGATATTTCCATTCGTGCTTCCTATAAATTGAGTTCTGGGGCTAAAATTTTATTTCAAAGCACCGCACATCTCACATGCACAATGAAGGTAAAGATATATAGGATTGAAAGCTCCAAAGACCTTGCTCAATCACAAATATGCTTCTTTTGACTTGATGAGGCACAAAGCGCTCTTTCCCGACTCCTTTGACCGAAATTTTCGTTTCATTTATTCCACTTTTGAGCCGTTAATGTGCTCTACTCGACTGATATTTTAGATAGTAGTAATCGGATTTCGCGGAAGCTTTACATCAAAAATCCAGCTTTAGGGCATACAAATTTGATATTCAACAAGGGACTTATGTATCTGATGTTGGTAACTCCAGACAGTTACGTAAAGAGGATTCGCAAAAGCAAAATAAATGTACAAGTTAAACGTCGGCATGTTACCCATCAGTTCTCATCTTTAGCTCTTTTGATTGACGCCCCCACTCTTAAAACTCCCCCTTTTCCATTTTACATTAGAAAATGGGAAAAAGGATGAAGGTATGCCCAACCCCTATCTCGGTTAGAAGCCAGCTGTGATATATTATTTTCAACAGCGTTGTTCATGCCAGGAGAAAGGAATTACGTCAGTGTTAAAATATGATATAAATCAATCTTTTTTCTGCCACTGTTTTTTTTAGACGACGTTTTATGTTCTTTTTATTATCTAGGATTATCTGCAGCAAGGGGGGTTAAAATTGAATGTGAATGCTCCTCAGTCACTGTTTTGTAAAGAGCAACTGAAGGGAGGAAAGAAATTGTTATACCGTCATTTGCAAAATAGGCATAGACTTGTTCCCGCCTTGTCCTCATTCTTTCAACAACTCAGGTTAGGAGCGATATATTGCAGTCATTTATTCCTGTGCAAAGGTACCAAAAAGCCTGTTCTTTTTAGAAGGATTCGTTGTACGTGTTTCCTCGTTTCGGTGGACATTCTTGCACATTTAAGCCGTCCAAAATACAAATGGCAAAAGCTTTAGTAGATATAGCGAAAGACACGCGAGCAATTGCAGTAAGTCAAGGATAGAAAAGTGCCAAAAAGCGAGTGGAAATAATCAAAATTCAACATAAACTTCTGAACAAAACTCATAGAATTTCAGCTTAAGAAATTGACACAATCCAGAATGAAACTCTTTAACTTTCGTTTAATGCTGATTAATTGATAATAACGGAATAATTTAAATTTTCTTGAGAATGGTGAATGATCGATTTCAATAAAACTTAAAGCGAAGCATTTAAGCGTTACCAATATGCCATTTAAGTATTTAATTCTTTTTTCAATTTTTTTAAAACGTTTCGTGCCATTTTTAAACATTTTTAGCGGGTTTCCTTTGGTAAAACTTTTGTAAAATAATTAAAAAATTGGATCTGCGCAACCATTAATTAATGCATTTTTTTCTTCTTAAAATATTATTGTAACTTAAGTACTGATCTAAAGTGAATTGAATATCATTCCGGTATAATTTCTTAGAATTAAATTAACAGCAACTCGTGATACCTTTCATTTTCAACTTATATGTATACAGGGTGTTCCTAAATATGACACACATACGAAAGAGGGCAATTCTTTAGCTTATTTCATGATAAAAAGTTCATATAAACATAGGTCGGCAAACGCTTCGTTACCGATCTACAGGGTGTTGAAATTTCAAACATTTTCTAGTTTTTTCATTATGTTTCCTGCAGTTTTTGAGATATCTAACTCAAATTTAGAATATAGGTTACCTCGTAGGACTAACATCATTGGATATAGCAATGGTTGTGACATTCTACAGGGCGATTTTTTTTTCAGGGGTCATGTCCCATTTTCTCCCCCTTAATTTTTTATGTTACACCTCTTATGGATTCTAAAACGTAAAATGAATTTCATATTTTGTTTAGAAACTTTTTTGTCTCTCGTAGTTTTCTCATATCTGCGACCGTTATCTTGTTTTTTATTATCTTCTGTTTATTGATTTATCAGTTCGCATTTGAAATAGTCACTTCCGTATGCATATGTTTATAAATAAAAAATTTAAATTATAAACTATAAGGTGTAAAAATGTTTCAAATACTCTTTTAAATTAATCAAGTATGTCCTTTAAATATTTTTGTAACAATGTTGAATTTAAATATAATGAAAAAACTAAAAAAATGTTGAAATTTCAACACCTTGTAGATCGGTAACGCAGCGTTTGCGGACCTATGTTTATATGAACTTTTAATCACGAAATAAGCTGAAGAACTGCTCTCTTTCGTATGTACCTCATATTTAGGAACACCCTGTATATATAAGATCTATCGATTTCTAAGATATTCGTTTTTTAGGATTAATTAGATTAAATTTGAAAAATGTATAGTGTTGAAAGTTGTTTATATTCTAGTGATTATTTTAAATGAGACACTCTATACTTTTATACCTTCGAATTCAGCCATCCTTAAGAAATAATTTTCCAACAGAAACTTATACATCTCTCTCTCTATTGGTTTTTAAGATATCCGTAGCTTTTGGTGACAACTGTGAAATAAAGTAAATTGAGTGCTAAAAATTGCTTATAGGTCAGAAGATTGAAACTCAAGTATTTTAAAATAGGTACCCCGCATTTTTTTGTTGTTGAATTCCATCATCCTAAAGCAAGAATTTCCAATACATTTTCTTACATATTTCTCCAGTAGTTTCCTAGATATTCGGCTTTTCTAGGCATTAATAAAAATTGCATAAAATCTTCGATTAATTGAAATGAAACATCCAGTAAAATTTTGTATTTTTGAATTTTTTCATTCTAAAGGAGTAGTTCTCCATTATACATGTATTCCTATACAGGGTGTCCCAATTAAAAGAACACACCTGAAATATTTTTGACGTAAAAAGATTTTCCGGAAAACTCCGGGACAGGTCGATTTTGTTCCCAAAGGGCACATCTTTTGAACGTAAAGTCATCGATATAGATTTATCCCTTACACCAGGTAATAGCCCCTTTCGAGAATCTATTGTAAAATGGCACAGGGGGTCAAGTGGCACATTATTTTGAAGACATTTCAATTCTCTTTTCGAATGTGGTGATTTTTTTGGTTCTACGTTAAAAAACAAGATATGTAATAATAGTAATAAACTCATCGGATAATGAAACTGAAAAAAAGATGTTTATAACCAAACGTTTATGATAAGGAAATGTCTTCAAAATGATGTGCTGCTTAACCTCCTGTGCCATTTAAGATTTTTGAAGGGGGTTGCCACCCCCAGTAGGAAATTAACCTACATCCATGACTTTACATTTAAAAGATGTTCCCTTTGACGGCAAAATCGGCTTATCTCGGGGTTTTCTAGAAAAACCTTGTACATCGAAAATATTTCAGGTGGACTGTTTTAATTGCGACACCCTGTGTGTTCTTTTTAAATATTCATAGAGAAGTTCTTAGTGAATGCAAAATATTGAAATTTGTGGACAGTAGACTCCAACAGTGGACTGTTCGCCTCTACGTCTCCAAAATTTATTAATTTGTCAACAACTTTAACAAGTAATGTGAGGCTTGAGAATAATTTATTTCCACCACGAAGCAATAAAATCGGATATATTAAAAGCGTGGCTGAAACATAAATTGCTCCATTGTTGACCCTGAGTTAGGGGAAATGTCAATGAGTTTTTTATTGAGTAAGAAGGGCTGCGCTGAATGCTAATGGGGGATAATACTGGGGGCAAAAAGAGCTGTAAAATTGCCGATCCGAAGAGTGACGATAAACCTTTTCCATGTCTGGGAAATCACTTGTGTTGGTCTTATTTAGTTTCCATCACGCAGCACTAAAAGTTTTTACAAGGCGATTTAAAACTGAGTGGAAAGATATTAAGAGAGTATTTTTGAGATCAAAATAAGATTGTTTCTTCCCATAAACCTGTGTCCTAAAATACACCCCTTTGGAGCTGGAGCCATCGAAAGTTGGGCGAAAAAAATCGATTATGTCAAATTGTGACCAAAGTTACCGATCAAATTTCATGAAAATGTGTAAGCTTTTATTTTTTTAGGCGCTCTATTCAATTTTTGCTTCAAAAATTATGTAAACCTAATTTCAGAAGGGTTGGTGGGGGGGTCTACACTTTGCATATCCCACATTTTATGTTTCCACCGAAAATCTCTAAATTTAACTATCATCATCTAGTAGATCATGAAAAAATCTAAAATTTTCATGTCTTACGTTTTTTTGATTCAACTAATCGTTTGTAAGAAAATTATTGTTAAATGAAAGGGCAGGGTTATCAAAGTGACAAACTTGGTAGTTGGTGTGATCGCTGCGACCCTTCATATTTTTGCTTATTTTCTTTTTTGGATTTGTTCTTCGCTTTTTTAAAAATAAATTACCTTAATTGTTTATAGCAAGTGTTGGAAATACCCCCCCCCCCCCCCCCCCCCTGCTGCGATACAACCCTCTGTTCTTCTCCGCATAGATTGTCGTACATGTTCTAAAATTCCAGGAGTGTTCCTTACAGATTGAAAGGCATCAATGAGGCGTTGACGGAAAACATGGACCGAAGGCACTGGCCCTGCATCGTAAACTGAGATTTTTAGATATCCCTACAAAAAAGTCCAGTGGGGTGCAATCCGGGGAACGTGGGGGCCAAGCTGCTCTATCAACCCACCGATTTGGGAAAAAACAAATTTAAATGATGGCGCACTATTATTTGAAAATGACGGGGCACCATCGTACCATATATATTATATTTGTTGACGCATGTTTAAAGGCGCATTGTCCAATAAGCCAGATAAATCGTTTTGTAAAAAGTCTAGGTTCGTGTCACCATTTAAAGTTTGTGGAAAAAAGGACCAATTAGTTCATCTCAAACAATTCCTGCCCATACGTTTAGGCTGAACTGTTCCTGATGGCGGAATTGTCTTGTCTCATGCGGATTTTCTAGTGCCCAAACATGTAGATTGTGATAATTCACCACGCCGTCACGCGTAAATTGAGCTTCGTCGGTGAAAAGGATCCACGATAAAAAAAATTATGATCCCTCGCGAACTGCAAGAGCCGCGGAAAATCTTGAGGAAGTAAACCTTGAATGCGTAGGATATGATACGGATATAAACTGTGTTCTTGCCAAACACGCCAGACAGTTGATTGAGAAACATCCAAATTTCGTGCTATTTGCCTTGTGCTTAAACTAGGATTCTCATCGATAATGTTCAAAATCTATTCCTCTGTCACTAAGTTGCGAGTTTCTCGAGGTCTGCCAGCACTATTCCTTGGAGTTTGAAATCTGCCATATTTCTGCAGATGCCGATGAGAATTTGTGAAAGTTCGACAATTGAGGAGGCGGCGGTTAGGAAATCTCAGTGCATATAATCTTCGAGGTTCAAGTACGTTAACATTAGCCAAATCATAAACATAATGTACGTCAGCGAGATGTTCAAATGAGAATGGTTTATATTTCCATTTTAATGTTTAAAAAAAGGAAAAAACAAAATACGTTAACGAGTTAATTCTTTCGAGGAACGAAAAACAGGGAGAAAAGTTTCGACTAAATCACAAGTCAACAATAATTACAAATACTAAAAAACAAGAGAAGAAACGTCAAAAAAGAGAATTAATGGGAGGAAGTCGCAGCAGCCACAGCCCATCAAGTTTTTTAGTTTGTAATTTTGATAACACTGCCCTTTCGTTCAATAACGATTTTCTTGCAAACGGTTAGCTATATCAAAAAGACGCAAGACATTAAAATTTTAGATTGTTTCAGGGCCTACAAGATGATACTAGTTAAATTTAGAGTTTTTCAGCGGAAACAAAATGTGAGATATGCAAAGAGTAGACCCCTCTCCAACCATTCTGAAATTAGATTTACATAACTTTTGAAGCAAAAAATGAATAGAGCGCCTAAAAAAATAAAAGCTTACACATTTTCATGAAATTTGATCGGTAACTTTGGTCACAATTTGACATAATCGATTTTTTTCGCCTAACTTTCGATGACTCCAAAGGGGTGCATTTTAGGACACAGATTTATAAGAAAAACAGTCTCATTTTGACGTCAAAAATACTCTCTTAAAATATTTGCCCTCAATTTTGAATCAACCTGTATTTTTCCATAAAGTTTTTGTGTTTGGAAAATGAAAAATTTCTGCTTCCACAAGATTAGTAGTTTATATTTAATTTTAAGCCATATTCACTTTTCTCACCTTCACTCCCTTTTAATTTAGAAATTATTTAACATTAGGTTTCAAATAGAGATGGAAAATAAAGGATTTATTATAAAGTTACAGTTGTAGACAAAAGTTTGGAAACCCCGGTAAAATATTGGTAAACGGTAATTATTCATTTAATAACTTGAGAATATTGCCAATAAGCATTTTCCAATTATATATTGGTTAGTTACAAATACAAAAATGTGATACGGGCAACAACAAATTTGTTTATTGTTAAAAAATAATAAACAATAAAAAAACTGCCTTTTATCGCAGGACAAAAGTTTGGAAACCCCATGCAAAATTAACTAACGTACATATTTATTTTAAATTTCATTTATTTAATTTAATAACTTGTTGCATATCCTTTTGCCCGAATAACTGCAGCACACCTAGAGTTCATCGAGTCCACTAATTTTTCACAAAAGTTAACCGAAATCCTCCCTATTTGATATGACATTATCACGGAATTTTGCGTTTTAAATGATCCTCGGTCTATAGGATTTAAATCAGGCGACTGACTCGGCCACTTCAATTGGTTCACTTCATTTGTCTCCAAAAATGTTTTAATGTGTTTAGAAGCATGCTTAGGATCATTATCCTGTTAGAACCGCCATCTTAATGACATGTTCTATTCGGCGTAACAAAGCATATGGTTTTGAACAATATTCCCATAAGAAAAGTGGCCCATTTTATCCATAATTCTTACCAATGTGCCAACACCAGAGCGAGGAAAACATCCCCAAATCATAATCCAAACTTTTGTCCTCCGATAAGAATGGAGTTTTTTTAATTGTTTATTATTTTTTAGCCGTAAACAAATTCGTTGTTGCCCGTATCATATTTTTGTATTTGTAAGTAAGCAATACATAATTGAAAAATGTTTATTGGTAATATTTTCAAGTTATTAAATGAATAATTACAATTTACCAACGTCTTTACCGGAGTTTCCAAACTATTGTCTGCAAGTGTACATACATAGTGTCTCAAATGGTATGAGTTATATGTGAATTATGGAAAAGGCAAGATTCACAATGTGAGTCAAATTAGAAAAAGATGCGCATTTTTGTGCTTGTTTAAAAGATGTTCTAAAATTTAAAATATGTACAGAGATCGTCAAATATAGGCAAAAAACTGAAAAGTGCGATTTTTGAAAATCGAATATACAAGATGTAACATAAATAGAGGTTTTTCTTTTAATACGACATAGACCTCAAAAAACTAAGCAATATTTTTATATAAAATTTTTTGGAAATCTCAAAAACAACCGAAATGCACGTCTATGAAAGCTTTATTAGCTTAGTTAGCTACTGCTCACTCCGGGACTGACTACAAATCCACGAGCAGCATAGTTAAATTGCATAAAAACAGTAAACATTAAATGTTTTTTGCGTTTTTACAATAGTGAATCATTTTTTGTAGGACAATTTATTTCCTTTACATTGAATTTACTATTTTATGCAGGAATGGATTTACATTTTATACAAAAATTTATTAAAACTCATCTGCGCATATTTCGTTTTTTTTGAGATTTCTAAAAAATGTTATATACAAATATTACTTAGTTTTTTGAGATGTATGTCGTGTTAAAAGGAAGCCCCCTACTTATGTGACATCCTGTATATCGTGATGATCTAACTTATATAGGGTGTCCGGAAATTAGGGGATGAAAAATAAATGGTGGATTATATGGTCGAAAATAAGAAAAAAATTCTTATCCAAAAATTCCTTCCATTCCAGAGGAGCTACAGCTCTTTGAAGGAGGGCCTATGTTAAAAGTTTTTTTGCAATTATGGCAGAACGGGGGCAGTTAAAATGACCAAATGCAGGATATTAATGTCACTTCACACGTTGGAGAAGCTGATATATCCTGTTTTACAAAATGTCAACCAGAGGCGTGCATTTTGGGGGGGTCTGAGGAAAATTTTGCTGTCATTTTTTTAGACACCGTTTTCTCAATGGCATAAAGACAAATTATGAAATAATATAATCCATAATTTCTTTTTGATCCCCTAATTTCCGGACATCCTATATATGTATATACAAGGTGATTCAAAAAGGTGGTGCCACACTTGAGGAGGTTATAGAGAACATTGTGGTAAAGAATTTTTGAATATAAACCCCTAGTCAGAAATGAGTCGTTTTGGCCTTGGAGCAATTTTTGTCCAAAAACATAATGTTACCTCGTTGATACCAAAAGACCTCGATGTTTCACTATTTTTTATTGAAAGCAATTAATTTCATTGAAAATAAAGACTTTTTTGTCCTTTGTTAAGTGTTTATCAACTATATTTCCTTCACACGATGTTGTTAAAATTGATTTTATTCATGATCGCATCTATCTTTGCGTTTCAACTGTGAAAATGGTCAAGTTTGCATTTAAAGAGTATGCAGTCGTGCATCTTATTTATGGCGAAAAGAGCTGCAATACTAGAAAAGCTGAGCAGCTTTATGCTGAACGTTTTCCGAAATGCCGACATCCTTGCCGAAAAACATTTCCGGCAATCCATCGTCGATTAAGAGAAAAAGGAAACCAGATGGGGGAAGCGGACATCCTCGAACCGCACGGACAGTGGCTTTTGAGAAAGAGGTTTTGCATCGAATTGACGAACAACTTACCACCAGCACGCGTGCAATAGTGCATCAAATGAATGCCTCCCAATCAACTGTGTGATGAGTACTTAAAGAGCAGCTATTGTACCCTTACCACCTTCAAAAAGTGCAAGCACTGAGTCCACAAGATTATCAGCCTCATATACAATTTTGTCGATGGTTTGTGTAACGTATTGCGGACCGACCGGATTTTGCTTGAAGCATTTTGTTTACCAATGACGCTTGCTTTACTAAGAATGAGTACTTCAATAGCCGCAGCAGCCACATATGAGATTATCACCATCTTGAAGCCATATAGATCAGAGCTCATCGAACCCAATTTGCCATTAACATGTGGGCCGATATTGTTGGAGACTTTTTAATTGGTCCATACCTGCTTCTACCTCGACTAACTATTAACATTTACCTACATTTTTTACAAGGCGTAGTTCCTCAGCTATTAGACAATGTAAACGTTTCTATTGGTGTGCGGAATAGAATGTGGTTCCAACATGACGGTACACCTGCACATTTTACCCGCACTGTGCAGGATCAACTGAACCAACAATTTCCTGGGTGATGGATCGGAAGAGGAAGATCTATCGCGTGGCCAGCGCCAAGTCCCGATTTAATTCCTTTGGATTTTTTCCTTTGGGGTTACATTAAGTCCTTAGTCTATGAAACTCCTGTAGCCACCTAGAAGGAACTGTAAGGGAGAGTGATAGCAGCCTGTCTTTCCGTGTAGCAGACTCCGCATATGCGCGATTCCATGATTCGACGGATAAATTTATGTAACGAGATTGGAAGTTGCAATTTTGAACCTTTATTATGGTTTTCTTGAGTTATCTTTAATAAAAGTGAATTAAACATCGAAGTCTTTTGGTATCAATGAGATAACATTATGTTTTTGGACAAAAATTGCTCCTAGGCCAAAACGGCTCGTTTCCGACTAGGAGTTTATATTCAAAAATTCTTTACCGCAATGTCCCCTGTAATCTCCTCAAGATTGGCATCACCCTTTTGAATCACCCTGTATATGTGGGAAAGTCGGCAAAATCGTACTAGTAAATTTCGCTTAATACGAATCAGTATATATATTTTATACATATGTATGCATATTTTATGATATATATACATATATATGAATATGTGTGCATGTATTTTGAAATGCATACCCTATAAAGTTCTAAGGCTCATAAAAGTTGAGGGGAAAAGTTAAATTGATAATACAACCAATTTGCGCGACAATCTCGTCCCAAGGAGGACCATTTCAAAATTGCGTTCCTAAATAATGTATCTGGGTAACGTTTCGAGTGCAAACTCATTTATATTACCGCCTGGCATAGAAATAACTGCGAAAATTACAATGAGGGATACAGCATTTCGCTAGTTTTTGCTGAAAGTTGTTTAACTCGAAACATGTCAATGCGTGCCTCTTTTTAAACAGACATTTCTTGGATAAATTTTCGGGCTAAGTGATTGGCTTTTCAGTTGATACTTGGAAAGATATTGAAGAAGAAGCGGTTGCAGAAAATGAAAGACGGAGTTCAATATAATCGAATTAAAAAAAAACCTCAGATATGTGAACAATAATAATGATTCCCATATTTTCATTGATGAGTCAACTTAATGCGAATATATTAATTTAGACGTTTTTATATAACTGATATGAGCGAAGGTTTTTAAATAAAAAATAATAATAATCTATCATGTAAACTTGAATAAAATTTAATTATTTGAGAAGAAACTGTAATTTCTTGACAATGGTGAATACAACATAATGTTTATTAGGTTGTCACATTACTCTAAATGTAGCGCCCTCTATTAACGGTCAGTTCAAATATTTAGCAGGAAGTTACATAGTCGCCATCTGGTGAAACGCGTATTCAATTAATTTTCTTCTACTTGGTTCTTAAAGGTTTTTTATAAGGTGAAGATATGTGAGCGATAATTAATAATCAAGGAATACTGAAAAAAAAACAGTGTAACAGAAAACTTATAGGAAATGCAAATATATCAACTTGATTTATGTTGCCGCACAAAGTTTCTTCATGAATTTAGTCTCAGATGCAACCGTCGCTTTGCCCCTTAATAACCAAGATTCCCTATACTACCAATTTAACTAATTAGCCTCTCTTGCTCTGTTTTAATTTATTAGCAGCGGGAGAACGATTTTTTAACTGGCTAAATTTTGATAATTTAAAAACATTGTTTTCGACCTATGATTAGTGCTCAAAAACTCTAAATCAGACTCAATACATACTTTTACTCCGAGTGAATTTATTTGTTAACCGATTTTCTGTCCCTTCTCTCGCTTTCGCGCTCACCAATCAAACAACGTTTCTAATTAAAGTGCAAAGTTTGATTTTCATTTTCGCAACTCTTTACTGACACCGAACTTGTAACAGTCGCACCGCAAAATCAATTTATTAATCGTGCTTTTGAACTAGCCAGTGGAAAGTAATTGTTTGTTGAAAACTTTCCGATGTAGATCTCTGACGGATCAATCAATAATTATTTGTAGCGGGATGAAGGCGATTGATTGGTTAATTGGTGAAAACACGCAAAAGGATGGAGGAATTATTTTATTGTGGAATGGTTTCGAGGAACATAAATTAAATCAGTGAACCTTTGATGTCTCTAATAAGAAATAAGAAGCATTTCAGGCAAAAAACAGTTATTATGCGGTCACAAATTTTTTAGTAAATTATTTTGAGGGGCTTGCTATCTTAGCTAAGACCATCAGCAGTGTTTTGGTTTAATTCCAGCTTGTGGTTAACGCGCCTCTGAATATTCCACCTTAATTATCGTGGAAACTTTGTGGAGAAAGCCGAAAAACTCAGAACTAATTTGATGCAAATATGCGGCGTATGTTTTTTATAATTTAACTTTCTCTATGAATATTAATACGAATACTAATTGAATTTGACTAAATTTGCGGACGTTATTTGTCCCCATCAGCCGAAAGTTATTCGATGCATCATGTTGTTTTTTTCTTTTTTTTCCAGAAATGATGAGAACCAAAAGTTCGTTTCCTCTCCCGAATGAGGGAATTGATTAATGTTGTTTGCCAAATAAACATTCGCATATAATAATTGGATAAAAAATCTCCCCTCCATACGTGAGCAATCATTTTTCTGCCTTGACATATTAGTTTAAGCGAATAGTAACATCAAGAAGGAAAGTGTAACAATAAATTTCGAGAGGCCCCATCTTCATTTCTAATATTTATCGTTTGTAAAATGTCCCATAAATCATGGCAGGTTTTCCGCCCAGCGAAAAATGTTCGCTCCTTTTCTGATTCGACAGAGCCCTCAGGATTTTTCTGTCAGATTTAAACTTTTAGCCTTGGGCCGCTTAATGAAATATTGCACCTAATGGACAATATGACGAAGGAGGCAACAAGACAAAACACGCAAAAAACACGAGAATTGTTAGGTTTATCCGGAGAGGACATCGATTTGTCTTGTCGCATTTATTCCGTTTTAAAATATTCAAATTGCAAAATATCCATTAGTAATGAAGGCATGTAAGAAAACAAGGAGAAATCTTAAAATTTTCTTGAAAACGGTGAATGAGGCATTTTAACAAAAGTTTAGAGCCATCTTTAGGCTGGCGCCACCTACCTGTCATCTGTTCAACTATTAACCAAAAAATTATGACAGCGCCATCTGGCAGAACGCACCCTCAATGAATTTTTTTTTAGATGAATTTAATATTTTTTAAGTAATTTTTAAATCTTCTATTGCATTTTTGAGCACTTTTTTGAAGTCCATGTACAATCAACACATACTGGATTATAATTTTTAATTATCTTTACAGAGTTGTTGTCAGCTCATAATTTGCTATATTTACCTCTATGTTACTTTAATCATAATGCATTGGACGAGTATTCGTTATATTTAATGAACCTACAATTTACTACAGAAGCCCAATCAACTATAATAAAGTTACATACAGGATGTCCATTATTTAGAGCCATAGAGATCTGAGGAACGATAAAAAATAGAAGGTCGGTTAAATTGAACCAAAGTTATGAAATTTTAAGTTCAAGAAAGCGACGAAGCAAAATTAGAAATATCCTTAGAACTTTCGGAAGCATTCGAAAAAAACTGAAATTTTAGAAAAACATTTTTATTTTTTCCGTAAGTAATTCAAAATTAATGACACTTCATATCTGTAACTTTTCTTCTTTTTTTGCGTGACGATATTATACACACAACCGTGATGTCTTGGAATATTTTAAAAATATGCTTGTAAATTATATTTAATTTTCGATTATATGTTTTTCATTATGGATATGGTAATTTTCAAAAAAAAACAAAATATTGAAATTGTGGTAAAAATGCACGAAAAATGAAAAATATTTCCAAGTTTAAATTTTGACAAAACAAAAAAATATTCACAGCTCAATAACTTATATGCCCTCTTCGATTATTTAAAACTGCTCGGCATCATCTTGACATGGTCAGAATAAGGTGATCGATGTCGGGTTGAGGTATCTCATTCCATGTTTTTTAATAAAACCCTAAAAAAAAGTTCTTCTGCCATCTCTTGGCCCATCCATACGAAGAACTGTTCTTCTAAACGTATCCAAGCTGTGCTCAATAGGGTTTAGATCTAGAGACTGTGCTGGCAAGGGTAACATATCGATATCGTTGTTCTCCAAATATTCCATTGCAACTTTTGATATGTGTGGTCTGGCATTATTATGCATGTAAGCAAAGTTGGGACCAATACCTGCTATATATGAAATAACAACCCCTTCCAATATTTGATCCACATATGATCAACCAGTCAAAAAGTTCTTCAACAGGATGAGATTAGTTTTTCCCCCGATACTGATTCCTCTCCAGACCATAATTGTTCTCCCTCGAAAGGAGTGCACTTTCTGAACATTTCATAGATGGTTTGCATTGTTAGGTTCTCTATACATGCGAACCCTTTTGGAGTCAGGATAAATTCCAAAACGGGAATCATCAGTTAAGAACTATTTGCATTTCGCCATGCGAAATGTTCTGCACACAAAAGTCGTACTCCTCGATTACCTCATGATAACGATTGAACCCTCAAAGGTCGAAGGCTATGCAGGTTGCTTTTATGTAATTTACCACGCACAGTATCAGTCGAGACATTAACGTCATGTATTTGTAGCGTAGTTCTGATGCCGCTACAGTAGGGCGTCTTCGAGCATTCAGTTATGAAAAACGGTTTTATATAGGGGTTGTAATACAAGCTCGGCCCCGGCTCCCTTCCATCACATCGCCCTCTTCTCGATGGCGTGTATAAAGCCATGATACTCGTATCATGCTTTGAGCATTACCCATCTTCGCGGCAACCTGAGTTTGCCTCATTCTTTCATCCAGAAGGCCCCCTGCTCTAATCTTTTCTTCTCTTGACAAATGTTTTCGCTGTGTGGTTAATAAATACTCTACTAAATCAAAAATTATTTATTGGTTTGCTGCAGGAAAATAAAAAAAAACTATTGACAACCGAATTTTCAATTTTTGGCTTTAGGAGTAAACATTAAGGAAAATATATTAAAGTTGTCTACTAACAGGCTAAAGTAGAACTGAAGTAGATGCATTTTTATGCATACAGGGTGTATCAGAAATAAGTACGTTAATTTTAACTGGTGGTAGAACTCTTCAAGGGCGACAACTTTCCCTAATACTTTTTCTTTCGATCACCCTCATTATCAAGATAAAATTAAAAATAGTTTTTGGACAAATTTCCCTACTCGGCGCTGACCTGATCGGCACTGACTTTATCGGCGCTGACCTAATCGGCACTGACCTGAGCGGCACTGACCTGATTGGCACTGATCTGATCGGCACTGACTGAGCGATAAACACATTCTAAAAAGAACCGCAAAAAAGGTTATTAAGTTTTTGCACCTACGCTGAATTCTTAATGTCTGAAATGTTTACGATTATTGGTGATTAATTCTTTAAATTGTAATACAAGATTTACTTATAAAGTAAATTCATATCAATGGATCCATTCTCGTACTAATTTCCGGTCGAAATTCAACATTCTCAAGAATTTCTTGCTCGAGATTTACAATCCTGCTGGAACGTTGTCTTCCACGTTCATGGACTGTCGGTTTAAACGTGCCATAATCCCGAAGATGTTAAATAGCATTTATGAAAGTACGTTCACTAGAAGTTTGATGCCTCGGAAACTTTTGAGAGTAGATTCTGCAAGCTTCAGCAGCATTTTCACCGAAGACGCCATGTGCCAAAACCATGTCTGTCTATTCATTATTTGAAAAATGAACCATTTTTAATCAATTTAAATTGCTTCACGAACGTTCGGTCGAAACACCGAACGTAAAGCCAGTCCCAGTACCAAATAAATTTGATTTGTTGACGAAAGTACGTGTACCAGCAAGTCAATCTCCGACCCTTCTTTCTGAAAAATAATGTCAACTCGCCGAGAAGCATCGTTGGCGTGTTATGAATCTTAAGAAGGAAAAAGTACGAATGAAAAAATGGTTTTTGAGGAAAATAGTACATAGAAAAAATGTCGCTCTTAACTAGATCCACCACCAGTTAAAATTAACGTAGTTATTTCTGATACACCCGGTATAGTAAAAGACGACTCTTGAATATGTTAAAAAAATTAAGTCACAAATGGAAATATACCTGGACATTGTGATTGTGTGTATTCGAAATCCCGCGTTTGGATTTTCTGCAACCTTCATCAACTCCGTTTTTTTGATTGAAGCCAATGAATTTTTAAATTTGTGAATTCACCTTTTTTTCAGGGTAGTGGCATGGGTGGCAATTTAAGTTTTAAGATGATGAAAAACGCACTGAATACGTTACCCAAAGAAAATAGTATTTAAAAATTTTTTTTTAATCGATAAGAGTAATGCTACAGTCATACTGGACTATGTTCCTGTTCCAACATGTAAATTAAGACGTTGACCCATATTCATTATTATCTGAGAGCCGTTTGCTGCGATACCACAGGGACTTGATTAATGGAGAGCATAGAAAACTCTTTATTTTTTCTGGTTTCCGTAAAAACTGCTGCTACACGATCACGAACCGTAGATTACCGTGAACTGACCTGAACTTACCTCGCGTTCTTGAAGCTTACACGAGAATTCTGGAACGCACTTTCTCATGAAATGCTTCAAGGGTAAGTTATTGGTCACTTTTCGTGCATGCTAATTCGTCTCACTTTCCCGTTCATTTACGCTTTAATATTCATTTCAATAATGTTGAGTGATCCACTCACATGCTCGTTTCCAGCAGTTTGCACTGGCCTTGTTAAATTGTGTTAACCAAATTTGCTGTCTCGTCTCTCCGCACTTGAAAAAGGCTCTTTGTTAATGAATTTATACTAATTTTCTAACCATTAACCTTAACATGTAAAATAACTTCGAAATTAGAAAGAAAAGCTCAGTTCGACAATGTGAAAAGTCGAAATGGCGCCCGTGGGGATTATTTCTTGGTAAATGCATCGAATGGTAACGTCAAGAAATTATTAATAAAGAAAAGGGTAAACATCGGTGCGGTACCAAAATCGCGGAAGAAGCTTTTAAGTTGTTGAAGAACTAGAAATGAAGGGTCCATATCACTTTAAGCCACTAGAGATTTAAGGTTTTCTTTTTAAATGACTTATTTGATGTTGTAACACGTGATTTTTTACAAAAATGCGGATTTTAGACTTTTATTGCAAAAAAAAAATTATTTTGCTATTTTGTGCTATTTTTCGAGTTTAGAATTTATTTCCGATAGGTAAAGTGTCCTTCGGGACTGTAGAGTGAATTGGGCTGCTGGGTGAGGTAAAACAAAACAAAAAAGAGTTGACCTGAACTAACCTGAACTTAACCTAAACTAACATTAGCAAAACCAAACCAAACCAAATCAAACCTAACCCAATCTAACCTGGTCTAATTTCAATAATAAGGTTAATGTAAGCAAGAAGTCTACATCGATATAGGTCTCACTTACCTTACTTTACCTTACTCTTCCTAAAGGACACCTCCCCGTTCTTCCATTTAACTTGAGCGATTCCTCTTACCTTTGACTTTGGCCCTTACCTTTACCCTACCTTACCCTACATTTTTTTAAATTTTATATAGGGAAGGAAAACCTTCATAGGTACCCGGTCTGGTGGTTTGGCGACCGGGTTATGTGGGATTCATCCCCCTGAAGGGAGGACGCCTACCTACTAAAAACCTCCCCTCTTCACCCTAGATCCTCCCCGGAACCGCCGTTAAGCATTACTTCGGGGAGGGAATGGCATCTCCCTCGGTGTTGCAGCCTCTTGCCCACGGGGAGGGAGTGGGCAGACCTCCCCTATGGGGGGCCGCAGTGCCCACCCCGGTGTCGCTCTTAGTCAGCTCCCTGCCAATCCGCCTACCGGTATGCCCCGGCTTTTGTCGGTGGAGAGCGGCCCGACGCCGAGGCTCCGGCCCCTGGTATCAGGAAGCGCTCAAGCCCCCCCATCTTGCCAAGGTGGAGACACACGGGGGGGACCTTACCCTATCTAACCTTACCTTATCCCACCCAGCACCAAAATTCGCTCCGCGGTCCTGAAGGACACTTTACCTATTGGAAATAAATGTTAAACTCGAAAAATAGCTGAAGAAAAATTTTTTTTGCAATAAAAGTCTAAAATCCGCATTTTTTGTAAAAAATCACTTGTTACAACGTCAAATAAGTCATTTAAAAAAAAAAACTTAAATCTCTAGTGGCTTAAAGTGATACGTCACCGAAATGAAGTTTAATGTGAAACTTCAAAGCCTGGTCTCCGGGACCAATAACGCCAGCCGACACGAATTTTGCGTGTACGTTTTCCTTACCCCCTTTTTTTATTTTTTTTTCGCTTGCCTCGCCTCCAATAGAACACCCAGTATATCAGCAAACAAGCCGGAAATCGATTAAACTTTCTTTAAAACACAACGAACTCGGAACACTCAGAACAATGTATTATCTTCCAACACTTAAACCGTCATATTTCACCGATACCGTATCGATCCTACGTAATGCTACATCATTTTGGCATTTTTGTCGCAGATGGCTCTGAAATGATATGATGGTTGAAAACAATCGAGCGTTCACGGCTTCAAAGGTTAATGATTATATGGCTTCAAAGTGGTGTGACGTATCAAACATCTCCGGGTCACGTTAAAAATGTCGGTTGAGTGGCAATTTTTGAATTGAACGTGAAAAATGCAGTGGCTCGAATCCAGCTTAGTGTCACAAATTATGTTTTATGACGAAGATGTAAACCGCGCTCGGTTCTTTGCGTAAATAAAATGCAGAGGACCCCCGCTAGCTTGGGTTCACATATTATTCGTATAAAACGCCGGAAAAATTGTGACCGTGTTGATACAACACCGTGAAAGAATGAGACGTACAGCATTTTCCCGAATCAGTGCAGTTACGCCATAAATAGTGAAGAATTTCACCGCATTAATTTAGTTTCACACAAAAATCTCTGTGAATTGGCTAATTACCGTATGTATTAAAAAAATTCTGATCAAGTAGGCCACGGAATTTTTCGATAGCGAAACCGTATGTCTTTGATATGTTCAGCGTAATCTCGACCTAACCTCATTTAAAAATACCACTCTGTCTACCTGTATTATTCATTCGTTTTTATTAAAAATAGTTTTTTCCAAGACTCCACGGACTTTTGTGTGTTGCTTAGTTAAACTTTTCTGGGTGCAAAAAATGGTGTTTACACTCAAACAAAAAGTCTTCACGATTGTCTTATTTTAGGAATGGCGAGTTCATAAACGGAGAATGGGCCTGTAAATATCGACCTTGTTTTCAAGAGTTTCATCAAAAATTTCCCCACATTGCGGCGCAGGAATCGCAGTTTCGTAGCACTTTGAATTATGTTGTTAAATTATTTCGTGAAACTGGTAGTGTTCAAAGAAAACCTGGGAGCGGTAGACCAACTAAACGAACCCCAGAAAATAAAACTCAACCATAAAAGCTATTTGTTCGAGTGCAAACAGCATTTCTTGCACCCGGAAAACTTTAACTAACCAACACACAAGTCCGTGAAGTCTTGGAAAAGGCTATTTTTAATAAAAACCAACTAATAATACAGGTCAACAGAATGGTATTTTTAAATGAGGTTAGGTTGGTTTATTTATGTTCGAGATTACGCAGAACGTATCAAAGACATACAGATTCGCTGTCAAATAATCCCATGGCCTACTTGATCAGAAATTTTTTAATACACACGGTATAATTGATACGCTTCATAGTTATGTTTAGAGGCGTAAGGTTGGCAACAATTTGCAACGTTGTCAATTGTCATATGAAATGTATCCTGTTGTTGACCCCGAAGTGCAGAAGTTAGTGAATTTTATGTGCTTTCTTGTTTCTCTCGCAAACTAGAAGATGATGATAGTTCTCTATCTAGTTATTAAAAATATACAGTGCGGACGTTAAAAGTCCCCTCCTACTTTTTTTAAACGGAAACAGATATGGATTTGGGATAAATTTTGTCCGATTTAGGGTCCCATCTACTACATTCCGATGAACAAATGACATGTGTCACGTGAACACCCTCGGAGAGGGCGCTGTCAACATAATTTTTTCAAATGGAAAGGGGAGTCATGTGACATACCGTTTTAAAAGGAATTTGATTTCCTTTTCAGCGAACTACTTTTTATTAAAATCGGTTTAGCGATTGGAGATTGATTGTGCGTTGAAATTGATGATGCATAGTCCCCATAGTATTTATCAAGGCTTTCCTTAGTTTCGATAATGGTTTTTTTTACGTACAAAGTAATGCTTCATCAGCACACGAAATTCATTTTTTTCCATTTTTGTCAAAATTCACAAAGTTGTCTATTTTCAATGGTTGTTAAACACAAACTAAATGACGTAGTTTGCTCAAAATTTGACAGTAATCTACTAACAGATGACAGTTGACGAGAGTAGCGTTGCATTTAAAGTTATTACGCGAGAAATTTAAAAAGTCACTGACTTATCAAACGACCCTCGTAATACATATCCTGAAAAATGGACTGGACAATACGCACACACAAAACTACAGACCTATTACATTTCTCTCGGCGCCAAGTAAACTTTTTGAACACATTATAGACAACAAACCTCGACAACTGATCAGGAAGCAGATACCGAGCTATCATTTTGACTTTAAACCAAAACACTCGACTAAACACCCACTTTCTGTCTTGACGAATAACATATAAACAACATAACTAAACGATGGAACAACAGTAACCCTATTTATGGACATTTACAAAGCCTTTGACAATGTCTGGGACAGAGGTCTACAATATAATCTACACGACTCCAAACACCACAATACTCTCATTAATTTAAAAAAAAAAAAACTTAACTAAAATGCGCTTCATAATCTCTTCATTTTAAGTGTAGCATGTGCTATATCAAATGCGCATAGATTTCGATTAGGAACTCAAATATGTACAAATATACAGGGTGTACTATTTAAAAAATTGCAAGTTTCTTTCGTCATAGCTTTATGCACCATCCTGTGTATTTTATTATCATTTCAATTTGTAACCTCAACGCAACTCTACATGTTCCTATTAAAACCTTTTTTAAAGTTACTACAGGGTTATGAAATATTTGCTATAAACTCGAACATCCTATATATACAGGGTGTTCGATTTATTATACACATGCGATTTTCTCGAAAACCAAGAATTGAATACAAAAATTTCTCAAATAAAGTTTGGGGTAAAGAAACGCTTCTTTTAACATAATTTTTTTTCCAAAAAACTGTCATTAGAAGGCCTTTTCAAGGTCATCCACATTTTTTCTAATGGAAACACTATATTTTTGACAGAAAAAAATTTATTGTATAACTTGTTTATTGTTTTTTTTTTGCTACTGCCATACCTATAAACAAGACAGTAAATAATAATACATATTAAAACCACTATGGTCATTTTCAGCAATTCTTATAATTAATCATTAAAGCATTCCCCCAAAAAATTGTACTTTCTTTGAAAAGAGTGCCCCTATGAAAAAAAGAACAAGAGAAGTAAATTAAGTGCAAATATTGGGCTTTTTACTACATAATCATGTGCTAAAATTGAAATACCCAAATTGAGTCATTTTGGAGATATTGAATAAAACAGTTTTTCTTGTTACATTTTAACACCCTGTATCTTGGAAACAAGGCATTTGTGGACATGTTTATTAGTCATTTCTTACTTAAAATCAATCGAAGGTTACGCCCTTAAATTTTTTCACGTAGATAGGAAACACCGTGTATAATTTTGAACATTGCAAAAATTGTCCCATATGTAAAGCACCCCGGCTTACGCATACGTATTATTATATCATATATGTATTAACCTCTTACATTATTTCTTGTACTATTTTCTCATGGAAACCTAAGGACAATATTAGAACTTAATTAGAATGTATGTCTACGTAGAAACACAATTCCTTTGTCTGATATAAGCAACCCATCAAATTGTAATTAGCTGAGACTCAAAGTCTCAGTACTGTTTAAGGTTCAAACTACCCTTATTGATGTACTTTAGCAAAGTCCACGTAGATATCATTTATATAAATAGGGCAGTCAAGCAGTTAAGAAATAGTCCAGTAGAAACCTTCAGACTCATCTTCACAAAACACTTACATAAAAGGGTCTTTACGCCTCGCTCCCGCTCTTGTATTATCGAGAAGTTAATAAGTGTTATATTTTTGACTCGCGTATAGTTATTCCAACCCGGCACATTACACATATTTCTTCTGGAATAGTATGCGACCCTAGAAAAATCTTAATTTCTGACATTTTTTTGGATCATTTCATGAAAAGAAAGAACAAAATAAGTAGGCTCTTCATCAGATTCATTATCTGTTTCTTCTATGTCACTTGGAATTTGCTCTGTAGAAAATGATTTCATAATTTGTTCTCATCAGTCAAAATTTCTCTAGATAATATATGTCGGAGTAACTTGAGAAGTATTCTCCATTTTTTTGTATTTTGTATATTGCTTCTTTTTATTAACAGAAAAAGAAAGATAGAAGAGACAGACAAACCAGTTCACTATTCCACGACCGCTCTTCTTCCCATCAATCTATTAACTGCCCGTTCTTTGTCCCTCTTGTCTTAACTTTTCCAGTTCTGGTGGGTCCTTCAGAACCGTGGGAAAAGTACCTGCTAGTCCCTATTACAAAGGGACCAATAGTTTAGTGTCACCCAAATAATTAGCACACATGGCCACTTAAGCGCGCCGTGGCAATAGTGACCTCGTTCGACAATGCCTTGTCTTCAGATGGCCCTGTCAGCCTGCTCTTCATCTTATTGTCTATCCTAATGTTACTTTTACACATCTTAAAAACTAATAAATCTCCGACATATATTATTATCAATTCTGACATATTCTTCAAAATTGATTTTTTTAAATTTTCCACTTTCTAATGAGTGTTGTACCTCAGTACTGAGAACACGATTGGAATCGTCTGCGCGTTTCTCTAACCATTTAGAAAGTGGAGGATCATCATCTGCATCGAACTTATTTTCATTTTCACAAAACCTCCCATGCTTAAAGCACTGGATATGATTGTACCGCTGACTTGTTGCCAAGCCATATGAATAAAATCCACAGCATTCAGAAAATTGACTGAAAACTTTCTACTATTCTACCATTTCTACCATTCTACCACTTTCTACCAAACTTTCATCCATTGCTTCAATTAGTTTCAAGACAATTTTTCTATAATAACTTTTCAATGAATGAGTAACACCCTGGTCTATTGACTGAAATTTTGAACTTGTATTGGGCGGCATAAAAATTTCGTGAATCTAAGATCTACCTTAGGATGGGTTGGACAGTTATCAACTAGTAGTATAATTTTTCTGTTTTTTCGATTTAGCTCGTTATCCCATTTTTTGAAGTTCATTAGCAAAAAGTTGTGACGTCATCCAAGCCTTACTGTTGAACATATATTTTCCGGGAATTGTTTCTTTTTAAAATATCTAGGTCTAGCGGATTTACCAATAATTTACTTTTATCCGTTTCGGGCATATTTGCTGCTACTAGCAAGGTAATTCGTTCTTTTGATCATTTTCCACCAGAATAAGATACACCTAGGAACTTCAAGGTTTTATCAGGAACGTATGAAAAGGAGACCGGTTTCATCAGCATTAAAGATATCATAGCCTTGTTGAATGTAAACATTAGTGAACCATACATTAACTACATTCATGTTAACTGCAGCAGATTCTCCAACAATTTTATCAGCAATAACACTATGACGTTTTTCAAATCGTTCTATCCAACTTTTGGAAGATGAAAGATCATCAGTTTAGATTTGCCGGTCCATTTTATTGGCTTTTTCCTGAAGAACATTGCCCGTTATAGTCACATTTTCGTGTCTTTTTTGATTAAACCACAATAAGAAACCATTATTCATTTCCTCATGACTAGAGTTTTAAATTTTTTTTACGTTAAGATCCATTTTGTTGATGGACAAGGTAATCATATCACGCTGTTTCCAAATAGAACCAATTGTGGATTTTGAAAGTTCCATATTTTTACAAATATCACTTTGTTTCATACTATTTAAATTTTTTTTGTATTATTTCATATTTCTCTTTTAAAGATATGCTTTTACGTTTTTGTTTGTTCATTTTCAGCACTTCCGCACTGACGAAATGCAACTCGTATAATAAGAAATATAAGCTGAAATGTTAAAAGGGCAATAGGAGAAATAATATTAGGTGTACAACTTTGCTTCCGCCGTTTTTGAATAGATGTATGTAGCGGTAAGTAATGATCGAAATAAATAACCCCATGTGGGCATGCAGGAGCCTTGGGCACCTGTTAACATAACCTCATAAAAATATTAGTCTATTTGTGTCTTCATCATAAAGTTATTCGCAATTGAAAATGTCAGTGTACGAGCCAAATTCTCGTCATTTGCGGGAGGTTTTACTTTTCTGCTTCAATATGAAGAAATCTGCTGCTGAGGCTCATCGAATGCTCTCAGATACTTATGGGGAAGCCACTATTAGTGAAAGGACATGTCGTGAGTGGTTTCAGCGCTTCAAGAACGGTGATTTTCACGTCGAAGACCAACATAGCGGTGGAAGAAAGAAGGTTTTCCAAGATGCGAACTTGGAAGCATTACTTGACGAAGACTCGTGTCAAAGTCAACAAGAATTGGCACAATCATTGGGAGTGACTCAACAAACAATCTCAAAACGCCTCAAAGACATGGGAATGATTCAGAAGCAAGGATATTGGGTGCCGTACGAGTTGAAACCAAGAGATATTGACAGGCGTCTGTTCGCTTGTGAACAGTTGCTTGCAAGGCAAAGACGGAAGGGATTTCTGCATCGTATTGTGACTGGGGACGAGAAATGGGTTCATTACGATAATCCCAAACGCAAAAAGACTTGGGGATATCCCGGCCATGCTTCCACGTCGACGGCCAAACCGTCTATTCATGGTTCCAAAATCATGCTCTGTATTTGGTGGGATCAACTCGGCGTAATATATTATGAGCTGTTACAACCAACTGAAACAATCACAGGTGCTCTTTATCGAACCCAATTAATGCGTTTGAGCCGAGCATTGAAAAAGAAACGGCTGCAATACAACGAGAGACATGATAAAGTGATTTTGCAGCACGATAATGCTCGACCCCATGTTGCGCAAGTGGTCAAGAAATACTTGGAAACATTGAAATGGGAAGTCCTACCCCACCCGCCATATTCTCCTGACCTAGCTCCTTCTGATTATCACTTGTTTCGATCCATGGCACATGGGCTAGCTGACCAACACTTCCGGTCTTATGAAGAAGTAAGAAATTGGATAGAATCGTGGATCGCTTCAAAAGATGTCCAATTTTTTCAACACGGGATTCGTATGCTGCCCGAAAGATGGGAGAAAGTAGTGGCCAGCGATGGACAATACTTTGGATCCTAAAGGTATAATTAGTTTTTTACAATAAAATCGCGAAATTCGGAAAAAAAACGGCGGAAGCAAAGTTGTACACCTAATACATATATCGGGGAATTACTGAATCGTGCCTTTTACTATTTTTAACGAATAACACAGAGACAACACAAATGAAGTTCTAATTTTCATCACCAATACAGCGCCAATTGTTTTATGAATGCGGTTAAAAAGTTCGTTATAAACGAGAAATGTTTATATTTTTGTGGGCAATTTGAGTTCGCTTTATCCAGAAGTTCGTTATAAACGGGTTCGTTATAACCGGTGAAAACTTAAATTGGTCTTATGGGAAAATTTTCGTTGCTTCAAATTTAGCTCGTTATAAGTGAGAGTTCGCTATAACCGGGTTTGTTATAACCAGGATCTACCGTATATAATTGTTTAAGCTTTAATTCTCATATAGACGCAGTATCGAATATTTACATTTTTAAAATCGTCGCAAAATTCTCTTTTCGACCATCTATTACAGTCGATATTTTCTCGGAAATTCTATGAATTATCGGTATTGAAACGTTTTTTGAGAAGTCGGCTATTATTTTAACTTATAGCGATGGTACACATTAAATAAATAAATGCTATGGAAACGTCAAAAATATTTTAAAGTTGTAAAACCCCAAAGTTTGACGTGTGTATAATTATGGCTCAAAATTGCTTCTCCAATGAAGAGTTTGATATGTTGCCATGCTGCATATTATGTCACAGAAATTGTGTAGACGCTGAATATGTGTATGATCCGCTTGTTGTCAAAGCAAATTGACGTTATCACACTAATAACACACAGTGTTGCCAAACTTGACATAATTTTGGAGTGTCTCGGATTAAACTGAATTTTAATAGTAATAGATGTGTATGCGAACATTATGCAATGAGTAATTAGAAGTTAGTTACCTGGAAGTTACTTTAATACTTTTTGTTTAAAATAGATTAAATAAGTTTAAAAATGCAAAAACACATTTTTATTTTCATTTCTATCTAACAATCTGACAAAAAATCACTTTCGCTGCTGTCGTTATCTTCATTCACATTGATAATTAGGGGTAAGAGTTTGTCTCGATCCAGAATGTATTCCTTTTCATATATATAATTCATATCATATAATTATTAATCATTCATGATTAATAATTTTGTCAGTATGCACATTTGTTGTTTCCCAGATTTAAGGAGTTACTGTCGTAAGTGCTTCATGCCACATATTAAGACAATCAATTTCGTATGACTATCTAGTCCAAAATATCGATTATAGTAATTTTTTGCATATTTTTGGTGGAAGTCTCAAGACTGTATGACCATATTTTTCCACTAGATAGTCAACAACGTTTTTGTTTTTTTTTGGAAGTTTATTCCTACAATGTTTAAGAAACCAATAATACTGTTGTTAAATTCTATGTCTACCTAATAACAAGGTCCAAAAATTCACTTTTAAACATATTTGTTTAATATCCGATATTCTGTGTAAAATTCCCGAAAATATGTGTCAACACTGCATCAGGTTAACCCAAAAACGGGGTAACTAGGCACACAAATCACATTGCAACAAACAAAGATAAAGCTATATTTGTAGGTTGGCAACAATTCATCCTCATTTGTGACGTCAGGTTGCTTTTATAATAAACGGATTTCATGTATTTAAATTAGTTGCCAAAAAGGAAGCAACCCAGAAGTCCATGTTTAGAAGACTGGTTTGAAGGAATATGGTTCGTTTTAACATTTATTTATTTATTGTATATCGTTGCTATAAGTCAAAATCGTAGCCGACTTATCAAAAAATGTTTTAATGGCTATAACTCATAAAGTTTCTGAGAAAAATTCCAAGTGTAATATATGGCTGAAAAGGGAATTTTATGACGATTTTAAAAATGTAAATGTTGCACCTACATGAAAATCAAAAGTTTAACATTTTATCTGCAAAAGTAAAAACTTAACAAGAAAACTGGCAACACTCCTAAGAAGTTCTCAAAAAAGTGTGGTAACGGAATACTTTCATTCTTTTAACTGTAACCGTATAAGAATTATTTGTAAAAAACGAAAATCGCCAAATTCGTTTTTCTCCGAATATCTTTGTAATTATTTGGAATTTAGGCAGAATAAAAACAATTTATTCATTTGCTTTCAATTGTACAACTTTTTTCTAATTTATATGTATACAGGATATTTGAAATTCGACCCTCACCATTAGAATCTCGGAAATTAGAGAGGATATAAAAAAGTTTAAATGGGGGCAAAATTGTGCAATTTAAAGCTTGGCCAAATAGTATTTCCAAAATTTGAATTTTCCGAATACTTCTGCAGATATTCGAAAAAACTAAAAATTATAAATTTCGTTTTTATTCGTTTTTAGCGTTATTTGACAAGGAAGTCCAAAGCCACCACACATTTTCATTGCCACTTTTTCTCAGGTACACGATAACGTTTTCAGATTTACCATCCGAGGTTTCGTCTTTCGTCTACCATCATCAATTTTATTTTTTTATGGGCGCCATATTAAATTTTTCGACAGAAAAATAGTGCATTTCATTCTGACTTTATTTATATACAGCTTCCTATAATTCGCCATTTTAAATGCCTAAATATTGAAATAAAAAGAACTATTACCTTAGTTGGCCTTGACTCCATTGAAGGATTTTCTTTTATACGTATTACATGACAGAACTTGTCAAACGAGAAGTAGTAGTAATAGTAACAGTGGCCCTTTCTAAGAAAAAAAGTTCTTATTAACATGGGTCCGGAAACGCACTGTTTTCGAGATACAGTGTGTCAAAAAAAAAGATTTATCAAAAAAACACGATATAATTCGACGATTACTAACGATCAGAAACAGATTTAACTTTTTTTCCTTACTTAAAAAAAATGTTCTACATATTTACCTGCCATTTGCACACAGAATTCACATCTTCTCCGAAAAGAAGCTCTTATTCTTTCGAACAACCCTGGATTTAGTCTAACTGTTTGGCACTCATTTTCTTTTCGCTGCTGTAGTTCATCCACATTATTAATTGGTCTCGAATATACCAGTTGTTTTAAATATCCCCAAATACAAAAGTAAAGTGGGTTTAGATCAGGAGGTCTAGGTGGTCATGACACAAGACCTTCCCATCCTATTCATTTGTTTCATTCAAAAAAACGTCTTACGGCGGTAGCAAAGTGTGGTGGGGCTCCATAGTGTAAAAACCATTGGTTAGCTTTATCAATTAAGGGAAAATCTTCAAGTAATAAGGGTAAAGTGTTAATTAAAAAGTGTAGATAATTTTCTCCATTTAAACGATTTGGTAAAAACACTGGACCAATCAAACGATCTCCAGAAATGCCCAGCCACAGAATACCGGTATTGATGTTTTGTCTTCATAACAGTACGAGGTTTTCATTTGCCCAAATATGGTTGTTGTGAAAATTTATAATTGTATTGTTTGTGAAAATAGCCTTGTCAGTAAATAAAATATTAGCAGTAAAGTTTGGATTTTCGACAAGTTTCCATAACAGGAATCTACAGAAGGCAATCTGGAATCATAATCCGGAGCTAAAAGAGCTTGTACCCGTTGGGTATACTCGTAATAAGGATACGGCTGCTGTTCTCGTAAAATCCTCTAGACTACAGAAGCATTAATGTTTAATTCCCCTGCTATTGTTCTGGTGCTGATATTCGGATTTTCTTCTACTGTTGATGTTTTTCAGTTTCTGGAGTCGTCACTGATCTTGGTTGCCCAGCATCAAGTTTTTCAACGGTAAATGAACCAATTTTCCTTAATCGTTGATGTTGTTTTGAAAAAATATTATGTGATGGAAGCACGCGATTAGGAAATGCCTCTGCGTATAATCGCCATGCTTCAGCAGCATTACTATTAGCACGACCGTGCATATTGGCCATCTCTGAATTAGTATAAAAGGCATTTTTATAGTAAGAAAGAATGAGCACAAGCTGGCAGCACAACAGTTAACACCACTAAATAACATTTGTACGTTACATTTCCACGAACAGAAAGTAATAACAACAACAAAGACATCAACACCGCTACTCTTTTTTTTGACATCCTGTATCTCGAAAACGGTGCGTTTGCGAACCCATGTCAATAGGAACTTTTTTCTTGGAAAGGGCCAAGAAATCACACCTTTCATTCCTGAACCCTTTTTTCAAACACCCTGTATGCCTTAATTTCGATTAGGAAGCTTTTTCCCCGCTTCCGCAGTTTCCATTTCAATTTTTTTTTTAGTTGTTCATTTTGTCTAATACAAACAAACTCCACTTGCCGAACTTCTCGCTCCATACTCGAGATAAAGTTTTATTGGGAACCATCAAAACTAGACTCATTCAGGGTGTGAAGCATCCCTCAAATAAGTGCTTATTTCTTACAATGAAATCGAGCAATTGGGTTTACGTTCTCTTGAAAAGGGCATTAAACAAGGGTCGATTCAGCACGAGACGGTTTATGCCCTTTTCGCGATCACGAGCCTTTATCGATCCTTAAGCCTTGCAAAGGAAAAAATGTAGTGTTTTTGCTCAACCAGGTATTTAAAACGAAATGATGGTTTTAATACAGGACATTACAGTTGAGAGGATCGGTCCATAAAAGGCAGTTGAAGTTTAATTTTGTAGACAGTATGTTCCGCTTACACCACGAGGGTCCTTTAATAGCGGCGAAGGGTATACGTTTTGTTATGTTTTATGAAGGACCCTGACCCAAGTCGGTATGGTGAAACTAACAGACTTTGTACTAATAAAATCTGTAACTAAATTTGGGTTGTAAAAATGGTTATTGTCCACGTTAAGGCTGATATGTGCGTCAGTTTGGAGAATGAAGGGAGAATTTTTACAAAAACTCGTTATTCTCAATGATTTGACTCAAACTTGAGGTATCACAGCCGTATTTGCATTATTTGCGAGCATTGGAAAATTCATCTTTGACAGCTTTAAAAATTTGGTCATAATTTTTACTTTCCCTGGACCGATGATTTTTCTGACCTCGACGCATTACTTGCCGCCTCTTGGGGGCTTCTCGGGAAAACTTCCATCATATTTCCTCCACTCATACCTTATTAAATATACATGTATTCTCCTCGTATGCCACTCTAAATGCATTTTCAGCTGAGTGAATAGATTCACCGTACTCATAGAGTGTGTAGTGCTTATCTCAAATTCCATTATGATTGTGAAAAGGGACGTTCTCGGCTCGTCACGTCAATCTGAAGTGTAAACCGTTCTCGGCGATGAAAATTGAAATCCCTTTGGATGTTAAGCCCGTTTCCAGCTTGCAGCTATAATGGACGTATTGATATTGCCAAATGCAAAGCTCTATTGGCTGCATTATTACCATGCGAATTAAGTTCATTCCTGAATTGATTAAATTTGCTGCTAGAAACCATCAAAATCCTCTTAAATTTCAAGAGTGTAAATTCAATGTTCTCGGCTGAGCAAACACTTTCCCGTCCCTTGAAAGAAAACAGCAACCCTAAAAACCGTATTTCTATTAGAGTTCTAATGCTGTTCCTTTGTTCCCTTACGCGCAACATGTTTTATAGTTCCTTTCCGCCTGTTTCGAAACTCACAAGTTTTCTCAGCTGATAGATTGTCCTGAATGCGGCTTTCGCAAGAACTTCTTTACCATACTAATGCTCTCAATTCCCAAGACGGAGTTTCGAGGACCCTGAGCTGCATTTTTTAAATTGCTTTTTGTTGGTTTCAGGTGAATGGCCCTTTGGCTTGATATGGTGCAACGTATACGCAACTTGCGACGTCCTGGCTTGTTCAGCCTCTATAATGCACATGTGCTTCATCAGTCTTGGAAGGTACCTGGGCATAAGAAACCCCTTGAAAACGAGGCACAGTACCACCACCAGAACGGTGGTACTCAGGATAGGACTTGCGTGGGTGCTGTCCATGATAGTGTCCAGTTCCATTACAGTATTAGGTACGTTGTTCCAGAGTCGTTAGTGCGACTCGCAAAAGAATTGTGGCATAATTATTCACGCTTTCTTCTCTACTCGCCCTAATTCGTATTTAATGCCGGGACAATAATTCACGGCCTATACATTGAATGATACCCGGCTTTTTTTCCAGGCATAATAAATCACGAGAACATCATGCCCGATCCAAAAAAGTGCGTGATTAACAACCGAGCGTTTTTCGTGTTCGGAAGTCTGATCGCTTTTTACATTCCGATGACCGTAATGATGGTCAGTTACGCTCTGACCGTCCAGCTGTTGCGTAAAAAGGCGAGATTTGCGGCCGAACACCCCGACGCCGATCAGCTACGGCGATTGGGCGGCAGATTTGCCGCTAAACAGGACCGGGCCTCTGCCACCGCTGGCGATAATGCCCTGTGGAGGACCGCCGGAAGTGCTGACCGGTAAGAAACGATTTTAACTATTTTTATTCTGGTATCATTAATTTACGATATTTCAATCAATTCAAAGCCGATAACGCAGTTAAAATATTTAAAATCCACTTGGAAAACTTTAAAACTCCTATAAGAGCAAAAAAGATAAATAGCCGATGAATGACGACCGCGTAACTTCACGACAGGCGCCATCTGTCTAGCGTCAATTGTATTAGTCAAGAGGTACCGCACAATAGCCATCTAGCGAGACGCATTCGTAACACTTCTCTTTTAAATAGTATTAAAACTTGTTGAGCGGTTTTTGAATTAATTTATTGCGTTTTTCACAGTCACATTTAAATCACGGATTATCAAGCATCTATTTAATATATAATGTAACTGTTTTAAGCAGATATTTATTTATGACCCTATATCTATGTCAATTAGTTTTATAAAAATACCACAATAAACTAATCTGAGCAGCTGCTTTATAATTTACGTCAACTCTGCATGAAGGCGTAAGAAGCTTTTTAATATATTTTTAATTTTTTTAAAACTTTTTAAAATTTATTTAATAAATGAATGTTATTTATTTATTACCGCTTTAACTAATGAATACTCATTGAAACAATTACTTTGATATTATTGTTACAAAATTGCTGACCAATTTGAATACAGTGAAAATTGAATATAATGATTGAGAGGGTACCCAATAAAAAGGGTCGTTATATCCGGTAGTCCTTACATCAAGACTTGTTTTTTATGATTAAAAAGATAAAAATTTAAAACTATAAAAGACAAATAATAAAACGTGAGCAATTTAATATAACTTCTGACTTATTTACATTTACGTATATGTGGTAAAAACAGATTATTTATTTAAATATTCTGTAATTTTTGTTTGATTTTTACAACGCAAGTTAAAATAAATCAATCCAATATTTTTCTCTATGAAACTGATTTCATTCGGAAGCTTTTTGTCGCTGGAATAACTGAATGGTGGCTTAAAATTTTCACCACCCTCAGAGTCTTAATCATTTTCATCTTAAATTTCTTGAATAGTAAGCACTTCGTTTGCAATTTGCTCCTCAGATAAAGCATTGTTTGTTTTCAAGTGAAGGTCAGCATTACAAAATCAATCCATAATTCATCTGACCGTGTAAGGTTTTCTTTTATCATGGCAAGATGCTCATCAACTTTTTTTCAAAACCATTATTTATTTTTCTTGCCACTTTAGCTAAAGGAAGATCGTCCTCCTCTTCAAAGTCGTCAGCTACTGGTGCTAGTTGTAAACCTGTATGTCTAAAACAATTCGCGATGGTTTGGGGTGATATTGTATGATGCTTCCATGCTTTAAAAATCATTGATATTGCATCCAAAAGATTAATAGCACGCTCTTTGTTTTGCTGATTGTTCTCAACAATATTCATTAGCTGCAGCTTACTAAAATGAACTTTCGTTGATCTTATGATACCCTTGTCAAGCGACTGCAGAACTGATGTGGTATTTGGTGGGAGATATTGAAATTTAATATTCTTTAAATTTGACATTTTTGTGTGCGCCGAACAATTATCCACCAAGAGCAAAGTTTTTTCTTGAATTCAGCGTCCTAGTTTTGTAAAATTTTATATACGGGTCTGACGTCATCCAGACTTTTTTGTTAGATATATAGGACACGTTATTCGACAAGTAGTTCTTGAAGTAGAGAGGGTTTTTTGATTTTCCAATAACAATCAACTTACGTTTTTCTGATCCTTTCATATTGGTAGCAACAAAAAGAGTAACTTTTTCCTTGGACATTCTCGAACTTCTCTCCTTTAAGTTTCGTAGTTTTTTTGTGGAAAAGACCTCTTACGTTTGCAGTAAAAATCTTGTCATTCTGGTAATTTTTTCGAATTCCTGGTCACACAGGTCTTTTTGGCTAGTTTTCTGTCATTGCAACTGGTACATTAACAGCTTCATTACTAATTTTTCCGTACACAATGTTATGTCTTTGCCAGAGGGGTTTAATCCAACTTTCTGAGCATTTATATTCTGGACCTTTATTTACTATTTTGGCAAACTGTTCCGATTTTGCTTGTGGTATTGGGCCACTGATTGCCGATATTTCACTTCTTTCCTTTTTAAACTACTTAAATAATGCCTGATCAATATCCCCATGATTAGATAACTTAAGTTTTTTCTTTGGTAACAAATCTCTGTTAAACACATTCTTGATATTTTCTCTATTCTTCCAAATTGTATAAACAGTCGAATTGTATAAGTGCAGCTCATTTTCAATGGTATTATTGTTTTCACCTGGTTCAAGTCTGGAAATTATTATACCTTTCTCCTGAATGAACAAAACTTTCTTTTTCTTGAAGTCATTTTTTAAACACAACAAAATTACAATAATGCAAACAAACTGAATACATACAATGGACACAGCCTCTACTTTATATAGTTTTCGTTCATAATTCAGGAATCTTCGTAATAATTCCTATTCTTATATAAAACACACTCTTCTATAAAAAATTAATTTCTTTAAGCTATTTACCAACACAAAATATAAATGAAAATATTGACACAAACAACTCAGATTCTATGGCTTAAATCAACAAACCCCTTGGTTGCAGTTTTAATTGTTTAGTATCGGTAAATGGCTCAAAGAAATTGATTTATGTGTATTTATAGTAATTGCAATATAAAATCGACGCTGCCAGCATTCAATTAGAAATTCCGCAAAAAGGGATCGAAACTTATAAAAAAGCGACGTTTTAGCAGCTCTACATAGAAATTGCAGAAAAGCCACAACCATACGTAGTTGTATCAAATATGTATATTAAAAGCAAATTTTCTGGGATTTGTCTATACGGCCGCTAAAGGCACTGCTTTTTAAAAGTTTCGGTCCCTCTTTGAATAATTTATACTACAATTACTATACCATATCCCGTAGCGTCGTTATACCCAGCTAGGAAACCACCAAAAATGTCTTTTTTGCGGATGTTAAAAGCGACTTCATAATAGGCAAATTTTTTACAATAGAGTACATGCAAATCCAATCATACGTTCGAATTTCCGTTGCTATATGTGACTTGTCGTTATAACCGATGTTGATATTTCTCGACTTTCCCTGTACTGCAGAAATGCAGATATACTAAGATATTTTAAAAAATTTAAAGTCGCCCGAAAAAGTTGAAAATTCGCATTATAGACAAAAAACAATAAATACAAATTTTTTTCCCGTATATTTTTCCTAATTTTGAGAAATAATAATAAATTTTGAAATTTTTCGAAGAATAAATGAAATTTGATAGTTATTGACGATCATTTGTTTATTAATTTTAATGTCATTTCCCATCACTTTCGAAACAAACCCGAAAGGCAAAGTCAAAATTTGCCTAAATCTATAATATCTTAAAAAAATATTCTGTTTGATGCATATTTGATGAGTGACATTGTGTACAAAATTTATCAAAATTTCAACAAATAATTGATGTTTCTATTATAAATATATTATTACCACAATAATTCAAGTACAGATTGACTCTTACTGTAATAATTTATAGCTAACCCTGAATCGTCTAATACAAAGTTTAAGAGGATTCCGGGAATACAATCGACGCATGTAATCCAGAAGTGATCCCTCTAGATAAGACGCGCATTAAGAAGGGAAAGTATGCATGTTGGTGTCGTATATTCAAGAAGAAATACCAAATAAGCAGTTTAAGGCTAAACTCCGTGTTTTACTACAAATATGGGTCAACGTTATACATGTCCAGAATATTGTATGGCCTGTTTGCCAAGGACCACGTAAAATATATCCAGGCATACAACACATCCCCTCATCTTTTCTTTTATTCCATTTGGGAGTAACGCTTCACCCACAAGTAGGGGTGTAGGAGTGCTGGAATTGCACACTATTCTCAATTAAAATCAATTGAAAGTAATATTCAGTTTTTAGTAAAGGCATAATGACAACTCTTGTTAACGTTTTGATGAGAGATCTGTTACAAGATCAGAACGTAGGAAAATTGAGGAGAAAAACAAAAATTAACAAGTAACTAAATTGCATAAAAGTTGAATATCTCAAATGTATGAAATCCCTCTTTTCAATCAAATCAATCTCGATTTAAATCAGTAATGACAGATTTTTTCTAAAGGGTTAACAATAATAAGATAATTTTTATAACATATAATGTCCCTCATTAAAAAAAAATGAGTTCTCAGACTGTTAATTTTCGTTTTTCTACTCAATTTTCCTAGGTTATAAAAACCTTGTGATAGGTATGTTAACAAAACAATTTCGTTCAATTTCTTAGTAAAGGATAAATGTTGTTCTCAGTTAGGTCTAATTGAGAATAGTGCATAATTCCACCACTCCAGTAGCCCTATTTGTGGGTGAAGAGTTATTTCCAAACAAAATAAAAGAGAAAGTGAATAATGGGCCTCAAATGAATAGAACATATTCACATCTTCTCATCATTTAATCACACGCAGTTTCCTCTGTTTCCGGGTCAATCTTCTGGGTTAAAATTCTAGCGATGTGCACCCTTTTGAAGACTGCAATAAGATGTAAACACAAAATAACTATCAAAAAGAGGGTGATTTTTTTCATTGATTTAGTTTACTCTTGCCACCAAATTGACATTTCAACCCTCAACAAAGTTGGTTTACTATTTCAGTGAATGTAGCGAAATTATCTCATTTACATTGCATACGCTAATTGTCAGCGGGATTCTCCTGTTGTAGCGTCAGTTTCGCATTGTTTGCATAAACGCGTTCATTTGCAGCCAGTTTTGTTAAGTATATTAAAGTAACAATCATTTTCAGAGCGTATTTCACTGCCATCCTTCATTCATTATACATACTCTGCAATTAAACTGAATATCGTTAGCGAGCCTCTCAGATGTATTGGTTGTTCGGAAAGTAATTTCGTTTTTTCCCGACAGAGGATTTAATGGTATTTTTTTGCACTTAACCTCACACTTAAGCCATATAATTTTTATATGCTTTGAGAGCTCATATAACAAGGCTTGTGTGTGAAACATTTCAATTAATTCTACGCAGTAGTTTTTGGTTGGTGCCCTTTTAAATATGGAGAGCGATAAGCAGCATTTTCGACATATCCTACTGTTTTACTACAGAAAGGGTAAAAATGCTGTTCAAGCCAGAAAGAAATTGACCGATGTGTATGGAGAAGGTGTGTTGACAGTACGCCAGTGTCAGAACTGGTTCTCTAAATTTCGATCTGGCAATTTTGATGTCGAAGATGCACCACGTTCGGGAAGGCCGGTTGAAGCTGATAAAGACGCCATAAAGGCATTAGTTGATGCGAACCGTCGAATAACAACACGTGAGATCGGATTGAAGTTAAATTTATCGAATTCAACAGTTTATGACCACTTGAAAGGCCTGGGATTATCCTCGAAGCTCGATATATGGGTTCCCCATGTTCTCACAGAGAGAAATCTGTGTCGCCGCATTGACGTCTGCGATTCGCTTCTCAAACGTGACAAAAATGATCCGTTTTTGAAGCGCATCATTACTGGGGACGAAAAATGGGTTGTATACAACAACGTCAAACGCAAGAGGTCATGGAGCAAAAAAGATGAATCGACTCAAACCATTTCCAAAGCCGATATTCACCAAAAAAAGGTGATGCTGTCTGTTTGGTGGGATTTTAAAGGAATCGTTTTTTTTGAGCTTTTACCGGATAACACAACGATTAATTCGGAAGTCTACTGCCAGCAGCTGGACAAACTGAAGGATGCACTTCAACAGAAAAGACCCGAACTAATCAACAGAAAAGGTGTAGTGTTTCACCAAGACAACGCGAGACCTCACACAAGTTTGGTCACTCGCCAAAAGCTTTTACAGCTTGAATGGGACACAATGCCACACCCACCATATTCTCCAGACCTGGCACCATCGGATTATTATTTGTTCCGGTCACTCCAAAATTTTTTAGACGGTAAAACTTTCATCTCAAATGATGAGGTCAAAAACCACCTCGATCAGTTTTTTGCCAGCAAAGACAAAAAATTTTATGAGCGTGGAATTATGCTACTACCAGAAAGATGGCAAAAGGTGTTGGACCAGAACGGCCAATATATAATTTAATAAAGCATTTGTTTATTATACGAAAACTGTCATTCATTTTCACATAAAAAAACGAAATTACTTTCCGAACAACCTAGTTTTATTCGAAAACTCGCAGCCTAGATCGCTCTGAACAATATTGCAACCTTCGAGTCTCTAAGTCAATAAACCTTGGAACAGCTATAATCATAAATTTTATGTTAAAAACGTGTTTTCGATTAATTGCTGCAATCAAAAACCGATTATAGCACGGTTTATTAGTAAATTCAGTTATTGTATGAACGCCTCCCTTATAATTCTGCAGTTTTAACACCATTACAATAATGTTGGCGCAAAACTTTAATTGCCAATCACAAACAGCAGGAGACACTCCACAATTTAATTACATACTCTAATTAAGGGCCGGAAAGAGATTATTATTATTATTTGGCTTATAATCCAATGGAAAAATTTGCTTTTCGATTTTATGAAAAAGAAGTAATTTGAAGCTCCTCATCTAAGGCTTCCGCAATCTCCCAGAAAAATGAAATATCCTCATAAATCCTCCCCGCTACCTTTGCATGCATGTTCCAAAGAAAATTTACTTGCGAACAAGATTCGATGAACCATTGATTGTTATTCAATCCCATCCAACCGAATCCTGCTTTTGTCGAGTTTTCTTCCGCACAAATTTGATACTAAATTTGCCCTTTGTATGGTATAACTTCATGATAAGATATTCCCTGGTGACATGAAATATTGCGACAGAAACTCAGTTATGAACATGAATTTAGGGGTGAATTTATACACAAAAGGGTGAGTTTTAAAGGAAATTTGGTGCTGGGGATTTCTCAGAGAATTGCGGCCAGTTACTTTAAATGGCAATAAGTTGTTTCGCTGAGGAATAATAATAAATCGTATTTGGTGAAGTTGTGGAAAGTGATATTCTGTATACTAAACGTTTTAGATCCAAAACTTTAATTTTATACTTCCACCCACACATGCAGATTTCTTTAAAAAAATTTAAATCCATAAATTAGAGATATTTTGAATTCCAAAAACTCTGCACGATTAGCAATGTGGGAAAACTATGGCACAAGCTGTAGGTATCTTGTCTAAATGAAAAAAAAATTCTTTAGCTGAGAAGATTGGTTGTTTTATAAAATTAAAATACTAGGTGTATTTGACATCTACTGATTAATAAAATTCGGGAAAATTACTTCTCTTAAAATATGAAAGTTACTCATATGGTATTTCACATCGGGCATCCTTTAAGTGCCTTCGTCAACTGAGAACATTGGCAGCTTGAAAAAATTACTTAATGCGTACTTAAAATCTATTCAAGAATCTTTTTAGAATTTAAACTACTCAAAATAGGAAGATTGAGCATCAACATTTCTTCAACGAACCTTAAAAAACTCTTATATTCCATATTTTTAATAAAGCAACAATTTTAATTTCAATAAATTCCACTAAAATATATACAAATTTCTGAAAGCAATCTGTAATAATGCCTTTTAAAAATCTCTCAAAATTCCTGATATTTTGATTTTTAAATATTACATTTATAGAAAAAATCATACAATAGATTTAGATTCCTTACAAAAAACGCACTTTAACGACGTTTCCTTTTAACAATCAGTTCTTTAAATATTTACGAAAAAGAAACGTGAAAACACCTATTCGGCTTTTCTCAGATATCTCCCAAGTATTCAGAATTTCACTAATTATGAAACATATTCTAACTAGCCAGTTAAATACGCATATTTTTCATAAGGTGACCGAATTTTTATATCTTACTTTTTTCAATATAATCTTAGTTAAGGAGATTTGTGCCAAATCTTCTTGACAATGGCAAATGAAATACTATTAGAAATCCCGAGTTTGAATCCCTGCTGTTTTAAATTTTTAATATGTATTTTTTTAATTAAAACAGTTATTGTTGCAACTTTTATATTATTTTTATTAAGTAAATTATGACATCATTTGAGAACAACTACGATACCATTGTGGTCATCTGTTACAGCATAATATTCTGCACCAAGAAGTGGAACGCGTTAATTCTACAACCAGTTTCAATTTCGGAATGCGAAATTTGTGGTAAAGTGTTAAAGAATGTATTCGTGTTTAGTAACTTTTTTTGGAAAAAATTTGGAACTTTGACACAAAATTGTGAAGTAATTGTTCAAAACAGTATAAATTTTCATCACATGGGTTCTCCAACACCTAGTCGTTGTGGAGAAGGACTAACGAAAGTTCATCCCTGTTCTTTTCCATATTCCAACAGACAAATCATCGATTCTAATTCTTAACTTTAACTCATAGTAAGCATACAGTGACTTAGTCCTGTTAAGTACGTCAACTCGTCAAAGTAAGCTAAATTCCTCCATTATTCCAACAACAGTTTGAGAGCTCCGTCTCAAGTTCATGTCCTTGTCGCATTACAATTAAAGCCTAATGAAAGGGAAACGACGTCTTCGGGAATCATTTAATTCCGAAGATTAGAACTTCAGATTTGATTGATTATCGTTGCTAATCGTGCGTCTGATTGACGAAGTTTCGCGGTGATGCAAACGCCCTTTCCATGTTTCAATTATTTCCCTAAAAGGAGATTAATTGCAATTTGCATCTGATTGATACTTTAATGTTGATTGTCCAAGATGTGACCCCTATGATAGACGAATGCAAAGATAACTGAGTTAATTCTTGATAAACTGATCGTAAGGTCTTTAATAAGTTCACCCAAACTTCATTAATTGCAGGTCATCAAACATGAGGATGGGAAACTCGCACAGTCAGTTGTCCTTCGTAAATGGAGGAAACGGAAACCTGACATCGGCAAGGAGGGACCAGGGAACACAAACTCCTGAAAATATTGCCAGAGAGGCGAGAAACTGTCGACTAAAGTCTCTCAAGTTACAATTGAATCACACTACTTCAAATTTGACCAACTTTAGGTAAGACTTACGTCTTTAGATTTCACAGGGAGGAACAAACTATATGACCCAACTTACCTGCTCTCTTTGGAAGTGAAATAGTAATCATGCTGAACTTTGGATAAAGGCAACGAAGAAAATTGTTCTTCAAAATAAACTTTTCATATTTACTTCACTTTTCTCACATCCTACTCGACAATAAGGGGCTCGTTAAGAGTTTCAAAGGGTTGCGAATTGAAAGCCTGTCTGTAGACTTGATGTTAAAATTATGTGTAGGTAATAAATGATTCGCGCTGTAGAAATTATATTTTAATTGAATTTCAATTCAATATTTAATTGAAAACGTTAATAATCCACGACAAACTTTCCCCAATTCACCACTTGTGACATTCTTTTGTGTCGGTTCATGATTGCCTTTGAGTAAGCGAACAGGCTGAATTCTATAATTTTAACCCATTTTCGACATAGGGGAGCAATATATTAGGCGACAACGACATCACTGTCATCAAGGGTAGATGTGATCCCCTGAAATTAATTAGCGCAATATTTCCCTTCCTCGTTTTAACGATGGTTATCGATATCACAGCGGAGCCAAAAAAAGTTGGATTTCGTCATGGTAGCTGGATGGTTTTGGCAAAGGACAGTTTAGATCCGTATCGGGAAATTAATTTTAGTTCGAAAATGAATGAAAGAGACTTATTATACAGAGATAAGTGTAGCTGGTCATGCCCCCAACACGCTACAAGAAGAACCATTCAATAAACTAAACTATAAATTTTGTACCGCCGGAACATCATCTTTATGGGGAAATTCATCCAGCATAACGTCAAGTCGTCAAGAATGCATTCAGATTCCAGTTCCTCATGTGTGGATAACGAGTTATTCCCCATATTAACGTCATTGCTACGTTGCATGGAAAATTATATGAAAAACTTATAATGACAAGTGTGGTGCATCTCAAAAAGCTTTGGAGTGGTAAAGCGCGGTCTGATTCTCACTGAAAAAAATCGTACATTTCCCCAGTGGCGTTCGAAACCCACTGATGTCAACTGAACCGATTTAAAAATACATCTACCACAAACTATCCATTCATCATTCAGCTAAGAAAATACTTTTCTTCCCATGGAATTGCTAAAAATTATATTAATTAGACCATTTTTCTTTCCAGATTATTGGCCGGTAAAGTGAAAAGAAAAACCTTCGCCTCTAACTCGGTGGCGACAGAACAAAAAGCGTCCAAAGTCCTCGGATTGGTCTTCTTCACCTTCGTCCTATGTTGGTCGCCCTTTTTCATCCTCAACATCATCTTCGCCGCATGTCCAGACTGCAATGTGCCCCAACACGTGGTGGTAACATGCCTCTGGTTGGGCTACGTGAGCTCCACCATCAACCCCATCATCTACACAATTTTTAATAAGACTTTCCGAGCCGCTTTTATTCGTCTGTTGCTATGTAGATGTCAAAGGTATGTGGCTTAGGTGATTCGCTCTAAGAGCTGCACTTCGTTGTCGACTATTTGATAAGGTTGAGGAAAGGGCTGGCACACACTGTAAGTTATGGTCATGTCGAAGATTTAAGGGCTTTTTTAGAATAACCCTTAGATTAACTTAAACCTCGGTGTTAACTTTAGACAAATTAAGGGAAAGATTTTCTTTGCAACCACTCAAAGATTATATCGATGAGCACGAAAAACAAGAAATTGATTAGCGAATTTTTACGGCAGCAAATTTACTGACTAGATCTGGAACGTATCGTAAATCTTTGTTCCGTTTCGTGTCCAATCATGTCCATGTTTCGTTCAAAATTAATTATTTGGGAAGATGATACGTGTAGCTTCATCGCAATCTTCTCCCAAAGCATGGGAGTTAGCCACGCAAGGATATTAGCCACGATAATCCATAGTAATAACTTCCAAGAGTGCAAAGGCATGCTCCTGAGAGCAACTATTGCGACATACTGTGCTTAAAAAGATGCTATTAGGTTGAGTCATAAGTTCTCGTCAAAATCGTAAATCATAAATTTTATTTTAAATTTTTAAGAACACTCAAAGTGAAAAAGAGTATTATTCTTCAAAGTATAATCCATCACTTTCTATGACTCTTTACCATCTTTCGGCTAGTTTCTTAGTTGCGATACCACTCGGGTGTCTTTGAGACGAAGAAGTTGCGACATCCAATTTCGACTTCTGCATTTCGAAATTTTGCGCCTTTAAAGAAATTTTGCACTAACTGAAACAAACCATAATTGGAAGGAGCAAGGTCAGCGCTATACGCTGGATAAGGTAAAATTTCTATCCTATCCAGTTCCTGGAATTTGGTCTGAGTCCGACGTGCACGATGACATGGAGCATTATCTTGTTGGAGAAGTATGCGTCTTCTGTTTACCACAGCTGGATATTTTTCTATCAAAATTTTACATACTCCTTCTATTTATTGTCAATAAAGGTTGACGTTCACAGCACGACCCTCTGGAACTGTTTCAAACTGTACTATTTCTTCAAAATTCTACCAAACGCATAACATAACTTTTTTTCAAAGCGGTCTTGCCTAATTCGCGGTTCTGGCTTTTCATTAAGTGGTACCCACTGAGTTTTTTTGACAGGATTTACAAAATGCAACCACTTTTCATCAGAAATCACGATACGTCTCCAAAAACGATCGTCTAAGATATTTTGCAGCAAAATTCTGCAAACATTCATCCACCGCTGAGTTTGTGCCTCATTCAATTCATGCGAATCTTCTCTTGGGCGTCTGCAAGTGAAATCAATTCGGTTCAAATTACGGTTCGTTGAGAAGGTTCAAGTTGTCTTGATCATTCCTTGGTAGTAGCATGAGGCTGCTCTTGATAGGTGGCACGTAAGGCATCTGGATCCCCAACTGTTAGTCTTCCACTTTTCGCTCTGTCTTCCACATTGGTATCGCCAGATTTGAAGCGTTGGAACCAATCTGCCACAATGCGTCTACTCACAACATTCTCACCATTAACTTCACAGATTCAACTTGCGGTGTCTGTAGGATTTAGACCCTTTTTTCAATAATGTCTCATCAAACCTCGAAGAATAATTTTTTCGACAGCCATTTTTATGCCAAAAACAATTTCCCTAACTATATTCAGTATAAAATATCAATCTGCTTAAAATCATCTTTCAAATTACATACAGTGTGACCCATTTGTTTTGGGGTAAGTCTGTAAAAAGTTTATTAATTGTGCGATTTAGCCCGGATTATTTTAATTATAAAGCTTGATAAACTGCACATCTTTAGCAAAAATAACCTGGTTGATATAAAATCCAAGACCTACTATGACAGTTTCTAGAAGCAAAATTTTTATAAATCATATTAGCGCTTTTTTTAGAAAAAAATCTGTGCACCCCACTGGATTGAACACCTCTCAAAACGAGCCTGTACAAAATTTTATTGAAAAATTTTAAGTTATAACGATTTTGTAGAAAAATTAAAAATGCACACTAGGTACTTATTTATTTTTAAAAATTTGCTTAAAACGAGGCAAAATGGACGTCATGAACTTTTTTAAAATAACAATCAAATATTGCAATATTTTAATAACAGTTCCCAAAATAGTATTAGAACGACTGGTTTGGACCTTAATATACTCAGAAAAAGTGTAAGAAGATACCTGAGACAAAACAAAATAAAAGCTTTTAAGCCAAAATTTTTCCATATTTTCAATGAAACCAGAAGATGAAGAAAGAAGATTAGAATTTTGCTATTGTCTGCAAGGAGAATATCTAAACAATGGTAACGTTTTAAACAAAATTTTACTCACCGACGAAGCCACCTTTACCACAAATGGGGTGGTTTCGAGTCAAAATTGTCGTCATCGGTCAACTCAAAATCCAGAATTCATCATAAATGCAAGGAGACAATTTTCTCAAAAAATTAACGTTTGGTGTGGAGTATTATGCGACAGAATAATTAGTCCCTTTTTCTTTGACGGTAATTTAAATGCAGTTGGATTTTTAAATTTTCTTAAAAATGAATTTAGAAACGCATTAGATGATTTATCATTAATATACCGCCTTAATTTGAAGTTACAGTTAGATGGTAGTTCTATCTATAATGCTCATTTGATAAGAAAGTGGCTAAATGAAAATTTCGAAAACTATTGGATAGGGCGAAACCGTCTTTTTGTGACTGGCCACCGAGATCCCCGGACTTAACCTCGTTAGATTTTTTTCTTTGGGATTTACTAAAAGAAAAAGTGTGTAAGTCAAGACCCCAAAATTGACAAGAACTAGAAGCTAGAATAATCCGTACTTGTGTGGAAATTACTCCACAGCAAATACGAAATGTAATTTTGAATATACGCAAAAAGAATGACAAGTGTATTAGAGAAAATGGTGGTTTGGTAGAAGTTACAAAAATTTAGTTCTTTCTTGTGATGTAATTTTCATTTTTTTTTGTTTTACTTGTTCTGTATAAGACTAAGACCATAACTAAGTTGTTATAAACTATAAATTTTTGAAAATAAATATGTGCCTAGCGTGCATTTTTTATTTTTCTACAAAATCGTTATTACTTAAAATCTTTCGATAAAATTTTGTACAGGTCTGTTTTGAGGGGTGCTCAATCTAATGGCGTGCACAGATTTTTTTTTTTTAAATCGCTAATATGATTTATTAAAATTTTGCTTTTAGAAACTGCCATAGTAGGCCTTAGATTTTATATCAACTAGGTCATTTTTGCTAAAAACGTGCAATTTATCAAGCTCTTTAATTAAAAAAAATCTGGGCTAAGTCGCACAATTAATAAACTTTTTACAGACTGACCCCAAAACAAGTGGGTCACACTGTATGACACATAAGCGGAATCCATAGGCCCCTATTATGAACTTTTTTAATTCAAAGAAATGGCGAGAGCTTTTGATTCAACCTAGTAAAATTCCCAATAAAGGGAAGCTCTTTTTTAATTGTTCTTCAATTTTTTCTTCAGAGAAGATCCTCGTTACGTCCGTAGCAGTTCGGTTAACATAAATTAAACCCATAGTAGGACAGGTTAATATCTCATCAGCAACCCTTGATTGAATTAACTAGCTACATTTTGATACATTAGCCATAATGTCGCGTACGCCATTTGCAATTACTCCGCGTCACATAAACGGTTTAAAAGTTAATTATGCAGCTAATGGAAGTTCCATGAGAGGATGCAACTTAGTTTCTTGATGTTAGGAGGTCCCCAGTTTATTGGCTATTTGAAAAAAACACTTCAAACCCCACACACGAGAAAAGCACAAAGGAAACTAATTTTGAAGAAGAGGCTGACAGAATGACAATATGGTCGTAGTGAGCGAGAGGTCTTACGAAGTTTTGTGTCCTATTTATGCTTCATTTCCGCTAAGGAAAAGTTGGAACATGGGGTTGTAGGATGAGCGAGAAATGAACAAGGACGTAGGTTGTCAATTATTAAGTTGAAAGCCGATTAGCATGATGTCTTTTATACTCTCTGGCGTGCAAAAAAGAGATAAGTAATTATTGTACTCGTAATCCATCATATATTGCCAATTTGAATTAACCTGCACTAACTTGAACTAATCAGTTAACCTAACGACCAGTTCCAGCTTGAAAACCACGAACTGCTGCCAAACAAACCGTATTGAATTTTTCAGTTGTCTCCTGCGGGCTTGTCGCGGTCTTTGCAAAACAATAACGTAAAGTTAACGCCAAACTAAAAGTCTCGCACGTCATCTATGACGAAATAGCATGGCCACATTGGTTATGTTTATCTCGGAAGCAATATATATCGAACGTATTTAGTTATCACTATCATTTGAAGGCAAAACGTATTAATTATTAAAAATTCAATGAATATGGTCATATCGGTACATATATCATAAAATATAAATAAAATATGGTCAGAAATTTTGATATGACGTCATTTAACGAAAATTCGATAATTCAAATGAGATGTAAACATGACCACTGGAAAAATTTTAAACCGACAGGGTTGCCGTGAGTCACAAAACCATGTGTGTTTATGTGTTGATTATTTTGTGAGATTATCTTATAATATCGATTATTGTGTCTATTTTTGCTCTTATATTTTCCTTTCTTTAGAAGATTTATTTTTTTACTAAATCTTACGGTTGACTGTCCTGAAACAAATTATATGTACATCCCCTCAAAGATTTGTTCGGAAGTCTGGCAACAGCGCAAGGCAGCGCGACATAGAACTTTGATGACGTGCGAAACTTTTAGTTTGGCGTTTACTATATGCAATATTATTTGCATGTTTTCTGTTTATAGTTTATAATAAGTTTTGTAAATTAGTTAATGAATAAATTCAAAGGATTTTCAAATGCCGATAGAGAACTTATGGGAGATAGTAGACGGTAAGATAAGGACAGAGAATCCACCAAAATTTAGAAACTCCGCAGAATTATTCACCGCCATTTCAACTGCATGGGATTCCGTTTCAGAAGAAATCATAAATAAATTAATAAAGTCTATGAGGAATAGATGCATTGAAGTTAATAAAAACAATGGCAATGCTATTAAGTATTAGTTAAAATTTTCATAATCATTTAAAATTTCATATATTGCTCTGCTTTTGTCCGCCACATTTATTCGTTATTGTTGTTAAATGCCTTAAATTCAGGAATAAACTTATAATTTTCTGCAGCGTTATTTCTAGGTATCCTAACATAATTTTGATATTACTAATTTATGAATAAGTCGCAACAAACCTTGAATATTTTCAAGATTACGTTTGTTGCTCCACTTTTGTCCGCTACTGTAGATTCTGTTATACCTACGTAGGTCAAAAAAGTATTCGTACACCTGTTAATTACTTTGAGTAATTATGAAAAAAAATGAAACTGCGGGCATATAAGTGTTACGAGAATAACTTTCTTCTATGTTAACTTTCCGTGGGCTCTCGGCCACATCGCCCTCTCAACGTATTTCTTGATCTTATATTGACTCTGCTTAAGAAATCAGTCCGGAGCCTTTTTCTCAATATGAATAATCAGCATATTGCATTTAACGTTATATTGCTGAGATGTGACGTTACCACATCAATATACCGAATCAGGCACACCTGCACAAGAGGTATTAGTCACTATTGCTTAACTGGCTAACGATACCACACAAATGTATGTAAGATTTCGGTGTGGTTATGAGAAAATAAAACAATGCAAGTTTTGAGGTACTTCTCTACTTGCCAAGAATCAAGGCCAGAATGCCTCCTGATACACATGTCTTATCCACCCCCGAGCGCATCCCTTTCTTTTTAAGAGCATTGATAAGCCACATTCCAGGCTTTTTCCCACGATTACCTGACTCATCATCAATTTTTCTCTCGCTTATGTTAAAGGAATTCATAAACAACCCTCTATAGTTTTCTCACGCTTATCTTAGAAGTAATTTATGGCTAACCCCCATATCATTCTCACATTTTATTGCTTGACAGTCTTAAGATAAATAAGGAATGCTCACGTATACTTTACTATTGCAACAAATACAGAACAACTTTTTTTCATTTAGTATAATTGACAAGATATCTTGAATAAGTTTGAGAACGGAAAAAATTGCAATAGGGCGTCGTGAAGAGCTTTGTTACAGTAATATATTATAGTAAAAAATATTAATTAACAATTCACCCCAGATATGTAAATAAAAAATTTAATACAAAACATCTGAACCCAAAAACATTTGTATGCTGTATTATTAACAGTATTTTTAAAGGATATTGTAAGTTTCAACAATTTGCAGGAAATCCTTTTGCTTCAACAACACCTTGTAAGCGACGGGACATTGAATTCACCAAGTTTTCGGTAATGTCTGATGAAAAATTTTGCCATTCTTTCCTTAGAATTGCTTGAAGTTGATTCTTATTTTGAGTGTTATGCTTCCTGACTTGCCTGTCCAGATGTTGCCACAAATTTTCAATGAGTTTAAGGTCTGGAGATTATGGGGGTGTTTTTAATTGGAGGACATGATATAACAACCATTCCCTCATTAATTGTGAAGTATGTTCATTATCATCATTCATCTTGTTGAAAGTAATAATGCCCAGCCAATCCAAGATTCCCAGCACTCTCTTCCAAATTGTTAGTTAAAATGTCCCTATACATGAACCTATCTATGAAGTCCCTTCAATGAAATGCAGATTGCCAATCCTACTTGCAGTCATACACTAAAACATTTCCGCCTTCATGTTTTACGATAAAACAAAGATTACGTGAATTCAACCGTTCTCCTGACTTCCTCCAAACAAAATTTGGTCCATCGGACCCAAAAATATTAAGTCTACTCTAATCTGAGAAAATGACCTTATGTCAAAAGTCTAATGGTCCGTTTAAGTACGTTTTTGCGAACTCTAATCTAATCTTTTGGTTCTTCTTATTTACCTAAGGCTTTTTCGCAGGTCTTCTACCATGGAATCTAAATTTTCTAAGATTAACTCTTATAGTTTCCGAATTGATATGTTGCCCTGTAGCAGATTCTAGTTCTTCAGCCAACCGAGGGGCACTAATTTTAAGATTTTTGTTATATTTTATTTATATTTTCATTTACATTATATTTTTTATTTGTTGCAGAATAAGTTCTCACTGTACTTTATAATTTTGCAAGGGCGTCCTGATCGTGGCTTATTTTCAACTGAATGTGTTCTTTTGTATTTTCCTAATGTATCTGCCATTGCACTTGGTGGTTTGTCTATCGTATTTGCAATTTTTCGTATAGAGTTACTCTGATTATAGTGACGAATATTTGAAGTTCTATTTTTTTTTAAATTCTGTGCCCTTTCGTCGCATTATTAAATTTTAAACGATCATTTGCACTAACAACAATTTACTACACCGAATTGAATTTATTTTGTTAGATATTTTATCAAAAATACCTTTTTTTACCAAAAAGCATCAATAAATCCGAAGTGTATGAACACTTTTTTGGTTCAGATATTTTGTATTTAATTTTTTATTTACATATCTGAGATGAATTATTAATTAATATTTTTTTGTACATTACTGCAATAAAGCCCGTCATGATGCCCAATTGCAATTTTCTCTATTCTCAAACTTATTCAAGATATTTTGTCAATTATACTAAATTAAGAGGTGTACGAACACTTTTTTGACCTACTGTAAGTGTCCCCTAAGTAACGCCCAAATTTTATGATTTCTAGGAACCCCCCATAATAGGACATTTCAAAATTTGACAAAACATGAATAAATTACTTTAAAATTTTTTATACCCTTTTATATGGCATTAATATTTAAAATAATGAATATTTGTGAATTTTTCTGTCCATGCGGCCAAAGGGCCGTAGTTTCGCAACTCCTGACGTAGAACGCTTATGAGGACAATCACGAGTTATTAATAATGAGGTTTTCGCTTATTTGAAATCTCTTCTCTCTTTAAAATACAGGGTGGTCCACTTTTTTGTTGCAGGACTTTAACAGTCGATAGAAAACTTATTTTAAGAAGAAAATTTCATATCAACATAGGCCCATAAATGCTTCGTTTTAAAAATATCAGGCGTTGACAACTTAAAAAAAAATTCGATTATCTTTTATAACACTCCAACTTTCAGAGATATTTGTACCAAATTTGGTGTACAGTATCACATTGCATGCTGCCATATTCAGTAATAATATCACAACCCACGAGCAACCAGTGGCGGAGTTGTGGGGTTTTACTACCATAAAATTCAATAAATTACCAATACTAAAATCAAATTTTATTGTTTGTTATTGTCAATGATACATATTGCATAATTAAAAGTGAAAAACAGCTACGAAAAATCACTTAATTTAAAGGAGGTGTTCAAAATACGAACGATTTTGTTGCACACATAATTCACACCGACGTCTAATGGACCGGAGAACACCATAAATTATGATTTCTAAATTCAGTCCACGCATCTCTAATGCGGCCAATAAGTTCTTCCCTTGTTTCCACAGGAATTGCATATCCTAGTTCTTTTAAAAATCCCCAAACAAAAAAGTCCAACGGTGTTAGGTCGGGAGAATTTATTAATTTAATTTTTTTTTATTGAATTTGCTACGCAACAGCCAGATACGAAAAAACGTCAAGAAACATTTTTTGTAGAGAATGAATTACTCATTTAGGAAAAAATTTTAATTTGATTTTAGACAGGACCGTATTAGTAATTTATTGAATTTTATGGTAGTAAAACCCCACAACTCCGGCACTGGTTGCTCGTGGGCCGTGATATTGTTACTGAATATGGCAGCATACAATGTGATGCTGTACACCAAATTTGATACAAATATTTCTGAAAGTTGGAATGTTATAAAAAATAATCGAATTTTTTAAAAGTTTTCAACGCCTGATATTTTTAAAAAGAAGCATTTATGGGCCAATGTTGATATAAAATTTTCTTCTTAAAATAAATTTTTCTATCGATTGTTAAAGTCCTGCTACAAAAAAGTGGACCACTCTGTATTATTACATAGGAATTCATGAGTTATTAGATGAGGATATAAACTCCTGAGGTGTTCTTAGCTCGTCGTTGTTGTACAGCCTTTACCAGAAAACTCATAATTTAATAAACATACAAAAAAACTTCAAGTCTGCAAGTCCTTGAAAAAAAATCGTTTGGCAAGCCGTTTAGTTGGACGTAGGAGCGTTTAGCAATTTTCAGCAATAATTCTCTCTGATGTCGAAACGTAATCCTCTTCCTTTTCCAGGTTGTCCAGACCGGTGAGATACCGATCAGTAACAGAACATAGGGGGGCCACGAACCTGTGCACCCCTTCAGCACTGCCATTGGCCATAAGCCTCACGGGCACCCCGTTAATAACACCTGCTACAGAATCCTCGTTCGTCATTCGCACACCTTCCTTGAATTATATCAAGGAATGCAGGGACAGCTACGATGATCATGATTTTTAAACTTAATTATACATCCGCTGATAAAAGACTATAATAATTTTGTAAATATCGCCCTCGCCCCCCTGTTTCGATGTTTGTCGATATCGTGACAAATGTGTGTGTGCGTGCGCGTGTGTAGCTTTAAAAAGAGAATTTCTCAGAAACGGGCTTTGCCCATTTTAAGGTGTAGATCTGCAAATTCGTCATTTTATGGACATTTTGTGTAAAATACCTTTATTACATAAGTTTATGACGTTATTTGTAAATTGTTTTATTGCGGCTCTGAAGAACAAAAATCCCGCAAAACATGAGTAGTCAAAGGGATACTTTAGGCAATTATTTTGATATATCGCCAAGTTAATTAAAAATTATAGCTTTTTACTTCTTTTAATTAGAAAACATGGCCCTGCGAATGCTACAACCCAGGCTCGTCTCTTAATTTGTTCCCTTGCCCTAAAGGCTTCAGCTTATAAAATTTTAATTATCTCTATCCAAAGAGAGAATCATACTTATTTTTAGCAGCCTTCCCTTTTAACTTTTCCCCAATAGAAAAAAACTACGCCATTTCCCTTTAATAAATCGGGTTTTAATTTTTATTTATAACACAACTAACGCCCCTATAAATAAATGTACCTATGTACTTTAACACCGAAGGCTATCGATTATGCTGTAAATAATACTACCACTGTATTTCAGGCATTATTTCTGGATAAATGACCCAAGGGCCAGTAATCGAACATGGGGCTTCAAATTCTGGCCCGTCTGGCACCTGTACTGAAACCCGAGTAACTTTCTTAGCCTTAACTGCTCCTTCTTCATCAAAGTCGCAATAGAATACGGCAAGTTGCAGGGTAAATTTGAAAAGTAGATCTGCCTTGAAAGGATTCTTCACATCAATTGAGATGGAGTGCACTGGTCCGACCGTGAAAGGTCCTTTGAGGATAGGTGAAATCAGCTTACAAAGATGAATTTAAGAATTTTCAGTGTAAATTTTTATTAATGAAACTGCGACAAAATCCAACAAAATAGCGTCGATTGTCTCAGCGCCATTGTCACATCTGCGGTAACGACTTGTCAAATGAAGATGGCTGTGACCAAAATTATGCGTCATCTGGTATGACTTCCAGATATAAAAAAGAATTTTCGCATTAAGATTTCAAATATTCCAGCTGGAACGGCTTTTCTTTAGAGCAAAAACGGCAGAATCACTTTTTATCAAAAATTCTAAAATGTTTTTGTATTCGTAATTTTTAATTCAGGCGCGTACAATGTTTATTTCGGAGTAAAAACACAAACAGAAATAGTACAAAAAATTTCGAAAGTAAACACAATTATCTGTTGTAGTCGTCAAGGTACGTTAAACGCCAAATCCGTTTTTTTTTAAATTTGGTACAATTATTACTTATGGTCTTTTGTACTATCAGTCAAAAGTTAACATTTACCCCTTAATGCTAAGGGATCGAACTCACCCTTGACATCTACTTAATAATCTATAACTTTTTAGTTTTTTGCTTTTTGTTGTGTACTGTTCAAAAAATAAAAGAACGCTCAAAATTACGTAAAAAAGGTTTACTTGTTTAATCTCTCTAAAATGAGCATTTTTCGAAAAAATCTACTTTTAAAATATAAATATATTCCTTCAAGTTAGAAACTCAATGTGGCAATTATAAGATGGACCTCCTCCATATTATGGCGTAGCTGTTAGAAGATTCTTGAATGAAACATTTCCTGAAACATGGATAGGCCGGGGTGAGTTTATATAATGGGCCCCCAGATCTCCTTGTTTAAATCCTATTGACTTTTTCTTTTGGGGGTATTTATCACTGGTATGTTGCACGCAACCCCCACGAATTGAGACGGAGAATTTTTAACAAGTTTAACGAAACGATGGAGTATTTTTTAAAATTCGTCATAATTTCTTAAGAAGACTCAATTTGTGCATTGTGAAGGATGGACAACACTTTGAAAATTTGTTACGAACATTTTAAAACTCTATTACAAAATCTAATAATACTTATTACCTAATCGGCTATTGAATAAACAGTAATTAATTCGAAGTGCACTTGTTTCCATGGTACGCTCTACTAAAACGTTGAAAATAATTTAACGTAATAATAAGGCATTCACACCGTGCAAGACAATTTTAAAAGTCGATTTTTTCGAAAATGACTTATTTTAGAAAGATGGAACAAGTAAACCTTTTTTACGTAATTTTGAGCGCTCTTTTATTTTTTGAACAGTACACAACAAAAAACAAAAAACTAAAAAATTATAGATTAAGTAGATTAGAAGGGTGAGTTCGACCTCTCAGCGTTACAACATTTTTGGAAAAGTCTGGATTGCAGCTACTAGAACGTCCTCCTTACAGCCCAGATCTTGCTATGTGTGACTTCGCATTTTCCCCCATGCAAAAAACAATTAAAATGTCGACATTTTCCAAATTCAGATGAAACGATAGTAGCCTGGGATGAAATGTGCTCCGAGATACCTCCAGAAAAGTGGGAGCAAATATTTGCAGAAAAGTTTCAGCGTATGTTGGAGTGTATTACTTGTGATGGAAAATATTGTGAAAAATGTTAATTAATAAAGTCATACAAGACTTTCTTAGCATCCTACGTATCCGTAGGTACTTTAAAGGTAAGAAAAGGGGCAAATTACAGAGCTTCACGTTGCTCTCACAAAGTATCATACAACGATGATGGAAACTCGTCCTCAATACTGATGGTCCGGTGTTTATTATAAAGTTGTAAGTTATAGGGTCGCAACACTGCCATTAAGCAATGTAATAATCAACTCGTCCTAGAATATTTTGTCAGGATTATAAAGTAATAAATCATTTAAACTTACCTCATCCAATTTGGAAATTGCCATCCCCTTAGGGTAATAAACGACTGATATTGATAAAGCACTAATGGGATATACAGCCATATTTTGGGGGGTTGACTCTTAGAACGTTTAAGGCAATTGAGTACTTATTAGTGGCCATAACAGAATTCTTCGCAACTTATTCCTTAACAAAGCTCATAAGACAGTTACTGAAGTTTTTAATAAGATTTTCGTTTTAGGGTCGATTTCAAGAGTTTTATGTATTCTTTAATGCTTCATTTAACTTATAACGTATCAAAAAAGATTGTTTGGTCGTGAGTGAAAGGACTGCAATTGATTTGATTGATCCTACTTGTTGGATCTATCCGTGGCGCAATAATCGTTGACTGGATACTCACGCTCGAACCACCCTGAAGTCGCAGTCTCAGGGACACTGGTTTCTGGTCAAAATTAATCAACAGTTTAACGATAATTAGGTTTATTAACTACACTATTAACTAACTTGCATAATATCGATATATACGAGTACAATTAAGACCAAGTTAACATCGGGCCACTACACGATGTTAGTGGTTCAATTAAGTCTTCGTGACCAAAAAATACGAGAAAAAATCGATTTAAACAAAATTACAAAATCGGGAAATAGGATAGACCAAAATTCGATCGATTCACGAGAGTAATGAGAAAAAAGCAGCATCCTGGCAGCTTCACTCAGTTCTTAAATACCAAAAACCGAGCAATCCAGGCATACTTCTCCTCGAAAACCACTGTCGGTTAGGTTGCTACCTATCGTGTTAAAGCGTAATATTTAGGTCAAAAGCTAGATTGGCCCTTTATTGGTTTATTGCAACCACACCGACTCTGCGAAACGTGCTTACACCCAACTTTGGCCAGTTCCGCTAAAGAGAAGTGGCGGAAATTCCAGTGTCCAAGAACCCCCTTATGGGGCAGAATGGTACTGCAATCTAGTCATATCGGGAATATTTCTAAACAGGTGGAGATGAACATGGGCGTAACATAGGGTTTAGACTTAAACTTGTAAGCTAAACAATCAACAATTAATCATTAATACATCGACCTAACATGGTCGAAGTCTTAACAAAGATGGCAAGTTTTCTTTGTAAATTGCTCTAAACCTCAAAATTTATTTTCTTAAATTATTGTAGACATTTTTTCTCAAAATGAAGGTAATCTTGTCACTTTTACAACGTTTTCACAGACGAGCGTAATTAATAATGAAGAGATTGTAGCAGAAACGAGTTACAGGTGCACCAAAAAACTCGAAATTCAGCCTTCTAGGTGACGAAAATAAAATTAGATGTACCTGATGAGTAAGTTTTACCGGTATTCCAATTATTCGAGAATATACAAAAATGACTTCCTGATACCAAGAGTGGTTGGTTGAGTATATAATTTCAACGAACTCAATTCCCATGAAAGTGGAATTTTATACAAATATTTTCTTGACACTTGGTGAATATGAATTTATGTGTATTTCGTTTATTTTCTAATTGTTTTCTAATAAATTCAAACCTTGATTCAGAATGCGTTTTAGGGATAATTCGCCAATGTATTTCGGTGTCAACATACTCCACACAATTTTTTAAATTAACTCCTTTTCACAAGCATTCTCTTGATAATTTGATAATTATCACACAATGTAATCTTTAGAAATCTTTTTATTCGGTTTTGCATTAAATTTACCTCTTTTTTACAGATGTTTTCAAGATAATTTGTAGTTAATAATAGCCAAAATTTAAATAATTAACAACATCACACATTGTACTGCCTCACATACAACTGTAAAATGTCACATGATATCCTGCACTTTTTCAATAGCTAAGTAAGGTATTTTTTCTTCAACACACCTTTACTGGAACTAAGCAGTATAGCATGCTGGGTACCTCGAAATGAATTTACCACTCGTCAAGGTGAGAAATTCGTAGACTTTGAGATCAAAAGTAAGTTGAAAATCAGTCATAGAAAAATAGCTCCTGCCTTCTGATCTTATTATATATAAGTACGCTTTTTTTGAAAAATGTTTTCAATTAATAATCTCTTTTTTCCCAATTAATCCCTTAAAGTGCAAACGCGACCTAGCACGACTTTCTAGTGAATTCTGCAAATCGTTGTGGAGATCTAAGTCTGTACTCAACGAGTTTACAATAGTTTCAATAAAAAGCATCTCGCAACATTTGTTAACATTCCGTCTTGTCGCTTCCATTAGGCCAAACTCCAGCCAAAAAAAGCAATAAAACAAATAGGAAATTACTAAAGGAAAGAAAGGAAAACAAAACAGTTTTTTCTTCTTTACACTAATACCATGAGGGTTTTATGTATTCTAACGAAAACACTAACAAGCATCGATAAAATTTTGAGGAAGTTTTGTGGAATTTTTTACTATACCAAGGACCACAATCTAAAAACCAATATCCATAATTCAATAATTTATTCACAGAAGATAATAACACAGAAAAAATGCCTAAAAGACTACTTTCTTCGTTCTTTATCTTCTTTTTCCCGATTCGCCGCCAGTACCGCGCCAGGCGCAGGATAGGGCCTTTGTTGAAACAGCACACCCGAAGCAGTATTATCAGCTCTCATCTTGTTAGTTTCCAACCCATCACTCCAAGTTCCCTGGGGGACATCAGAATAGGTAGAAGGATCCATGGGGTCCAGCTGCTCCTCTCGTTTCCTTTTATCTCTGTCTCTCCGATGCCGTTCTTCCCTATCTCTGTCTCTTTTGCCTCGCTTGTCATCCCTGCACAAAGATCTTTACATTTAAGTGTATATTAGCTAACATTTCTGCCCACCTATCTCTGTCTCGATCTCTTTCACGACGCTCTGAATACTTGGATCTATGCCCTCGATCATCCTCATCAGAATCCCTGTCATGCCCCCTGTCACCATCTTTTTCAGCTCTATCCCTTTTAGACAATTCTTCCCTTTCTTTCAATCTTTTATCTCTTTGCTCATTTATATATTTCTCTCGAAGTTTTGCTGCACTCTTTGTCAGGACTGCTCTAGGATGCTTTGGTGGTAACCAAGACACAATGTCATTTTCCATATTCCAATAATAATATCTTCCTCTGAAGGCAATTCATAAATCAATAATATTAATTATATTAAGTAAAATACTTACAATCCTTTATCAAAAACTTCTGTCCAGTTATTGAGCAATGGGTATTTGGCGAGTAGTTTTTGCATATTTCTCACATATCTGGGATCTGGAGTGAGCACACCTAGCCAATGAGATTTGCACCAAACTGTGCACTCATGGAATATATTACTTTTATTTGGACATGTTGACAAGCCCTTATAATCATTTTTCTTGGTTGGTTCTGAGGACTGCTTGTTCTTGGCTAAAACGAGGATATTGAGTAAGGAATGGGATTGCTATTAGGAGGAATTTAACGAATTTACAAGCTATTAGCCCTCGTTTGGCTAGTTTTGCTGCTAGAGCTGGTGGCAAAGGCATGGTTGTCTTGCCCCTCAAAAAGGGGATGTCGGAGTAGTATTGTAGTTTTTGATTATTAAAATGCACAAAAAGAGGATTTTAAAACTAATGTGGAAACTACTTGGGTTTACTAAGAATAAAAATTGTAATCACTTTACATTATAATATATTATCAAGAACCTCACTTAATTCATGTAGAAGAGCAACAAAAACAAATCGCATTTTATGACTACTGTCATCTCTCATAAGTCAATGGAATTAGTCTCACCCTACAGTATTTAGTGTTAATCGAGTATAGTTCTGTCATTCTTTAACCTTACTGAATAGAAAAGGTACAACACACATCGTTACTGGTATTAAGGGGGCGCTGGCAAAAACCGTTACAACAATTTTAAAAGGATTTCGAAGTTGGCGTTGCTTTTGGGTGTCATGGCTCCAGTGTCAGTGTCGAGAGTTATTGGAGTTTTGAGAAATGTGTTGAATATTTTAACGTAAATTATATTTTAGTTGAGATTTGAATGTTTTATATATTAGTACACTAGGCGACCTGTCCCTGCATCCTACGTCCATTTAACAAACGAACGTCACAAATTTTACGGTAAGTATCTTCTGGTTTCCTAACTTCAATACATATGTACCTGTTGAGTTCAATGTAAATTGAAATTTACTAGAATGGAGCACAAAACACCGCACTAGGACAAACTAGGCGATAATATTAACCCTTAAGTACGAATGCATTAAATCAGTAACTCATACATTAACATTCTTTTGAGAAGCCCTTTATATACCCAAGTTTATTTGACATTGAATGATTGAATAGTCTGGGTTTTTTAAAAAGAATATTAACCTCTGAAAACTCTTCCTACCTGATTTAAGGGTGCCAGGTATGAAGTTATCAGCATATAAAGCTGTATGTGCAAACTGGCATTTGATAAATTCAGTTGCAATTATGTCTTGAAATCTAATGTTGACATTGTGATAATCATATCAAATTTTCAAAAAGTTAATATGCCAGCCTCACAAAATAGTTAAAATTAGATCATATTGCACTTCAATACACTTATAATGTGTTGGTTGATGTGATTTTTTCTCTGAAAGTTGTTGCAAATTCAAATTTGACACATGACTTCGGAGTTAAACATTTGTAAGGTGTATAGCAAAATCTGGTTTTTATACCACAGATCCCAAGTTCTACAATCATATGAATTACAGTTGAGCAGACATGAACCTTAAAAGAAAAATTTTAAATGTGTCATAAAACAATGAGACAACTTATCTATTCTTCCATAAAGTTCATACCATAAGATAAGGACCATACAAAGAGATTTAATATACTTGATCAACAGAATATTTCTGCTATTATTAGTGTTAGGAAAAAATTTTAATGATCAAAATTTATATTTTTCTTTAAAGTCAGATTGCATAGATAAGCATAGTAAACCTGTCAAAATGAAACAAATTTTGTTTTCTAAGTAGACCATCCTGTATTTTTACAGAAATGAAAAGATCACTTTCTAGTTTTAGAACAGGAATTATTTATATACAGGTTGCCTGTATGACTCCACCATTGGAATCTCAATTATCTTAAGTAAAACTATATTGGTTGCATTAGGGAAAAGCTGTGCACTGTAAAGCTTTTAAAAAAATGTTTTCAAATTGATAATGTTGCTAAAAGTTTTCTCAACATTCATGAGAAACCATTTTTTTTTGTTTATAAATCAAAAGTGACATGTTATAAAAGTATTTAACTAAAATATTTTTAAGGATCTTTCAAATTACTTTCTTACAGTGTGATCAGTTTCTAGCTACTGCGTCAAATCTTCAGAATATCAAATACAAGTTTTCCTTGTAGCTATTATATTGAAGCTGAATGTTTCACCTTTATCAGACTAAGAATGTTCTAATAGATATGTGATTTATGGGGGGGGGGGGGGCTATAAAATCATTTGTTATGCGCTAAAATAAGTGAGATTTCAGAATTATTTGCCTAGTCATCACCAATGCTTTCAAAACCACACCAGAAGTGACCTACAACACAAGCTATAGCTTCTTATAGGAAGATTGAAGCTTGCAAAAAGTAGAAACAAACATTAGGCAAAATCCACCCAACGTTGTACCAATCATGCTGTCGGAGGGAATAGGCCCACATATGTTAAATAACTAATGCTGTCATATGGAGTGAACTTTTTAAATAATGAAGAATTTAGGATGGAACAATCAGATTTCGTATACTGGCGGATCAGAAACGATTGATACACAGTCAGCAAAAGTAGGAATATAAAAGGCTGGCTTTAGGAGAGGTGAATTCGTTTCTTTGGGAGACTTTCACAAAAATTCACCTAAGGGTTCCAAGCCAAAGGTTTTGATATACTACTTCAAGTGGCTACATGAGGGGAAGTGCATCCGACAAAAAACGAAATAGGTATCTCTTCCAGACTCCTCGACTCGGACAATCGACGTCCCTATGAGCTGTCTGCTGAAGCAAGATGAATCCAAAGCTCATACAGAAATACGAGACTCTGTCCAAAAGCTACCAACAGATTATAGTCAGCAGCATGTAGATAAACCAAGGATGTCTTGTTTGCCTGACCTGAACACATTAAGACATCTTGGCCACTAAGGAAGAACTGAAATACATCAGGGACTTAGTGTAGCACTCACTGGAAATGGAAGACGGCCAACTTTGCATACAATGCCGTACAAGAGAGGAATCCTCATACCACTTCCTTGGAATTCCAATAGGGGAAATGTCTTCAAAGCCGTTCTGCTGAGGTAGAAAGGGTCTATATGAAGTAAACGGAAGTAGATTGGGGAGCAAAAAGACCTCTAAGAGGCTATTCTCAGGGTTGGTCCCCCCTCTCCCTCTGCTATACTACTAGTTTTTATTTTCCCTTTATATTTTATTATAATAGACAATTCAAATGATCACCTTACTTTTAAAAGAAATAAATTTAATAAAGAAAATTTCCCATGATAATTCCTATTTGTCGACGTTTTTGTATTCCTGTGTGAGCCTCAAATGTAAGTTAGACAAACCTATAAAAATTATTCAATCTAGTGAATAAAACATGTAATGAACATACATAGAAGGTATTCCATGTAGCAAGTTATGTCAAATTTTTAGACACCAATGTATCGCTAAGGATTTATTATTAAACAACTATTTTAGTCAGTTAACCGAACTATGGACAAACTGGGATATTTATGCGTCGTTTTAAATGGCAAAACTAGTCCTCCCTATGAATTCAAAGTAGGATTGCACACCATAGGCACTGCTACAGATTGCAATGTCCGTTTCAAGTGCAGAGATAAATCAGTGGCAGATGTCCATGCCTTAATTAAAGTCGACCCACTCGGAGTGGTATGTTATTAAATGTATGTTAAACCATTACTTTAATGTCTGTATCTCCAGGCAATAATAGTAAACAAAAATAACAGAGCACCTCTTAGACTAAATGGAAGAAGCCTGTTTAAGCAGTCAGTGCTGTCCCATGGCGATAAAATTGAGATTGGGGACAAAATGTTTCAATACTTCAACGAGTACCTCAAATCACTGGTCAGTAAGAATTTTTATATCTTCTTTTTTAAAGCATTTGTAACATTTTCTTTCTATTGCAAGCCTAAGAATAGCAGTATATACACCGAGGCCCTTAAAAACTCTAATACTCGGAAATCTGCAGGACCTTCTACAAGGACTCTATCAGTTAGAACGCCGCCTAGGTAAGGATATGATGAAGTACTATTATTTGTTTTTGTTACTATTCTCTTCTTTTTCATCTCTCAATAATTATATTGCCTTCGATAATTTTTCATTTCACTTTAATTTTCAAAAATGTTTCAATCATATTAGAAGTTGAATATATATAATACATAGTTGGTAATTGTAATTTGTAAATTATTCATTTTGACAGTTGCAACGGCTCTAATTGTTTATTCGTGATGTCATTGATTTCAGATCAACGGGAATACCTATACATTCCCGAACTCAATACACCAGAAGTTTTGTCACAAAATCAGCCTCAAAACTTTTGCCTGTAAGGAAAAGTGTCACTGGCACAAAAATCAGAAGGTGTTCCACTTCATTACTCAGCCAAAAAGCATGTAAAACGAGTCCTAAATTAAACCCACGAGTTACAGAAGACTTTCCTGAAATTGAAAGTACATGTGCTGATTCAGGCAATAAAAATCAGTCACCCTCCGTCAAAATTCAACCTTCATTGAATAAAGAAAATGTCTCATATCCAAACACTCTTGGGGAAGTTTCTGAAAATCAATCTGAGGATTTTATACACCTCTCATTGTCATCTGCCAGTGATCAAGAAATCAGTGCAAACGTATCTCCGCCAATGAAATCATCAAACATTTTTAATGAGACGACTCAAAATCACACTGTTACTCCTTGTCTTGAAAATCGTCTAAAAACAGTCTCCTTAAGAAGATCTTCAAGATGGAGCTGCCTTCAGAATTCAGTATTTGGTGAATCGACAAAAGAAGTCATACAAGTAAGTGATAAAGAAGATGGGCCTTTACCTGCTGGAAATTTGGTGGCATCTATTGACGTCCTCTCGGTTTCCACGCAATCTTTTTCACCCTACAAAAAAGCGAACAAGAGCAACGAAACCATGAGTAGCTTCATTGATGTCGCTGAATGTACTGCCAAGTCTTTACCTTCAGAAAAAAATAAGTCATTACCTGAAATGTTCAACAATACTATATGTACCTCCACTCCATTTCCCAATGTAAAAGCTTCTTTTAATGTTAATAGAGGATTGGTTTCTTCCGATAAAAATTCGATGTCGAAGCTATTTAACCCGCCAAAAAGACGTTCTTCGCTTAGACTTAGCATTTCCAAAATAAGAAAATATGATTGTGCTCCATGCAGATATTCAATAAAAGGTAGAAGTTTAAGCTTAACGAAGGATTTAGATAAAGACTCTTCGTTTATCAATAAAAAATCGATTTTATCTGGAATCGAAAATACTCCTGATAAAGCACTAAAAGAGGAAAGTGGTGATACCCCAAAGTCTCATGTAAAACTCAAAAGGCCGTCATATAACCCTCAGTTAGAAGACATTACTCCGGTTACTCCCGAACAAGACCATGTCACAGATTTAAACGAAGAAATGTTTAAAACGCCAGTGAATTCTCCGGGACTGTTTGAAAACATCAAAAAGAGTGCTGTTAGATCGAGGAAGCGTCTAAGAGAGAGCTATGGAAGTGTCTTGAAGGAGAATTGCAAGAGACGTAGGGTGGAAATTCTAAAGGAGAAAGGTTCACCATCAAACCGCATTAGTAATTATATAGGGCTTAAAAAACTCATGAAAACCCCTCCAAAATCGCCAAGGAATGATCTTCGAAATGTACCAAATTTAAGGAACCTTATGTCTTCAAAACAGCAGCGCAGTCCTAAAAATGATCTAAAAAATATCCCAAATTTGGGGAAATTTTTATCTCCAAAACAACAACGCAGCCCTACAAATGATCTGGAAAATGTACCAAATTTGAGGAAATTTATGTCCCCGAAACAACAGCGAACCCCTAAAAATGATCTGGAAAATGTGCCAAATTTGCGGAAATTTATGTCCCCGAAACAACAACGCAGCCCTAAAAATGATTTAAAAAACGTCCCAAATTTGGGTAAATTTGTGTCTCCGAAGCAACAGCGTAGCCCTAAAAATGATCTAAAAAATGTGCCAAATTTGAGGAAATTTATGTCCCCAAAACAACAGCACACTCCTAAAAACGACCTAGATCAAAACGCAAGTGCTGTAGCCGACTTCTATAACTTATCAGGAGTTGGGGTACTGCATAACAGCAGTGATATTGAAAATTCCGAAGATTTGTTCACACAATTAACCGGCAAAGGACCTATAAGATCCTATCACAAGAGAGGGAAGAGCTTGGGTAGTGATTCACCCAGTAAAAGAGTGCAGCAATGGGTAGATGAACAACAGACACATTTCAACGAAATAGAATCAACAAAAAGGGGAGATTTCGTAGAAAATAGACGGAAAACTGTGGGGGATCCAGCAGTGTCTAAAGCGGAAGTCAAAACTTGGAAAGGGGAATATATTTTTCAGGCCGCGTCTGAAAATACTCGTTCCAGGCGAGGAAGTTTGTCAGTCAATGATAATAAAGAGTTTTCCAGCAATGATCGAAGGAAGACTGTGGGTGCAGCTGCTAAATCTAACCCTAATGTCAGAGCTTGGAAGTGGGAACATATGTTTGAGAAAGTTCAATTCACCTCTGGGAAACGCGGTAGTTTACCTCATACTAATCACTCATTAGAAATAAATGAAAATCGAAGGAAAACTTTGGGTTGTAAAAACAACGCAATTTCCGACCTCCGAGTATGGAATCAAATTCAATCTGCAGATGAAGCAGAAGAAACTTCGAATTTTGAAATGTCTCATGAATCTGACTTTAACCCTTCAAATGAGTTAATAAATAAATCTTTAGAATTGTGCAAAACGAAGTCTAGATTGGCGCGGAGTGTTTCTCCAAAGAAAATTGACGATTTTATGGAGAGCAGGAGAAAAACTCTCGCTGATCAAGCTACATCAAAAGCCCACGTAGAAACCTGGAAAGGGGAAAACATTTTCCAGAAAGCCACCGAAAATTTACATTTCAGGCATGGAAGTTTGCCAATAGACATCAAAGGCCTTCAATCTTCAAGCGATAATCGGAGGAAGACCATGGGATATAAAGCTAGTGCGCCTGCAAACATCCGGAAATGGAAAGGAGTTCATCTTTTTGAGCAGGCGTCCAAGAAATTTGCCCTCACAACTAAGCGAGGAAGTTTGCCATTTGAAGATCAAATTGAAAAGAGGGCACTTCGCCGCAGGAAGACATTCGGGGATATATCGAGAATTGCTCCAAACATTGAAGATTGGACAGTGCAGAGAGTCGGTAATGTCACTCCCACTTTATCTCTTAACCATAAAGCTTCATTCCACAATTCTGAACAAGTCATTGACTCTGAAAAATCCCCTACAGCGTCTAGAAATAATGTAACAGATAAAGTTGCAACTCCATCATCAAAACAATTGTGGTTTAATGTAATTCATAAAACCACTAGAACCAAGCGAGTTCTGCCCAAGGATGATGATGTTGAAATGGTCACGGCGAAACGAACCAGAAGACAACTGAAAAGGAACAATACCGAAGAAACCGTTTCTATTCAATCGGATTCAAATGTTGATGAAAAACAAACTCAAAAAAAGACTAGGGGACCTAAGTTTGAACAAACAGATGTGGCAGAGCAACCAGAAGGGAAATCTCAGAGAGTGACAAGAAGTCGTAAAGAAGAGGCGCAGAACGTCATCGAATATATGGAAAATGTTGATGAAGAACCTGACACGGAGAGAACCAATCGTAGAGCAGAACAGGAAAAAGATGCTACTGAAGAGTTTGGAAATTCTGAGCAAACATCTACAGTTGAAACTGAAGACGCAAAAGTCAAAAAGCCTGTTCGGAGAGGTCGTAAACAAGAGGCACAGATTGTTAAAGATGTGGAAAATGCAGCTGAAAAACATGGAACGAAGAGGGCTACTCGTAGAGGTCGTAGAGCAGAGCAGGACAAAAATACTGCTGAAAATATCGGAAATTCTGAGCAAACATTTGCAGTTGAAAATGAAAACGCAAAAGCCAGAAAGCCTGTTCGGAGGGGTCGTAAACAAGAGACACAAAGTCTTATTGAAGATGTTGAAAATGTAACTGAAGAATCTGAGACAAAGAGGGTAACTCGTAGAGCAGGGCAGGAAAAATATGCTACTCAAGAGGTTGAAAACTCTGAACAAACACTTGCTGTCGAAACTGAAGATGCAAAAGTCAAACTGCCTATTCAAAGTGGCCGTAAACAAGAGGCGCAGAGCGTCATTGAAGATGTGGAAAATTCATCTGAAGAACCTAAAACGAAGAGGGTGACTCGTAGAAGTCATAAAGCAAAACAGGAAAAAGATGCTACTGAAGAGGTTGGAAACTCTGAACAAACAACTGCCGCAGTTGAAGTTGATGATACAAAAACCAAGAAACCTATTCGAACGGGTCGTAAACAAGAAAAGGAAGATACAAATACATTTGAAGCTCAAGAAATCAAAACTAAGAGATCCACTCGTAGTGGACGTAAACAGAAGGTACAAACCGTTTCTGAAGACCCTAAAAATACAGGTGTAACGCAAATTGAAGCCAAAATTAAGAAACCAACTCGAAAAGGTCGCAAACCAGAAAAGGAAGAAGCAGTTAATGTTGCGGAAACTAAGCCCCTAGAAATGATTACAGGCGAAATAGATAGACCTGCATCGAATCAGGTTGTCTCAACTACTGTTTCAGAAGTGATTGCTAAGAGGACGAGGCTACTCAGGAATATCAAGTCAAAGGAGACTGAGGAAGAAGAAGATTCAAACAGTGTAAATGAACTAGAAAGCCCGATTGATGTGGAGCCAAACCGTAGACCTATCCGGCTAGCAGCTCAAAAAGCGGTGGAAGTTATGAAGACATTCAGCCCAAGACCTAAGTGAGTAACATCTGTCCGTAATTTCTTATTTTCCCCATTTATTATTGTTCTTATGTAAATAAACTGCTCAAGGAAAAGTATAAACTGCCCAACGATATAGCAAAATTTACTACAGCTATGTATATGTTTTCTAGAAAAAGTTAGCTAGAAACGAGTACCATTTCAATGAGTGTATCTTTTAAACTAAATATTTTGGAATTTTCTCGAACTAAGAGACAAGTAATCACAAATTAAGAAGTTAATTCAAACACCATAGTTGTCAATGTTGCCAATAATTGTTGCGACAGTTAATCAGCAGCGCATATTTACGCTGTAACACTTACGCCGTATATATACGCACATAAAGATCTACCAAGAAAATTGCCACTTTATTTGTTAGAATTAGAAAATAAAATTAATTTCTTCTCATTTTATTTAGACGGACACAGAAAGAAAACCCAACTAAAGGTTCTTCCTCAGCTGTGTCGTTCAATAAAGAAGTTCTAGAGTACAGAGTTGAACACATGAAATCTCCAACCATACAAGTAGAAATACGTACGTTGAAAGAAGATGCAGGCTCTTCGGCAAAGCCCATTGAGTCCAAGAAGAAAAATGCCGTGGAACCTGAAGAAAATTCGCTAGCTAAAAATAAGCCAGTGCGTAAGGGAAAGGGGCGCAAAAAATGACTTAAAAATTGGATTTAGTGGTTTATTTGCCATTTTCTACGTACGAGTAGAGTGTATATCTTTTATTTTTTTCCCAGGTTTCAGAAACCTTACATTAGTTTTTTATGAATGTAGAAATCTAAATACACATTTCTTTGATGAGATTTGTTGTTTGTTTATAGCATCAACGATTTCTCTTTACTTCGAGCTTGATGCGACATTAAGACGTTTTTTAATTTTTATGGCTTTCACCATTGTGTCAAAGTTAAGTTAGGAATTAAAGAGTGACTCATTAATCCAGAGAATTACGAGGATACGCCTGCAAATTATTTTGGATCCAAATGGGTGTTAATCAAATACTTTTTATAAATGATGTTTCCTTGAATATATTTATTATTAAAAAGAAGTTAGTTTCAGCAATGATTTACAGCAAAACATTTTAGCTTTAAGGAATCTAAATTAGAAAAGTTTTAATAAAAAGTGTATTGGTTTTGGTTGCTAAAACCAAATATCGTGAAGCTTCCTTGACTAATGTGGCATTTTGTATTAAAAAGAAACGAATTTGTTTTAATAGAGAAAACTTTGGCTATAAGAGAACTATTGAACTTTAACTATAAGTCAAGTTTTCCATAATCATTAAACCTTTTACTTCATTCATCCGTACCAAAATGTATAAGTTCGTTCATTTTTATACTTGAGTTACAATCTAAATGTTTTTCACATGCAAAAGCTCGTAATAGGTTGCTTAAAATGTGACCTAGTTGGATATTTCTAATTTTGTTAATCGCTTTCACAGTGATTGCGAAATAAATTTTAAAACGGGAGCCCCTGGCCTCCACCATTTTATCAAAAAAGGACATATTTTGGCGCCATCTACATACCACAATGATAAACGAGCCTTTCTCCGTATAAAGAAATTTGTATGTTCTTTGTGAGGCCATCTAGGTATGAATAGAGCACAATATGGTAGAGAACGTGCCTGTAATTAGGGACTAATATTTCGCATGGATTATAGATGACGCCACATAATAAAGAATAAGATGTCCTTTTGCAGAATAATCCTGTTACAGACGACGGCATTCTAATACACTTTTTCAAGAGTAGTACTCGCCTTCTTATTTATATCATTTTTCATTATCTACAGATTTTTTATCCAAAAAACCGAAACCGTGCAATTCAAGTTATGAACGTCGCACAATAATGCTGTATACTGCGGAACTAAATATAATTCAAATCGAAGCGCCTCAAATTCTGTAGTACCATGACAATTTAATGCAAAAAAATTAAGTGAAAATTGAATGATCCGCGATTTCAACGATATTTGGTTACTCAGGATGTAGCTTTGATATGGAACGGTCAAAACTCAAATCGGAAATTTCAATTTATCCAAATTTGCGAAATTGTTGTGACTTAGCAATGCTATGTCGTATGCTGTTCACGAAAACAAATCTCATTGAAATCGGAGGACTTTATTTTTTACCTATTTTTGTTAAACAAAATTATCATGTGCGCCTTTAGTTTTTTGATGATCAAATTTATAATGTTCTGACACTATTTATACATTTCTAACGTACCTCTTTAGTAATTTTTTTCCATTTGAAGGTTTAGGTTTGAAAGCAAACAGGTTACCATTACTTAAAAAAATAAACTAACAAAAGCATGATAAGAGATGAGAAAATAAAGATTCTGGATAAGGCAAACAAAAATACAATAAAGTCTTAAAATACACACTTATTTTATTTATATAAAATACAAATATATTTACAATTGTTCATTATCCAAGAAAACAATGCTGACACTCTAAGAGGTTTCATTATACAGGGTGTCCCGAATAGTAATTGCAACAATTTTACCACGTATTCTAAATTGAAAATAAATATTAGTTTACAACATAAACTTTTCGAAAAATGCTTCTTTAATGAAACATCACAGCACATTAAATTTTGCTATAAGAAGCGGCCTGTACGAGCTACTTTTAAAGCTGCACTCACTGTTTTTTTACTCGTAAACGGGTCGTACATGAAAATTAAGACAGATTTTTTCTTCCAAAGTTAATGACGAATCTGATTTTTTTTTAATACAAAAGCAGTAGCGTACCAATTTTGACGCCACTGACAGAATTATCTTTTTTATTGCGAAACGTGCTCACACGATAGCAGTTAATGCCTACAAAACTTGATCCAAACATCTCCAGCAGTTTAAAAATGGATAAAGTCCATTTTCGTAAATCAAATATTGACACTGCATTACGGTAAAGAGAAGTTTTTAGAATATAGTTTTTATTGCAAACTATAACATTCAATTAATTAATCTGTCGCAATCCAGGACATCCCGTACTATACGGACCAACCAAACCAATGTTCGTTTGATTGATTAGATAATAAATCTTTATTACAATTTCATATAAGGGAAACATTAGGAAATATATAATTCTTAATTGGGTAAACTAATTAGGGTAGGATTGTATGGAAGAATTTCCTTCATAAAAACGACCTTATTAAATGCTTCTCAAATAGAATAAATACCCTTAATGATAATTTATAATTACTTACCAATAATCCTAATTATTAGGATTAGGTATCAATATGAATTTAGGTTCCAAATAATTACTGGCCAAATGTAAAAAAACCCGCCGTTTTATTCATCAGGCGAATAAGTATATTTTAATGATTATCACTATAATCAAGGTATAAAGCAGGAAATTTTACTATAGCTTTTCAAGTGAAATGTACAATCTATAGCTCTAAGAGAGCGCCTATTGCAAACGCCTCGAACACTGATTCAAAGGCAGTTTTTGTCTCAGAGACAAAACATAGTAGATGCAAAAATTAAAGGGAAAATTTGACTGTTAACTTAGTTAAAAGTCTGGAACGTAAAACTCTCAGCTGAGGTATAAGTTGTGGTACTTTGCACCGTGGAAAAATTCACAGTTTCACCCTCATGGAACGTACTCGAAGTACTGACGCCTTCGTGTTTGTCCAAGTCCTCTTCCACTTGCGCGATATTGAAACTGCTAATTTCGGTTTTCAGCTTGATTTCTTCGCCGTCTGCCCCAATCACAGTGGGCAAAGACATCAAACTCAACTGTCCCCCCGGTAATTCCACTAATTTGTTAGTGTCGATGATCAACTGACCGGACTGACCATCAGCCAGCTTCAGATTGCCCATAATTCCCATTAATATTCTTTGAGGTTGTTGGAGAGGGGCTAGTTGGGGTGGAGGTTCCAATCTTTGCAGCGGCTGCTCCAACTGGAGCTGCTGTTGGTTTTCCTGCAGCTCGTTTTGTTGGTCTTCAACTTTGAGTGCCCGGTTTTTTCCAAATGTTTTGAATTTTATAGGCATTGGTTCCACGGCTGAAGTCACAGGTTCCACTCTGAAATTCAATGTTCACGAATATGTTCGAAAAATTCCAAAATTTGTATATTAATACCTATGGCCTCCTTTTAAATCCGGTTGAGTTTCCATCCAATGACCAGTTTGTCTTCTGTGATTCTTCAATTGTCCGGATTGGATGAATCTTGCAGGGCACACGCCACAGGCATAAGGACGAGCTCCGGTGTGTCTTCTCATGTGCAAGGCTAAATCGTTGGATTGAGTAAAGGCGCGGGAGCAAATGTTACAGACGTAGGGACGTTCGCCCGTGTGGACTCTACTGTGACGTAACTACAAACAGATTGAATAAAGAATCAGCCTCCTAATTTGATTAAATTTCAGTGGTCGTCATTAAAGTAATAACAATTTATCCATTGTTCAATCTTCTTTCAAAATAGCGCTTTGTGCAATTACTTTTGTTTTATTTTTTTTTTATTGTATCATATATCTTATGGTCATGTTGTGTAGCTTTTAATAGCTTCTTTATACATGTTTTAGTTGTCATAAAGACTAAATATAAGGTTGAAATTATGACTTTTTGAAATAACAAGGAATTTCGTTGATTTAATTTAATTTTATTCCTTGGCTTCTATGAAAATTGACGAATTTCAATTCAACAGTGCGAAACTACTCACCAGTTTATTACTTTTGTTAAACGACTTTCCGCACAAAGTACACAAATAGGGCTTTTCCCCGGAATGGGTTCTTTCGTGGCATTTGAGATCGTGTGATCTCGGGAATCCTTTGCCGCATTCGTTGCATTTGTAAGGCCTTTCTCCCGTGTGTCGCCGCATGTGTACAATCTAATTTAAAAAAACAATATTATATAGTTAACGTAAAAGAAACGTATATAATATTTTGAGTTTTCTACCCCTCCAACTCAAACTTACCATATTACTCGAATTATTAAACTCCTTGCCGCAATAAACGCACAAATGCAGCTTGGAATTGTCCTTCATGCCCGTATGTATCCTCTGATGCGTCTTCAAATTATCCAATCTATTGAATGCCTTGCCGCACTCAATGCACACGTGCCGTTTGTCTTGCATTAGATGGGCTTTTGTGTGTCTGGCCAAATGATCCGACCTAAAAAAATCTTTTTAATTAACTGAAATTAAGATTTAGACTCCTCACCTGGTAAACACAGCTTCGCATATTGAACACTTGTGCTCGCCCTCGTCAGTTGCCTCTTGGTGCAGCTTTAAGTGCCGTATAAGGTGTTCGCCCCTTGTGAAGGGTTTGTTGCAGGTAGTGCATACGTAGGGTTTGTTTATGTGTTGTTGTTCTATGTGCTGTTTCAGTAGCTCTTCGGTAAAGAAGGCCTTCAAATAAATGGCAGTTTTTAATCGGTTTTTTGCTACGGGATTGAGTCTCACCTGATCACACCTATCACATTTATGAGTGAGTACAGCTCTATGTAGAGTCATGTGCCTGGTTAAATGATTCGCTCTGGCGAATTGCGCCTGACACACGTGGCAAGTATGAACTTTAATTTTCCGCTTGGAATTTTCCTCATCGGCTTCTTCACCAGTGAAAGTTATTTCTTCTCCAGGCTCTAAATCCTCAATTTCCCCGTTAACTTCGAAATTTTCAGTAGACATTTCTAGATTAAATATTTCTATATAACCTCAAGAATAACTTCAAATTTAAACAAAAAACAAACCTCCGTTTTCCCCATTAGTCCTATCCTCGTTATTATTAGCGGAAGCTTCAATTCCATCAGTCTTTTCACCTAATTCACTCTCGGCATCGGACATGCCGTGCTCGACTTGCATGTGATGCACGAAGCTTTTTTTATATTTAAATTTACGATCACAGAATTCACATTCTCTTGTCTAAAAAAAAATAAAATTATTTTTTTGTAAAAATTAATTTTAAGAATTCTATACCTTCTTGTCTCCTTTAATTTTATTCTTTGTACTAAAGATTCCATGAGAACGTAAGTGCCGATTAAGATGACTTTTCTTTGTGAAAGATTTGTCACAATGCTAAAACCAAAGATAAATTATTGATTAACACATCATAAAACCCTTTTTCTACTGTCTAGTTAGCGACTTAAAAATGATATCGAAAAATAGATATATATTATATATATAAGTATACATAATAGGTAAGAAAGACTCTCTTTTTGTTATTATTTTGTGAATTCCAACACACGATATAAAATAATAAATAAATATATGCCTCACTTAACGAAAAAGCAATATTAATGAGGAGGGATTATTAAAAAATATTTGAAAACAATATATTGAGGATTCCAACAGACACCTCGAATGTCATCTCGGGTGCCTACATGCTTTTCCTTAATTAACAGGAACTCCAATACAGCACCCCATGACCAACCAAAACCATCAATCACCAATGTAGACCATTCACTTTAAAATTACTTTACATCAACATCAAAGAACTAAGCCACAAAAAAACATTTCATTTACAGTGACATAGGGTGCAATGATACTAACTGCCTCATGTTCATAAAAATCAAAACCAAAGTAGAACAGATACACACCTATAGAGAGTGGCCGTAGATTTGCAAACATTTTTCCACTATTAATAATGCCAGAGGAGATGCAACCGTAAACCAAACGTAAACCAAAAGTAAAGCTATGGAAAGCGTATCCCTTTTCTCTGAATAATCCTTTGGACGCCTATTTAGATTTTACTATCTCTTATCTAGAAGATCGAATCTATATTTTCTTGGTATACATATGTACATCCACTTTCCAACTTAAAACACACTGACCAAAGCACGCCTCTACAGGAACCCAATTATTATTAGAGACCTTAACCTTAACAGCAACAAAACAATACAACTGAACAGATTTTTCAAAAACTCAGACTCTATTAAACAGCATACACTTTCGATACTTTTGATAACCGAAAATCAGAAAACGTATACCAATATATCAATTTAGCTTTAAACCAAAACGATCGAAAAAAATAGAGGAACTCAGCAAAACTTGTCTTATACAAAAGTTGGTTGTTTTCATTCTACAGGGTGTCGAAATAACTTTTTTTACTCTGTAAATTAGGAGTAAGTATCACAGCTTTTGATTTAGTCTTGAAACTGAGCCTAGGGAGATCCTCAAAAACTGAGATATATTCTGAATTTAAAAAAATACTTAAATATCCCGTGAAACAAAAACAATAATGTTTTTTATAATAAATATAAGGCACATTGAATTAAATAAATATAATAAAAAACATTAAATTATATGATAAAATATACAAGTATCACCAGTTTAAGTGGAAACAGGAATTGTGCAAATGAGAGAAGAGTCGCATAAAGTTTAATATGCTCCCAACAAAGACCAACGCAAGTTGCGAGATTAGCGACTGATGTAGCCAGAGTCAGTCCAGTGTTACTAGATCTCTCACGGTTTCAGAATTTTTACTAACATAAGTTCTAGTCATGAAACAATTGGATTTTTTTCATTGCTGCTTTTTACTATGATACTTAAAAAAAATCCATCGTCCTAAACGTAAAGAAATCTATACTAATCTAAACATCGTTAACCGGACTGACACCACCCATGTCAACCGCTGGCCTGGCAACCCATTTCGTTGGTCTTTATCAGAGGCATATTAAACCTTATGCGATCCTTCTCTCACTTGCACAACTCTATGTTTCCACTTGAATTGGTTACACTTGCATAATGAAAAAGACCTTTTATCATCTAGCACGCTGTACTTTTTTGTACTAATGTTTTTAGGACTCCCTGTATATGACGTTATTTGGTTTTTAAGTTTGAACACGTCATGTTTTCTGTCCTAAAAATCGTTAAAATATTGAATGTATTTCCTAATCGTTCGATTTGGTCCGATACACCTGCTAGTTATGGTATGAAAAGTTTTATAATTTTATAAATGTGGCATCAAAAGTGGAATGTTGAACATAGTTGCCACAAACAATTCACATGCGCCCTATGACGGCAATATCAATTTGTGCTCAATTACGTTCGAAAATTAAATTTCCAAACTGTTGATTCCACAACGTCAAAGTTTAATAATAATTATTTTTTAAATTGTTATGACTTCGACTCCGTATTCTATTTAACCTGGAAACCTCAATGATTCTTTATCAAAGTCGCATTGACATATTTGCAATTTTCTATTAACGATCCAAGAAAGCATTACCAGGTTTTGTTTTTGATTACTTTTCAAGTGTATATGTAGAAATGTTAAAATTCATATACATACGTATACCATTTCGCGTATTGACCTTTCTTTATTGTACCACGTATTAATTGTAACTTCCCCAAAGACGGACTGTGGAGTCATTTGTATGTTTCAAAGGTATAATACCATGCGTCTCTAAATTATTATAATTAAAAATATGCCATTGGATGGGGTCACACAGAATATGGCCATAAAAGTAAAAAATCGAATTAAAAGGGGATTGTGATTCAAATTAAAAGGGGAAGATTTATCCCTCCATATTCATTCCCTTAATTGAAACATCAACAGAAATTTGATGACAACGTTTTAAACTAGTAAATCTCATTAATTTTTGACAAAATTTTGGTGTTGTAATCGCGAAAAAAAGTACCATGTACAACTTGCATAAAATAGTCATTTTATTCCCATTTTAGAAGGTGTCTCTAAAAGATCTTTCGTTATACTGTTAGGAAGCAAATGGTGTTTTCTATACATTTGAGGTGGATTGTTCATTTTTTCCTTTTATTTCGATTTGAAAAAACGCTTCGCACACACGAATTACAAATTTCCATAAAGTTGTTCATGACCGCCAAGCCTACTCAGCATATTATTATTCTTAAAAAATATTATTTTAAACTATTATTCCTGAAAACTAGATTTAAATTTCTCAATGAATAATTATACAATTATAGACTTATATCATTGAATCAGATTTTTCTCAGATTCATCAATTTACAGGTTCTGTGGAAAAAAGTAACTATCATTTCTATAACTTTCAATACTCTTTTTTTGTCGTGCATATTTTCAAAGGCCAGAAGGACAACTAAAACTTATTAAAAAAGAATATTAAATGGCAAAAAATTACATAAACATATATAAGGAAGAAACAATCATGCCTATCACCATTTAGATATCTTGTCAAATCCATCCTTGTCAGAAAAGCACATTATTCTCTCATAAAGTATTTTAGTGATACTGTTGAAATGTAGTAAAAAATCCCTATACTAAATCCAATTATCCCTAAATTTCTTTTAATGTTGAAAGATCAACGACCATTCACAAAAATTAAGCACCTATTAAGTCTTAACGATGGAAATACCCTCAGTAAAAGAGAAATTTATTTATGTGTCAATTAAAATTTAAGGTCACTTTTGCTGTTTTCCACTTAATATGTAGTTAGTGCAAATAGGCGTTTTATTAACTGAAATAATATAGCTCCCATACATTCACTAATGATATTAAACTAAACGCATTTAACTCAAAAACCGTGGCTTGCATAGCAATGTGACCAAGGTATACTTTTCTAAGCATAAATAAATACTTTTGTCTATTCAAAATTGGATTATCATATATGGCATCCTTTATGATCTACCTAAGAATCAAGATATAGATTCCTCATCCTCAGAAACCCTCAGTGATATATCCTCACGAATTTGTACACATCATTATTAAAACTATGGTTAAAAATTAAGTTTAAAATTTTTCTTTTGCCACTCTCTACTTCTGTTCTCATCAAATTTTAAATTATGGCAAATATGCCTATATCATATTATTTTGATCCCAACAAGCTATTTGTAATAGCTTAGCTATAGTAAATAGCTTTTAGAGGCACCCTGTACTCCTATATTTTTATTTATTTACCTTGCATTTTGCCAAATCGGCCCCTGTGTGTCTCCTAAGATGCACTTTTAAGCCAGTATAAGTAGTGAGAATCTTGTTACACTCTTTACACTCATACAGGGTGCTATCTTTTTTTGATGGAGGCCTCCCTCGAGGTTTCTTCTCTTTAGTCTCATCAATATCATGGTCTTTGGTGTCATCTTTCTCACAAAAACTGTCATCAGCGTCTTCCCTGTCTTCATCATCATCCTCATTATCCTCATCGCTAAAAGGGAACTGACTAAGGGGGACATCCATTGAATCCTCATCCAGCAATTCTTTTCCTTCCTTAATACACTCTAAATCAATTTTTCGGTCTTGGGTTTCCAGGTTGTTTAAGACTGTGTCAGTAACATCTTCAGACATTTCTTGCTCAGCAAGGTCTTTAGTGGTAGCAGTGTTTTCTCTCTCTGCTTTAACTATATTTTCTTCAACCTTTTCAGGTTTTACCTGCACAAGAAGCTTTTCACATTTTTCTTCCTCTCTTCTCGATTTTCTTTCAACCTAAAAATTGTTTAAAGTGTTCAAAACAAGTTTGGCACATACAAAAAACAAACACTAAAATTGGTAGGAACTCTCAAGAAATTATCGAAATATTCGCGTTAAAGAAATGTTCATTTGAATCTATGAAATTAATGGTGACAACAGCAGATCAGATGCTATTAGGGAAGTTTTAGGTATGACCTTAAACAATAATTATTTATAGAATTGTTATTTCTTCAAAGGAAAGAAGTTCTAAGTCATTTTAAACTATTAACAACTAATATTTAAACAATTAAGTTAAAATCTTATTTTCCTTTAAAAAAAACTATTAATTAATTTTAAAGACCAAAATTGCACTCTATTCAAGTTTTCCATTTATTTCCTCTTTAAAGTTTCCCCTCAAATTTCACTTTAACTTAATCTATCTCACTACCTCATCTATTTACATCTATATATTTCAATGAAAAACTACCATATTTTTACACAAAAAATCTGTTATTAATAAATTTCTTTTCACAGAAACCTACCTCATCTATGTGATATTTCATATGTCGAAAGAGGTTTCCAGACAACGAAAACTTCTCAGCACACATTTTACAGGAATGCTTCTTGCCAGATTTGTCGTGAATTTTCATGTGCCGCATCAAGTGATTGGTGCGCCCAAATTTTAATGGACACAAAGGGCAATACCTATAGAGGTATAAAATAGACATTTAAATAATTTTTGATAAGGTTAGACCCAAAATTACCTCATTTCATCACCTAGATGTTGCCGTAAATGGCCTCGTAAGTCTCGTCGAGAAGAGCACAACTTTAAGCAATAAGTGCATGTTAACTCGGTGGATGATACACTGCATTTTCGTTTTGATAATGGCATGTCATCTTCGTCATCCTAATATGAGCCAATTTCATTTTCTTTTTATTAAACACAAGAAAGGAAGTTTACAAAAAATATATGAAAACATTACCTTTTACACAAGTAGTAAAATTGCTTATAAACATTGCTTTAAAAATACATAATATTAAACAAACATACCTCATCAAAAAATTCCTCGTGGACATCAGGCTGAATAACAATGGCCTCTTCCCTTCCACTCCTACTTTCTTGCTGAGTGTATTCCCGTAAGGCCGTATCAGATTTTTCACATTGTTGCTTGAACTCATAAGCAGAGCTCAATTTTATTTCACAAGTGTTGCAAAGCAAATGGGGCAGCCCATCTTCTGCAGAGATCTTGTAACAAAAAAATAATTTTGTTTCCATAAAATTTCATTTTTAAATATAAAATAACTAAATGACCCTTCCAAAGAGAAATTGATGCATTGGTTGATAGTCTGAGAAATGAATAAACCCTTAGCAGGCACGAACTGCAAGAAATTCTGCTAAACTAATATTTACCAAAGCCCCAAAATAACGCAAGGAGTAAAGTAAGGAGTTCATTGTATGCAATTAAGTAAACCTTAAATTGGGGTATACAAGTAATTATGGCAGAAAGGTGGACAATGAAGGGTCATAATACGCTGCTTGTTGATTTACCTCCACTGCAGCACAGGCCATAAGCACATCGCATAAGAGCATAGCATCGTCCTCTTTCCCGATTGTCTTCTCGAACACATTTTGCATCTCATCCCCTTCGCGCATACAAGAGCGACATATTTTATCGATAATGGGGTTGACGCTTTCGGGAATCATTTCGCGTTGCCGTAAAAATGCCAAAATTACCGAGAAAACATTAATTTGCAATCAAACTCTCCCCTTGGGTTCATTTCACCCGTTCTCCATTAAAAAAACAATCAACCCGACAAGTGTCAACGTCAAATCTGTTAAGGCAAGGGACTTTTGGTTCCCCGAGAAATCCCGGGAAAAAAGCATTAGGAAAAATATTTACGCACGTAGAGAATGTAGATATTATCATATTTATTACTATCTTTGCATTAACATTACTATCTCATTAAAAAATAAATAGAACAATTAAGATATAAATAAAATATATTTTATATTGGCTAAATATATTTTAATACACAATATTAAAAAGAAGTACAATTACATGTGCCCCCTATGATGGTAAGATCCATAGGCCAAGTACTTATCAGTCAAAATTCTACTACCATCCGCTACAGCCAAATGGCGATTATCAGCCACATTACCCATAACCCTGTTTTCCACTGGAATTAGCAGCCTTGCAGGCTCTACGATGTTGACTACCATCCTGGGATCATTGACTAATATCCTGGAATCTTCAGTGATAAGGGCGCGATTATCTGTTAACAAATGCGTGGCATCGGTAAGCAATCTTGTACCATCATGCGCGGTATCTGACTGAAGTATCCTCAATGGATCTTCTTCCATTATTCGGGAATCTGAACGAAATCACGGCCGTGAGGAAGAAAATTAAGTACATTTTTTACCTATGGCAAATATACCTTCTTGTATGATCCTATTTCCATGATCGATGATAATCTGCTGTTGTTGTTGAGGCGCGACTTGATGCACATATTTCTCTTCCGCGACGCTGTTAAACCTCAATTCCTTCTCCTGATCCGTTTTTACCGAATTGTGCACCTTCATGTGATTGTTTAAGGTGCTGGTTTGCGAGAAGGCTTTGCCGCAAGTGACGCAAACATAGGGACGCTCGCCGGAGTGAACGCGCATATGTCGCAGCAATATGGTGTTCACCGTGAAGCCGCGATTGCAGACCTTGCAGACATAGGGGCGCTCACCGGTGTGATTGCGCATGTGGTATTTTAATTTCATAACTGTGGTAAATCTGAAAAAGAAAAAATTGTAATCTTCGAGTAAGGGGTGATACAAAAAGTTCGCACTTAAGTGTAACAAAATGGCTCTCTTTCTACACAGTCTTGTTTTAATGAGATATTTCATAATGCACATGCAGATGCCTTTCGGTAGCGATTTTATAGCACTTGATGCGAACTTTTCGGGTGCTTCGGTTCGTGCTTCCACAAAACGGAGCCAAAAATGTCTTCAATAATTCTTTCAGTTGATGGAACAAAAATAAATGTAATATACCTCTTCTGACACACATCACATTCTATAGGTTTTCCTGTTCCATGTAGCCTTTTATGGCTCGTCAAATCTCCCGATTGCCGAAACGCTTTACCGCAAAATTCGCATGCAAATGGTCTTTCATTGGTATGTGTCCTCATATGGATTTTCAAGCTCGCTTTGGAAACGTAGCCCTTCTTGCATACTTCGCAGTTAAAAGGTCTTTCTCCTAAAACTTGCTTTAGTTGAAATTCTTACTCATGAATTACAAATTTTATCACCTGTATGAGTCCTCAGATGCAGTTCCAAGTTGAACCTCTGTGGAAAGCATTTGCCGCAAATATTGCAGACGTAGGGCTTACTTCCCGTATGCTGTTTAATGTGAATTGACAGAGATTCAGAACTGGGAAACTCGGTGCGGCAATAATCGCAGATATGCTTCAACAATGCGGGATCCCCTTCCTTTTTTTCATGAATTTTCATGTGTTTAATAAGGCTGTTTTCCGCAAAACATCCCTTATTGCAAATTTTGCAAACGAATGGTCGCTCATTTGTGTGTCTAAATCAATCAGATTTAAATCACGTTTCACCTATTACAGCAAAAAAATTACTGACCGAGACAAATGCTTCTGAAGCATTGTAGGATGAATAAATCTCTTTTTGCATATTTCACATGCAAGAGGCTTCTCCTCATCTGGCAAATGGGTCCTCATATGGTTTTTCAGGTAATTCTCCTCTTTAAAACTTCGGGAACATTGTCCGCATTTAAAGGGTCGATCCACAATATGAGCGCGCAAATGCTTACGAAACGACTTTATGTCTGAGAATTTCTTCTTGCAAACATTACACACGTTGATGCGCTTTTTAACTGGACAAACAAATTGTTATAATTAAACACAAAAAAAAAACATTTTTAGACATACTAGTTTGTCCGTTTTGAAGAGCTTTCGCCATTTTTTTCTTCCTGTTTTTGCTCTTTTGGCTTCTAGCAAGTTTAAGTAACTGTTGCTGAGCCATCAGTTTCTCATTTGAAGGATCATTGGCCATTCCGCTTTGAATGGACATTTGGTCGCGATAATCGTCTTCCTCACTCTCTGATGAAGAGGTTTCCATGCCATATCCTTCAAAAAATGTGTTATTGAAACTGCTGGTTGAGGTACTCATGGCTGACGAGCTTGGCTGGAATATGTTATCTTTGATTTTTCATTGTTTCACTGGTGGGAAATTTATTAACCTCAATTTGGGTAGAGCCTGCATGGTTCGGATTTAATTTTGGGCAAGGCTTTCCCAAGTACTGGCGAAGATTGGAGTCTGACTGAACACAAAGTCTTTTAAAGGAATAGGCCCGGCCAATTTGGACAGTACACTGTAGGCATATGAACAGAGGTAATCCGTCCTCTCGATTAATCTAGGAAGAAAATTAACATTATGACCAGAATGTGATGTGTTATGTAGTTATGTAAATGTTAACGCCTGATTCAAGATAATTGATATAGAGGCACTATGCCCTATAGCTATATTGGTACATTACATTTGTATAGTGCATTTAAATTTGTATATGACCACATTGAATAGGGTATTGACATGTATAAGGCCAAATCTCACATTATGGCAAGAAAGTAAATATTAAGGTTCAGCTACATAACAATAGTTATGCATAATAGTCATAACATAATCGAATTCTCGATTGGCTGATTAACTCTCAATAGACTCACAACTAAGCTCTTGACAGCTCTACAATGGCAAAGGAAAATTTTGTTAAATTAAGTAATGTAAAATAACAACAGAAACATAACTAATAGCTTGTTGCATATTATGGATAACAGTCCATAACCACATTTACATTATATGCAACTACTGTATAGCTATGAATATAAACTTAGTTTAAACGGTTACAACAACCTGTATATTGGTAAAATCCATAAGCATATTAGCAATAACCAGCGCTTCTCCTGTTGAACTATCCGGGAGGAAAATTGACCTCATGTCCGAATTTTCAGTCAAACAGGTGCGGCACAGTTTGTTCAATTCGAATTGAACCTCCTCAGGTTTGACCTCCTCCATTTCCTCCAAATAGATACAACCAAAACAAGTAAACACAAAGGAAGCACAAACCGAGTAGCTAGGAAAATGGCGACATTCTTCCACTGGTCGATTGTGGAAGAACCAGTAGGTCATGCAGAAGACTGTTCGATTATGCGCCTTATTTATACGTGACTTTAGGGTGCTTTTCGATCAGTACTTTGTTGAACCGTTGTGACTGGGCCCTTTTCGTCAGGACCGTACTGTTTTGATTTTTGAACACGGCGAATGATAGTTTTGATAATTTGGTATATATATGTATACATATATTGAAAGATATTATTGTAAAGGTATCGCAGGAATTTAAATGTTGAACTCTTACGCACAATAATCTACAATGTATGTAACTTCAAAAATAAAGTGTCACATTTATTCAACATCTTTATCAAAATTCACAAAAATAATATACATAATATACAAGGCGACACAGCTGAATTGACATTTGAAAATATACATTCTTCCAAGACAATCTCAATCACTTAAACAAACAATCTGTAGGGAACCTCCCAGTTCTGCTAAAATCTTTAACGCTGCCAAATATTCTATCTAAAAGTCTGTGACTCTTCCCTTCCTCTCCCAATCTCCGTATCTTGTCGGTTCAGGTCCTCGAGGCCCTCCAACTTCTCCAGTGTGAGGGTTAGTGTTATTTGGCCATGGTTCTAACGGTTCTTTCTCCTCAGAAGGATGCTTCTCCAACTCGTCTAGTTTCCCAATTGGGGTTTTTTCTCTCAGTTTCTTTTTAAACTCTTGCATTCTCGGGCTTAGTTTCTCATCAGAAGAAAAGCAATTAAGGAGTTCTAGAACAATTAAATTATCAAGACAATCGGTTGTAAAGTTTTATAGCCAACAGAGGCACATAAGAAGGGTTAAACTGAACCAAATTTTCCTAATCAATGTTTTACTCAAGGAAAATATACTCACCTGTGGAACTCGGTGCTGCACTATAAAATGTAGAATTTTTTATTTGGCGAAGCATATACATCATAATACTCATATTGAAACGTGATTTATGGTACTTGTTATAATTCTTATTTAATTATGCAAATCAGAAACTAATAGTAAATATTATTATTTTGTTTGAGGTTAGTAATTGTTTGTATGACAAATAAAAGTTCCATTCAAAAATTTAAGTACCGACCTGCCTTCTTGATTATAGTTTAGTTTTCTCTTTTCTAACCATTCGTATCTCACTCTTTTTTGACCATAGTGTTAAGAGAGTGACACAGGTGTAATTAGAGCCTAAAAAATTTACCAATCCATAAAGATGTTTTACACATCAATTAACTTATTTAAAAAAGAAGTTTTTTATATTCACTCTGTTATAATAATTACTTACAATAGAACTTTTTACTAATTAATCAGGAGCCTAGTTTGGAAAATGTGAACTAATATTGTAATAGAAATAATTTACAATAAAAAATTAATATAAATCATTTTAATTACATGTAAGATATACTTAAAACTAATACAATATTAAATATAATAAACTAAAATATACTCATTTGAATAAATTTTACAATTAAGGTAACAAAAAAATAGTTCAAACCTTGCTATGGAAAAATTTCCAACGACTTCTATTTGCGTGTAAAGCGTTATTCTTAAACATAATAAAGGAAAAAAATCTCCTTAAACGTATAGAATATATTTAAAATGTATGTCTTTTCTTGTTTTATTCATGATAATTAAAAGTTTATCAAAGCAAAAAGTTTGGATTCTAAATAGAATATATTTATTTTTTTATTTTCTTAAATGAAATTTAATAAAATGTAAAAATGGAAAATTTCTAGATGTTATGGTGAAGGAAATATCAATCAATAAATTGAAAACCAGGGTTAATGCTTGTTGCAAAATACTAACAAAAAGATCAGTATGTTGAAAGAGAATATTAGTGGCGTAGTTGGGCACGTGAAATGTCATAGAATCCAAAGACCGCTCCAAAAACAAAATAATAAAATAAATATAAAAAAGATAAAAAGGTAAACGGAGAATAAAAAGGAGCGGGAAGGATGGAATTTGTTTACTCAAAATAGTTTAGGTCAATAATCCACGTATTTTTATTTTGTTATGTTTTAGGGGCTTTATTTTTATACTTGATATCTTACATTCACTATGTTATAGTTTTTTAAAATATCAAAAATATTATTTTATTAAACAACAAATGAGATTAAGAACATCACAAATAATAGAAAAACTAACAAAAAATAGAGTAAAAACGGAATATCATGAAAAATACCAAAAAAAACTTTCTTTGAAATGGCACTTATTGCCTGCTTCTTTTTGCTGGAGAAGCACCTGGATTTTCCTCATTCTCCTCGCTACTATCCGTATTATTGCCCACATTTGTTCCGTCCCTACTAGAATCGTTTTGCGATTGAAGTGTCGCATCCCTATCGTAATTTTGGGTGGCGCCAGCTAAAAATATTAATTATGAACCAACAGGAGTAATTAATTAATTACAGTTCCTTCAGGTTTTACCCTTCCTTAGATCTTCCTGAACATTTTGTAGATTGATCCTGAAATCTCTTGAGGTGCCTTGTCCCACATATTTAGAAAAATCGTATTTGGTTTTCCTGCTAAGCTGCATTACGTATCTACTGAACTGCTCCATTTCATATACCACTTTGGGTATCAGCTTGGTTTCTCGAAGGATTTTGGTCTTCAGAACCTCGCTTTCTGATTTTTTTCTAGCAGGTTGCGTGTGCTCGTCTTCTTTTTGACCCATTTCCAGATGATAAATGAAATCGTTGATTGCGGGAGCGAGTCTCCTACCCACTAGTTTGGTTAGTTTTTCAAACCTGTATTATTAAATTAAAAAATCTTCCCAATTCAATTAAAAGAAAAAAGCACGTACCACCCTCCTTGCATGTCTGTGTTGCTCTTTGAGGTTCTACTTATCAGATATTTGGTAAAAGATGACAATGTGGAATAAAATTGACAAATATCTTTAAAAACTGCATCTGAGAGATGTCCCCGAGGGATAGCTAATTTTACCAAATTGGTTAGAATTTGGCTGGTAAGACACAGCTGGCAAGTTATTCCCTTTTCTTGGGATTTCAAATCATCTCGCTCTATATATATGAAAAAAAAACATGAAATAGACCAATAATAATATAGAAACTAAACCTATACTTATGTCTAATACGGCATTTCCACCAGAATAAAGAAAAACATGGTAGTCGGACTTTATTTTCGCAATAACGCTCTCCACGTCTTCCAAAACGTTCTTAATGGACGCACAAATAGAGAGAATTATTGCATTGGCCGTGCCCGCATTAATGATCTTTAAAGACTCATCAGTTTCTTCAGTTATTGTTTCCTGAAAAGGTTATTGCCTAATTTAAATCGGAAAGTTTTCAGCATGCTTACGTCGTCTCTGATCGGTCCGAATATATTCAAGAAACTGCAAGACACGTGTGTAAATATTGTAAGACCGGATTTATCCCGCAGGTGAAGATCAAAAAAGAGACTCATAAAATTACCAGCCACTTTAACTGGAACTGTATTATTGTAGGCTAACTGTTTCAGCCACTCATACATCTAAGTTCAAAGATGGTTTGAGTATTTATCTGTAATTGGTATCAGACCTACTTGAACAGCATTGCCGCTACATGACGTGAAATTGCTCAAAGAAATCAGGTTGCTTATGATTGTAGGATGGAATTTCTTTATTTCCACATCGTTAGAGAGTTCATACTCATCTGTATCAAACAACTTTTCAAACGTCTCAATTATATGGAGATTAGACTGACTGTCTTCTTTTCCTGGTCAATAATGTGTGATTTATTAGGAGGAAGAAAATCACAAAAACACTCACCAATTCTACTGAAAAATATAGAAGAGTTATTGCGGTAGTGAGTGTTTATTAACTGAAGAATTGCATGAAAACATTCCAGGCAAGACATGGCCGCTGTGCAATCGAAATCAATATAATCACTCAATCTAAATGAAATAAATAATGAGTACTTCTTAAAAATCCAATTTGAAGTTTTAAATTAGTTATTTGAAAACCCAAATTTTGAACTAAACTTACCGTTTGATTACTCTGTTATAAAGAATTTTGGCAATCGAAGAAATATAGTCAAATTCTTTTTTTTGACGAACGGAGTCGACAGGTTTAAAATTTTTGCATCTTCCAATCAGAAACAAAGCTGCCTGCATAAAGTGTCGGTGCAACTCCGTTTTACTTCGAATGGTATTGGCGTCTTGTGAAGAGGCCCAAGAAATTGTTGACCTATGAAAAATTTTGATTTATTTTTTACAAGCATTAAACTTTTTTTGTCTTTTAATAATCACGACAATAACAATTATTATTATTAACACCTACTCTAACAAAGTCCGCAAACCTTTCTCAACAACCGAAAGGTCCAAAAGAGTGTCTGGACATTTGAAAGTCTTTGAAGCATTTTTTGCTCCGTCTCCGATTCTTCTAGAGGAGTCATACTGCGTTTGTGACTTTTGAGTGGTTTTATCACCTCTTGGGGTATTTTTGTCAGCCTTCTTAGTCTTCTTCGGCTTTGATAGATTCTATAAATAAATTAAAACTATTTTGCTCCACGAACTCACAGTCTAAAAACAATAATACCTTTCCGAACTGAAGAAACTTCAAATAACCCTGAAACAAACTGTTAATAATTCCGCACTGGTTCTCACACCCAGGTGATAACATGGCGATTTTATAGCCCATTAAAGCTTCAAATACACTAATCATTTCTCTTAAAATATGTAGTTTCAGCTGGCTTTCTGGAAGCGAGTCGGTCAAGTCGCTTCCATCATCCTAATAAAAAAAAATCATGAAATTGTCAATTTATGTAATATTAAATCTTACTAATTCAAAGTGCATTAATTCGCAATTGGACATCCTTTTACATAAAGAATTGAGAAGATTCGTGTATTTTTTTACGGTGGGAGACTCTCTATCGTCTTCAGAAGTATTAGCTTTAGCGACAATCTGTGAAATGCTGAGTATAAACTTCCCCAAAGGTTCCTAAAAAAAATACCCATTAAAATGTTATATTTATGGATGTTTTGGCACTTAAGTACTTGATATACAGAATCCTTTAAAACTGAAATGTTAAAGACATTTAATGGAGGGATGACTTCTTCATCTAACACGTAATATTCCATTAAATGGAACCAGAAAACATCCAAAATGGGAATTGCTAATTGTGAATTTTCTCGTAGTACAGCATTGCATAAATCTATTGGAAAATTTTATTACCAAAAATCTAAAAAAAATCTGATTTTAAGTACCATCGTACAGCTGCATTCGCACTTCAGCTTGCTGCATAAAACACCGCTTTAAAATTCCCAAAACTTCCCAACAAATGGCCTCATTACTGAAGGTGCTTTGAATGGCCGCCTGTGAGGATCTATTGAGAGATATTTGGGTGTATATAGAATAGCCAGAAGAAAAAGATCCCATGCTATTTTGGCTCATGGCTCCGCCGTTGGTTATATCTAAAGTGGCTATTAATTTGACATACCCATATACGGCTACTCGCCGTGTCTCTATAGGTCTAAAGTACTGCTGGATAAAGTCATATTTACACGCATTTGTTAATTAACTCACCGAGAATAAAGGGATTTTCTAAGGATAAGAATAAACTGATCTCGAATTGTGTGAGATACTGTGGTGAGGGGCATCAAAGCGTCGATTAACTGGGTTGCGATGTGGCTTGGAATTTGAATAAAACTTTCAATCAGCTCAAGAATGCAACTTTGGTTCTTATGCATCAAAGGAGCAACAGTTTTGCTCAGAAAATACAAACACTCTGGAAATGGAAATTTAATTTTCAAGTTAAAACTACATAGGTCACTTGAATACCTATGTATTGCCTAGCGCTTTGCCTTGTTAATATGTGATTGCAAAAGGTTTTTAATATTACCGGAACCACATTTAGCTTTTTCTTTATAATTTTTAGTAAAATCATTGTTCCCAAATTCCATTGTTGCTCGGCTATGACATCTCTTCCTAAAGCTGATCCAACGTTGAGAAGGGCGAATCCGAAATTTGCAAAAGCCTCCAGAAGAACCTCTCTGTCCCTATATATAAAAACTGAATAGAAGTCCAAACACTCCCAGACATTTACATTCAAACGCACCCAATATTCAATACTTGGGCAAAAACTTCTTGAGGTTTAATCGTTAGTTTTATAATATCTCGATACCAGTAAGAGGAATTAGCCTTATTTTCTTCGTTATAGCATCTGACAATGGAATGCCGTAAAATATCAAAAGCAGTTTCTTCATATTGAGCTACAGTTGAGATTGTAAGCAGAACTAACAATTGGAAAGGGTGCAAAATGAACTCTGGCGATTTCATTGTGTTTTTCAATGAGTTCAGATAGTCTTTGATGCAGCTGTGGCCCTTTGTTGCAGCGGATTGGATGTGGTATAATACAATGCTTTCAGCTTCAATACTGTAGGTATGTCCCACAGTTTCTATAATAATCCTTATTTCAAAATATTAATATAGAAACTGGAAAACACTTACCAATACAATCTAAATCAGGACTGTCTGTGTTTGTCTGTGAATAGATCATCGAGCCAAAATATTGTTGTAATTTTACAAAAACCACCCAACAATTATGTTGTCTGCATAGCCTGAGAAGTTGGTATACAAATGGAGGCAATTCTTGAGGTATTAATGTGTGTATATATGAGACTAATTTTATCACAACATTTTGGTGTTCTTCTTTTGATAGAGGCATGTCACTAAATTTGTTTAAATAAAACCTTTTTTGCAATCATTAAATTTAAAATAACATTTGTTACCTAAACATGGAAGTAAGTTGAATGACTTTGTCAGGGCACCAATTAATCATACACAATGTACTAAGAAAGGTTGATTTAAACTCCTGTCCTGTATAATTTAAATCATTAAATATAACCATGTCTTTTTCGGATAAAATTCTCAACAACTCGGGAAGTAACTCCTTCCAACTAAAATTAAATTATTCATTTATTAAGCAACCAAGTATTTTGGATGAATGACTGGATATGTTAGGAAAGTATTTAAAACATTTCTGCAAAATTTCATGAATGCTCATAAAATAAAAGAATGAACATATTTTTCTTTTTTATTTGAATATTCATGAAATTTCAACACTTTCTTAAAAATGATTTATTTATCCTGAAATAAAATTCACCTTATTGATGATCTAACGTTGATATCCTGAAGGCTATTGAGACAGATATTGCAAAGATCAACTAAATGCTCAGTTTTCAATTTTAATAAATCCATACACAATCTTTGTACTATAGTGGAACGTAAATCAGAAGGCAAGCACTCTCTACAGTCCAACTCTCTTAATACCACTAATATGAGTTTAAATCTTTTTTCATGTGCATTGGGAGAGTTTTGGAAAGCTTTAAGTATTAAGTCCCAGAACCGGGGAAAATTAGACATTGGTAGTATACGTTCTACCAAGTTTTCCAGCTAAAGAAATGAGTATTTCAATAATGGTATTACATATAAGTCTAATTGGGTAATGTTACCATTTTCTCATTGCCTTCAGAGTTTATTAGTTTTTCTAGATCTGGAATTTCATTTTCAGAAAAGTTTTGTGCATACGTCTCTAGTTGATCGAAATCCATAGAGTCAGAGGTAAGCTCCATATTTTAAGTAAAGATTGTGGACGTCAGGCCAGCTTGTTGACTATTTATTAACTAAACTATGGTTATTATATTAATTTAAAAACTTTAAAAATCCAACCGCCATAGAAATGTTCAAGTCAGTTTAGACATAACCAAACATAACAAATAAGAGTTTCGAATAAACTTCAATCACAGAATCGTTTTAAATTTAAAGCATTGGCAATCTATTCACCTCGCATTGTTGTCTTACTTCATCTTTAGTTTAATTGAGTGAGATAGATATCGTATTCCTCGTAACAACTATTAATTTAACAAGTTCTTAGCTATGAAGTGGCAACGTCGTATTATTTTTTTGAATCGCCCCTATTTATAGTTGATATTTGAATGAAACTATTTTATATCAACTGCTGAAATAATTTAAAAAAGAATAGTGTTTTATACAACAAATGAAATAAACCATTGTCTATTCTCAAGAAGAAACATTTAACTACAGATCTAGCGTTAGCAAGTGAATTAAAATTGCGTCTTCACTCGCTAACGATCGTGGACCTAATTGTAAATTCTTCTTGCCAATAAACAATACGATGGTTTAATTTACTTGGTATATAAATAACTGTTAAATCATTAAAGAATAAACTTTATATTTACATGTAAATTGCTTTAAGGACTTTATGAAAAAACCTGTGAAAAACAAGTAGTGTTAGTGGTTAAAAAAAAGCGAGGTTGCCTTTTATATAACCTTCATTTCATGATAATCTTGTTAATGACAATTACAGCATACCTCCCATTATATTTGAGGTTATCGAAGAGTAAAATTTATCATCGATAATTAAATACAAATAATTCATAAAAAAAATTAAATATCCTATAATTGCGCTTGGTTCTTTCAATCTAATTGTGATTTAATTTCTTTATAATTTAACATTTAACTTTTATTCGTGCCATCATGAGTAAGGCAAAGAAGCCTCGAAAACGATATGAATCTGATTCAGACTCGAGCAGCGTAGACAGTGAAGAAGAAGCTCGAAGAAAGGATTTACAAGAACGAGACGAGTTTGCTGAACGGCTAAAGAAAAAAGATGAAGCCAAGACTAGAAACATTGTTCATGCTTCAGAAAGAAAGGCTTACGAGGAGGCTGCCAAACGACTTCAACTTGAGCATGCTGAAAGAGACAAAATCATCCCAAAACTCCGAGTCGAGTCCAGACGGAAGTATTTGGAGAAGCGTAAAGAGGATAAACTTCAAGAGTTGGAAGCAGATATTATTGACGATGAATATCTGTTTGAAGAGGAGGTGTAAGTGTTTTCAAATTTTAATTCATCATTCTATATCCATAAAACATGTGTAGACTTACAGAACGTGAAAAAAAAGAAAGGGAGCACAAGAAACAGCTGCTAAAACTAGCCCAAGAACATGAAAAAGCCAGGGAATTGGAAAGGGTGCAGAGGTATCACATGCCAAGGGATTTGGGCAAGGACTCAGTCTCAGATTATGTGGAAATTGATGAACTGGAGAAGGTGCCCCAGGCAGAGCAGGTGAAATGGGAAAAAGATCAGATGGCATCAGCTGTATTTAAATTTGGGGCCAAAGATGCAGTAAAGAAGGATGAATATGAATTATTGTTGGAAGATCAAATTGATTTCATTCAAGCTTTGCAAATGCCAGGATCAAAAAATAAAGTAAAAAAAGATCCAGAACTGACAGAATATGAAAAAAAGAAATTAACAATTGAGGAGACCAAGAAGAGTTTACCCATATTCCCTTTTAAAGATGATCTTGTTCAGGCCATTAGGGAGCATCAAGTATTAATTATTGAAGGAGAAACTGGTTCTGGGAAAACTACACAAATTCCTCAATATTTGCATGAAGCAGGCTTTACTGAAAATGGTAAGTAGTATTAAGAAAAACCTAAACTCATTTCAAAGTAAAGAAATCTTTGATTCATTTTTAAAGTCAACTGTTTGGTGTTGCTGATGATGTTTCTCAGCAATCAAAAGAAATTGGCTAACAAAATTTCAGTTTTAAAGCATAGACAAATAGATATAATATCCAGAAGTCTCCCACAACCAAAAGTTTACTTTAAAAAGAACTTCATGTTTAGTGCCCTTCCTATTTCACATTGAAGTTTTTAAAAACAGGCAAAAAGATTGGTTGCACTCAACCTCGAAGAGTTGCTGCTATGTCAGTAGCAGCCCGCGTGGCTCAAGAAATGGGGGTTAAACTGGGAAATGAAGTTGGTTATGCTATACGGTTTGAAGATTGTACCTCAGAGAGAACCATTATAAAATACATGACTGATGGTACTTTACACAGGGAGTTCCTAACTGAACCAGATTTGCAGTCTTACAGGTAAGAATCTATTTGTATTCCAAAACTTTCTTACTCTGTGCGCTTACAGTGTAATGATTATTGATGAAGCTCATGAGCGTACGTTGCATACCGACATTCTGTTTGGCCTAGTAAAAGATATCTCAAGGTTTCGGCCGGATTTGAAACTATTAATCTCAAGCGCGACTTTAGACGCTCAAAAGTTCTCCGAATTTTTTGATGAAGCTCCCATATTTAGAATTCCAGGTTCGATAATTTCCAATTATATTTATAAATATCTTTTGCATTTATGTAATATAATTTAAGGAAGACGGTTTCCAGTGGATATTTACTACACTAAAGCTCCTGAAGCAGACTACGTGGACGCATGTGTGATTTCCGTGCTACAAATCCATGTAACGCAGCCTTTAGGTGATATTCTCGTTTTCCTAACTGGCCAAGAGGAAATTGAGACTTGTCAAGAGTTGCTACAAGACCGAATGAGACGTTTAGGTTCAAAAGTCAAAGAACTAATAATATTGCCGGTTTACGCGAATTTACCCAGCGACATGCAGGCGAAGATATTCGAACAAACCCCTCCGGGGGCAAGAAAAGTGGTCTTGGCTACTAATATCGCGGAAACATCTCTTACTATTGATAATATTATTTATGTCATCGACCCGGGATTTGCCAAACAAAATCATTTCAATTCAAAAACTGGTAAGCCAAGTTAATCTAATGCCAAAATTGATAAATAATAATTCTGATTTGAGCAGGAATGGAAAATTTAATGGTAGTCCCAATTTCCAAGGCGTCAGCCAATCAGAGAGCTGGCAGAGCCGGTAGAGTGGCTGCAGGCAAATGTTTTAGGCTTTATACTGCCTGGTCTTATAAACACGAGTTGGAAGACAATACCATTCCTGAAATTCAACGGATAAATCTCGGAAATGCTGTGCTTATGATGAAAGCTTTAGGCATGTGTTAACTAAAAATTTAATTCCTTGACTAATTTATGTATGTTTCCAGGAATAAACGATTTGGTGCACTTTGATTTCCTGGATCCACCTCCACATGAAACATTGGTATTAGCTCTGGAGCAGTTATACGCTTTAGGAGCTCTAAATCACCATGGGGAATTGACTAAAATGGGAAGGCGAATGGCCGAATTTCCTGTCGATCCCATGATGGCGAAAACCTTGTTGGCTTCAGAAAAGTACATATGTACAAAACAGTTGGTGTTGGTTAATATTGGTTTTAATTTATTTGCTTTTTAGATATAAATGTTCTGAAGAGATAGTCACGATATCCGCCATGTTATCAGTAAACGGAGCCATTTTCTATAGATCAAAAGATAAAATTATCCACGCAGACACTGCACGAAAGAATTTCAACCACCCTGCAGGGGATCATTTAAGTTTATTGAATGTATATAATCAATGGAAGGATACTGATTATTCTTTGCAGTGGTGTTACGAGAATTTCATTCAACATAGGTGACAGTGAAAAAACATCCCTAGTATTTTTTTATTAACTAATAGCTTTTAGATCCATGAAACGAGCCAGAGATGTACGGGAGCAACTTGTGGGGCTCATGCAGAGAGTGGAGATAGAAATGGTTTCAAATATTTCAGAAACGATTGACATTCGCAAAGCCATTACTGCGGGATATTTTTATCATATCGCAAGGCTATCGAAAGGGGGAAATTATAAGACTGTTAAACACAATCAAGTAAGTTCATGTTTAGGGTATTTTTCACATTTTCAGCATTTTTTGTATAATTTCTAGACTGTTACAATTCATCCAAATAGTTCACTCTTCGAAGAATTGCCACGCTGGTTACTCTACCACGAATTAGTATTTACGACAAAAGAATTTATGCGACAAGTCATAGAAATAGAGAGCAAGTGGCTACTGGAAGTGGCACCGCATTACTATAAACCCAAGGAGTTAGAGGATTCGACAAATAAGAAAATGCCGAAGACTGTGGGTAGAAGTACAAGAACAGAATAAATTGTTTGAAAATGTTGATTGTTGTTTAACTTTTGCTTGAATTGTAACTTTGGTTTAATCCTATACAGCAATTTCCTTGATAAAAAATATAAAGCAGTCTGAATCTTCTTAACTGAAACTAGAGGCATTGAAGCCTTTCATGCAGTTCCCGTCAAAACGACTAGGCAGATAATCCACCCGTAGACATATTACGTTTAAGAGAACAACTATCCTGGTCTTTCTGTACCTGCCTCGTAGCTTGCAAGAATGCTCGTTATAGAAGTAATGACCTGTGATGTTTTTGCCTTTTAGATACTCTTAGGGTATAACTACTGCTGCCTATCTTTATACATTGTAGGTATTGGTGCACCCTCATCTAACAGATATGTTGGTAGTTTGTGGTCGCATCTAAACTTTTCTGCAATGGTCAAATAAAACGGACCAACTGAATTTGCAAAGTGGAATATTTTTAATCAATATAAGATAAAGTTAATTTTCGGCATAGCTTAAGGAAATTCATAGTTAAAGATGTTCTGGTATGTGAGTTTGCAAGATATCTTTTTAGCTAGTTTGTAGCGGCTGATGAAAAAAAAAATATATATATATATACGTTTTTACATAATGTCACTTTTGCTCATAATCTAGGAAAACTTATTTTGATTATTTTTATCCATAATTATCAGTTCATGTAGAAAATATTTTTCTTCTCGTAATCGACGGCTTGCACGAATTGCAATCGTGTGCAGGAATATATACATTTTCTCACTTGTTAGGACATAATAACGAACACGAAACGCTATTCATATGATATTTAACGAAACAGCAAGCTTACTTCCATTTTAGCTACGTGGTATTACATTGGAACCATTATGAGCATTCTGAGAGTAAATTTTCTTCTGTTTATTTGTGAAGAAATTTGATAATTTCCTCCTACCTTGATAGAATCAGGGACTCAGCTTCATACAGATAGCTGAAGGGTAAAAATGAAATACTTGTTTTAAAAAAATTATAACAATATATCCATAACAATTTGCACATCGGGGAAAATGTAAAAAATGGAAAACCGACATTTACAACACAAAATAGTTAAATGCAGTTCAGATCGACAAGTACATAACCGATTTACCAAACTCCATCTGGTCAAACCAATCTAATGTTACTGCAGTCTCATCGCCTCCTTTTCGAAAAAGGAATTTCCTATTTGAAACAAAACCGCACTCTTTCACACTACATAGTTGCCAAATAAGAACGTTCGGGCATTTGCACTACATAATTTTCTGCCGAAACATTTAAAACAATTCTTTCGGCAGACCACACTCACACGAGAGTTTTTTTCTTTGAAAGGACGATAATTAGGTGTTAAAGTCGTTTGACGCTTTTACATCATACCGCCCATTCCACCCATACCGCCCATGCCACCCATTCCTCCAGCCGGCATTGCTGGTTCTTCTTTTGGAATTTCTGTAATTACTGCCTCGGCGGTTGTTAATAGGGAGGCTACACCGGAGGCATCAATAAGTGCTGTTCGCACAACCTGTGAAATACACCAAACCATAAGTAACCTTTAGAGTTTGGAAATGAAAGAATTTCTATAGGTTCACAAACCGAGCTTAATTGTAGCTTAAATTGACAACAAATTTTGTATTTATATAATTCTGCATAAATACAATTTAAACCACACTCTAGGCTCCGTTTGTGGACCTACAGAAAACGTGTTTTATTTTGAGGTTAAAAATGTTTGCCAAGTTTCTTTAGATGAGCCAATCGTTAATGGAATCACCTATTGCATCATGGCAGTTACTCTACCTTTCTTTACACACTGCAATCTTTTACTTAGGAGTTGCAATATTTGTTAAAAGGACTTTTTTCATTTTGCACTTACTTTTGTAGGGTCAATAATGCCTCTCTCATACATCTTTACATATTCGTTGTTCAGGGCATCGTAACCAAAATCTCCAGTGGCCTGCTCCACTTTCGCTACGACTGCAGCTCCATCAACTCCAGCGTTTTTCGCGATGGTCATGCATGGGATTTTCAATGCCCTTTTCACGATTTCAATTCCTAAACAAAAAATGTTTATTTACAATTTTTAGCGAAGAGGATTATCATTAGATGTACCAATTTCCTGGTCCTTATTTTGTGGCTTAATTGAGTCTAAACTTGTGCCACATCTCAAGAGAGCAGTTCCACCCCCAGGGACAATTCCTTCTTCTACTGCAGCTCGAGTAGCGTTCAAAGCGTCAGTTACACGGTCTTTCTTTTCATTCACCTAGTAACAAAAATTGTACATGTTATTATCACAGTATCAAAAATATGTGGCATATTGATAGGAATAACGGACGGACGTTGCAAGTAAAAAAACAGAAGAGTCTCGAGCCTTCTTTTTATGTGTCCAATATTCTGGTATATTTGTGTACAGTATATTTCATGACACTAACAATATGAAGGAGTGTATGCTTCCGCGCATCTCCATTTATAGTATACAAAAAACGAAGTAAACATGGGCTCTGCAATGTTACCGGCTAGTTTTATTTTCAAAAAATTTAATACATATGATTTTCTTATTTAATTTTGAGAAGAAAAATTATTTGAAATAATTTTAATAGCAAACTTTAAATAATCATCAAGCAACCTGACAGTTTAAAATCATATATTAAATGTTTGTTTAACAAAGTTAGCCAGTAACATTGCACAGCTCATGCAGTACAACAGCTGATCTCCATTATGTTTACTTCGTTTTTTGTATACTATAAACGAAAATGTGCAAAAGCATATACTCTTTCATATCGCCAGTGTCGTGAGATATACTGTATGTTAGTGCGTTTCTATGGAAGTTATGGAATATTCCAGTTATAGGATTTGTAATAATGACTAATTTAATACTAGTAGTTATAAGAACGAAGCGACTAAAATATGCGATATATGTACGTAGATAATGTGTATAATAGTGAAATAGTGACTTATCAGTTAGCAAATTGTAATTGGATTTATTTATAGAGTTAATAAATAGTATTTACGTTGAGAGTATACTGAAATCATTTGAACCCCTAAATTGTATTATAATATCGACACCTTTCAAACAAAATTACTTACCTCCACTTCACTACTACCTCCTACTTTCAAAACTGCGACTCCAGAAGCGAGACGCGCCAACCTTTCCTGCAATTTTTCTTTTTCATACTCAGACGTGGTAGTGTCTATTTGGTCTCTAATTTGGTCCGCTCTGCGGTCAATGTCTTCTTTCTTACCTTTACCTATAAAATCAATTAAATCATAACAAAATTAAAAGAGATAGCTCTTTGATATACCTTTCAAAATTAATGTATCATCTTTGGTGATCACAATCTCCCCCACCTGACCTAAATCAGACAATTTCACGTCTTCTAGTTTAATAACGTCTGCATCATCCCCAAATACAATTCCCCCGCTGGCAATTGCCATATCCTGCAGTGTGCTTTTGCGATTGTCACCAAAACCTGGAGCTTTCACTGCAGCTACTTGCAATCCAATGCGAAGTCGGTTTACCACTAAGGTTGTTAATGCTTCCCCATCTATGTCTTCAGCAATAATAATTAGGGGTTTTCTTTGAGCGTTTGCTAATTCTAATGCAGGAACAATACTCTGAACTGATGAAATTTTTTTCTCACTGAACAGCACCAATGCATCCTGATACTCAACTTTGGCCCCCTTGGTGGTATTTACAAAGTATGGTGAAATGTAGCCTCTGTCAAACTTCATGCCTTCAATAACTTCCAGTTCGTCCTTTAATGTTTTCCCATCCTTGACAGTAATAACTCCCTCTTTACCCACTTTCTTCATGGCGTCAGCGATAAGATTACCCACAGACGTATCTCCATTTGCAGAAATAGTGGCAACTTGGCAAATTTCCTCAGGAGTGGTAACAGGCTTAGAAAGGGTTTTTAAAGTTTCAGTAATCTTCTCCACAGCAACAATTATCCCTTTACGGATCTCAACAGGATTTGCCCCTCTACCCAAATTGTCGAAACCTTCTTTGGCAATTGATCGGGCTAATACAGTTGCAGTGGTAGTACCATCTCCAGCCTCTTCATTTGTGTTATTAGCAACATCTTGCACCAACCTGGCGCCAATATTTTGGAATTTGTCTTTTAATTCAACCCCTTTTGCTACCGTTACTCCATCTTTTGTAATTTTTGGTGATCCCCAAGATTGTTCTATGATAACATTTCGACCCTGTAAACATTCTAGTTGTAATCACAGAAAATTCCAATATTTGCTGAAACAATTGCTTTAGCTTTGAGAAAAAAATTTAAAAGATTTTGGTTTTTATCTGATAATTATTAATAGAAAATGGGAAAAAAAATTTGGTTTTGTTGTTTTATACATGCAAATAACCCAGTTTTCCAAATTCTACTTGCAATTATAAGCCTGCTTCTGCAAGGGCTGCAAAACTTTTGATTTTATAAGCTGTTATTTAAAGAAAAGATTATGTAATTTCCCTATTGAATTTCAAACTAAATTTTTTATACCAAAATTTGGACCCTTAAATTTGATTAACATATACTAATATACATATACAGGGTGGTCCAATTGCTATGGGTCACTATTGCTATCTTCTAAACCATGGACATTACAAGTTCGGTTAAATTAGACAAAAGTTGTCAAATTTGATGACAAGTTAAGATCTCGAGGCACTGTTGCCAAAATTTGTTCGGTTTCGGGAATATTGGGAAAAAATAAAATTTTGTCAAAAACGTTTTTTGTAAATAAACCGAAAACTAAGGGTTTTAGAAAAAAGTTTTTTTCATAACATTTTATTGTTTTTTAAGGTTCTACAAACTAATGATAAATTTTTAAAAATAGCACTTCTAGTTTCTAAGATATCGACACTAACTTCGATTTTTTAAATGCGGACCTGCATTTTTCTTTTATTATTTAAATGCAAATTTTATCCTAATTTCACTGATGTATTACATGTTTACATTTGCCGACGTTTCGTTAGAAAAATTCATCACCAGAGTTTATTCCCTAAAAAATACGAGTCAGACCCTGGATTTGAGTTGTAAATTACATGTAGGCACACTTGCTACAAATAATTACAAATGTTAAAAATATTCCCCATTATTTTGAAGACATTTTCAAGTTTTTTATAACTCTTTTTTGTAAATTATTTAACATAATAGGCGTCAGTTTTTTACAGGCGGCTCGAATTTTAAAAATAATTTTAAATATTTTCAACAAGACGGTGCTCTAGCACATCGTCATCGTCGCTGCACTAGATATCTAAATACCTGGAAATTCAACGCTTGGATTGGAAACAATGGTCCTATAAGCTGGCCACCTCGATCACCAGATATCACGCCCATGGATTTTTTGATGTGGGGTTTTATTAAAGATCAGATCTATCAAACACCCCCCGTAGATTTGGACGACCTTATTTTTAAAGTTCGAGCCGCCTGTGAAAAACTGACACCTATTATGTTAAATAGTTTACAAAAAAGAGTTATAAAAAACGCTCGAAAATGTCTTCAAAGTAATGGGGAACATTTTTAGCATTTGTAATTATTTGTAGCAAGTGTGCCTACATGTAATTTACAACTCAAATCCAGGGTTTGACTCATATTTTTTAGGGAACAAACTCTGGTGATGAATTTTTCTAACGATATGTCGGCAAATGTAAACATGTAATACATCAGTGAAATTAGGATAAAATATGCATTTAAAATAATAAAAGAAAAATCCAGGTCCGCATTTAAAAAATCGAAGTTAGTGTCGATATCTCAGAAAGTAGAAGTACTATTTTTTTAAATTTATCATTAGTTTGTAGAACCTTAAAAAGCAATTAAATGTTATGAGAAAAACTTTTTTCTAAAACCCTTAGTTTTTGGTTTATATACAAAAAACGTTTTTGACAAAATTTTATTTTTTCCCAATATTTCAGAAACCGATCAAATTTTGGCAACAGTGCCTCGAGATCTTAACTTGTCATCAAATTTGACAACTTTTGTCTAATTTAACTGAACTTGTAATGTCCATGGTTTAGAAGCTAGTAATAGTGGTCCAAAGCAATTGGACCACCCTGTATATTAAAATAATATGATATAAAATTACAATTGAAATCACATTGTCAGATCTCCATATTATTCTTAATAATTACAAAATATTTTATGACTTTTACCTTTGGACCCATGGTAACTGCCACTGCATCAGCAAGTATGTCCACCCCTTGAAGCATAAGAGCTCGAACCTCAGGCCCAAACCTCACATCTTTGGCATACCATCGTTGAATCTGGTTTATTTGATGAACCTTGCGTAGGGCTACACAGCGGATAGTAGATGGTAGTCGATACATCTGAAAATTTACCTTTTAACTCATTTTAAAATTTTGTTAGATAATTAAAGGAAAAACTTGGGGAAGTGCATCTTAAGGCATGAAACGTCAAAACGACAGCAAACTTGAAAAAAAAGGGCACTTGAGTCTCTTGAATTTGAGGTTACCTAATTTTTAAAAATCTTTGAAATTTAATTAATTCTTCAATAATGAAAGAGGGCACGTTTTGTAATCAAATAGTTAATTCATTAAATACAGTGGAATTATCTCAAAGGGATCACGGCATTTTCTGGAAGGAAATGTTACGAAAGCACATGGCACAAGAATTGATAGCGATCCTTAGTTTTGAGGATTTTTCCCATTCCAATTACTAAAATCTCTATTAAATTGTTCATGCTTACCTTGGCTGTTTGATTATACTAACGCTCAATTAATATCGAAATTAATAACGAATTTCTATGAAGAACAGAAAGGCTTGCCGGTTCTTATCTTTGATTAGAAGAGAATCCGGCAGAACGTTGAAAAAATTAAGAATGAAGTTTCTCGATCGAAGTAATTTCCAGAATAACAACGTCAATGTCAAAATGCGGTATTGCCGAATTTCTTCTAATGCTACGAATAGATAAGGACGCTAATGAGTCGATCCAGTATATTCTGCTGGTAAATAATAGGCTTCTACCAGGACATTCAAAAAGTTTTTTTGATATATATAGGGTGTTTTTTTTTGGTGTTACTACCATTGCTATCTCCGAAACGGTGAGAGTTACAACTTCGATTAAATTAGACTAAATTGGCTCCTTATGGATCTGATTAAGTGAACCGCTGCAAGGTTGCCACATTTTCAGTAGTTTCCTAGATATTTGAAAAAGTATGAAAATGGTCCAAAACTTCAATCCCTTGCATTTCGTATACTATTTGTGACAGAAAAGAAATTTAAATTACAAAGTTTCACAACTTTTTACTCTCTACAAAACGACATATTGAACGTCATTGTACAACTTTTAGTAACTAAGTAATCGGTATCAACTTCATTATTTTAAATACGGACCTGGAATTTTGATTTCATATTTCGAAAGCGCTTATTATTCCTGACAGACCCATGTATAATATGTTTACATTTATTAACGTTTCAACCCGCATAATTCATCATCAAACTATTTTTTATTTACCTTTTTAAACTACACTACATACCCTTCAAAGTAAGTACATTTTTCAATTTATTTTTTGGACACACTGTATAAGATATTTAAATTTTCATGACTATGGCATGAAATATGCCTCATGTCTGAGGTTTGATGTGAATTTCGGCTTATTCCAGTTTAAACTTCCTTTAAAGCAAAGTTTTTAAATTTGCACTACATTTTTACAAAATCTCAATTATTTCAAAATCTTTAAGGTTTAGGGTAGGTAAACCTTAGTCAAACTTACATTTATTTTTCTCAAGGAATCTAAAACGGTACTAATATATTGAGTGTTCCATTTAAAAAAACATAACTTTAATATTTTTCACTTATTTACAACCCCCTGTATAAAAGTAAAATAATTTTAGAATGTACCTCTATGTGAGTTCTACACATCGCAAAAAAGAAAAATTCGAAATATTAAATACTTTAGCCGCAATATTCCGTGTAGCATGACGTGAATAACCCTGTATATACTATTAAAGTGTGTAAAATTTATTCAGTTTATGTCCATTATAAGTGTAAAATTCTCTAAACAATAAAATGAGACGGCATTGTACAGAGTCAACTCTCTGGTCAACGCTAGTTACAGTAATTACAATAACGTAATTGTTTTCAAGCACTAAACTAACTCGCTTAGTTCAAATTAGTTCCCTAATGCCTTTTATTTAATTATTTTTAGTTTCCTTTGAACTATTATTTTAACACATTTGGTATTTAAATGATTTTAAAGTATTATAGTAATCAACGTGGCAACATCCGTGGAGTCCATAATGCATGTCGGGACGTTTTTCCTATCCTGTTCTCCTTTTTACTTATACAGAGTGTCCCTTTTAGAATTGTGATTGAAGATTACTCAAAAACGGTACGTTGTATGAAAAAAAGTTTCAAATAAAAGTTGTCCGGTAAAGAGGGGCACATGTCATGAAGATAGTGAGTTTTAGCCAAAACGTCATTTTAAAGTCATTTCAAGGGCAACTTTTTTTTTAAGTGGCAACTCCCTATTTTTTTTACAGATCCTTGTAGAC